>NC_056522.1:260257399-260300654 GCF_019175285.1 Sceloporus undulatus
TCTGTAACCCGCCTTGGTGTGGAGAAAAATCCAGACTCCAATAGATACTCTGTTTGCTATAGCATATATTACTAAATTGGGCTTCAGTGAGAACACTGAGAGACTTCACTTGTTGTTAATGGAATTGCCAGCTTTTGAACCAAGCTCTGCTGCTGTCCCTTTATACAAAGATTTAATCTGCAGCAAATCAGAATCTTATGGTTATACTAAAGAAGAAGCTGCACTTTTTCCAGGGCTGGGAAGAGAAAGTGGACAAAGGCTGCAGTTTTGCATGGCTCAGTGTAGTGCAGTAGATCCATATCCAGTCCTATACTAGGCTGAGCCATATACCACCCCCTCCCCACCCTACATAACAGTCTCTGATGTTTCTCATCTCATGGGCATTCCTTGCTTCATGGGGAAAAATAAGATCACAGAAGCATATGGCTACATTTCCATAGCCAGATGCAAAATAATTGCATCAGTGTTGAGACCCTCAGGGGATCCAAGCAGATCTTGCCACTGATACCATCATTTCATGTCTGGCTGCAGAGAGAGGGTTCTGTAAGCCCACTCCTCATAAAGCAGGGTATGACTGGGGGTGGCTTCAGGGCCTTTTTAATAGCGGGGTGGGCTTTGGGCAATGCAAAGAGAGGAAGGAACTACCAATTCCGCCAGCACTTCTAAAGGGCAGGCACTCATAAGGGAAACTTACACATGCATATGTCCCCAACATTATACCAGTCAAAATCTGTGGGATTTGAAAAATCATTTGCCCAAGGCTTTATT
Source organism: Sceloporus undulatus (assembly GCF_019175285.1). Classification (NCBI taxonomy): domain Eukaryota; kingdom Metazoa; phylum Chordata; class Lepidosauria; order Squamata; family Phrynosomatidae; genus Sceloporus; species Sceloporus undulatus. The sequence goes on from NC_056522.1 coordinate 260,258,168, forward strand.
CCCTTTACAGCTACTATGCCTGTGGTCTTTTGACTCTTGCTACTACCACTTGCACTGGTGTAGTGTGTCAACAAGATTCCACATACATCACAACTCACTTTTATGGTTATTGGGCAGAATTCTGTTCTGAACACACCAGAATCTAAATCTCCCCCAATACTCACTTTTTAAACAGTGCAGTCATCCCAACACAGTTGTATGTGTTGTCAGAGAGTGGAGGGATGAGTGGAGAAAGGTCCAGCTTTATTTTAAAATATATTTTTGATAGCTGGACCTGTTGCAAGAATGTCATCTGGAGAGATTTCTGCAAATGCCTGTTGTAGCACATCCAGCTACAAGAAAATATCTGAACATGTCCTCATTCATCCTACTGCTCTCTAATGACATGGAAATGGTTGGTGAGCTTTTGGCAGGTAGCTCTGACAGAAATACTTATGGAGACCTACATAATATACACACGTCTGCCACTGCAGGGTCTCAGCCAATTTTTATTCCAATATTCTCCAGAAAACTTCAGCTATTGATATTATAGGCATAAAAGCAGCTATAGAGTTTCCTTCCTGGGCTGTTGGTTACCCTGACATAAACTGGAAAGTCTGCCTCAACACAGCAGTGTCTCAGAACATTCTAAGAAGCATATAAGTGGCATGAACCAGGATGAGCTGCAGTCTGGACTCACATCGATCCACTGAAAAGATGCATGCAGTATTTTTTTTAAAGTTGTTCATGTAAGAGAACTGTAATCTTTGCAAGATTGTAACTTTATCTGGAATATTTTGGGGGGTTTCCCAGAGCTGCAACAATAGAAATTTAGCTAGAATGTAAAAGCACCACAAAAGAAATTACTGCACTACACTCTTATAGTGCTGTCATTCCACTTTTACCGCTCTGGCTGCCTCCTGTTACATTCTGGGATTTGCAGTTGAGGGAGGGACATTTAGAATTCTCAGCCAGAAAGCTCTTAGGCCTCACTGAACTATCAGCCTCAGAATACAACAGGAGGCAGCCAAAGAAGTCAAAGTGGAATAGCAGCACTAAAAGAGTGTAGTACTGTAATCTACTTAATCTCAGGGGTCATTCAGATGTCACATTGCAATGATGCAAATAATCTCATTCATGCATTCCAGGTTTGTTGTTCACACTATTTTTTTTTATTGTAACTGCATCTATCCATGTTCAGTTGCTCACAACACTCACCAGTCCTGCACTCTCCCCCACCAGGGTGCCAACAACTCCTGTGAAAAACTACTCACAGTTGGACATCTCGAGGCAGCAGCAATGTCAGCAAGGTCTCCTGCTTCTCCCTGGAAGTGCAAGCTGCCGAGAGCTTGGCAGGGGGGGTGGGGGTGTTAGAGAGGGGAAATATTCCTTTCCCCTCATGAGAGGGGGAAGATGCAGCCCAGCATGCAGCATTTAATTCCGGCTCTATTCACATTGTTATTCACACTGCTGATAAAGTGAATCTTAAAAAAAAAAAAAAAAAACAACTCAGAAAAACACCTGGCACCGATTATCCTAGGCTAAGTGGGGTTTTTTGGCAGCCCCCCTTCCCCCCGCACAACTTAAGCTGGTGCATTTGGGATGTATGTGAACAATGGAGATTCAACCTGGATTTATCCTAGATTATTTTCACCATCTGAATAAACCCTCAGATGCCAATATGGCTAACTAGCAAAGGAGCTATTAGAGGCAGGATGGCTGCCTTCAGGAAATGGTCTCTAACAAATTCAAAAAGGATGTTGACAAGCTGGAGTGTCTAGAGGAGGGTGACCAAAATGGTAAAGGGTCTGGAAACCATGCCCTATGAGGAGAGGCAGGGGGTTGACTGGATTGCCCTTGTGCTCTCTCCTTGTGGCGCAGTGGTTAAATGCCTGTACTGCAGCCACTCACTCAAAACCACAAGGTTGTGAGTTCAAGACCAGAAAAAGGGCTCAAGCTTGATTCAGGCTTGCATCCTTCCAAGGTTGGTAAAATGAGTACCCAGATTGTTGGGGGCAAATTAACTTACAGTTGTAAGCTGCTTAGACACTGCTTAGGCGGTATGAAGCGGTGTATAAATGAAGCTTGTTTTGTTTGTTTATGATTCTATGAAATGGGTGACAGAAATATGCCCTCTGTCCCTAAGGCTGGCCTTCATACCAGAAAATTGCAAAGTGGTTGGCATATCACTGACTTTTAAAAAGAAGTCTGGAGGAGCCAGGAAGTTACAGGTTGATTATCATGATGTCTGTTTTAAGTATTATTAAAAATAAATTTATCAAGCATTTAGAGTTCTTCAATAGAGTCCACAAGCATATGAATAAGGGTGACAAAGTAGAGATTTGAAAGTACAGCATTTGAACTTTTCAAAAAGATTTTGAGAAGTCCCTCACCAAGGGCTCCTAAACTTGGCAGTTAGGAGGAAAGAGGACTGGCTGCCTTATCCTTTGGGTAATGGTCACTTGTGGCTTCCAAGATAGGGGTCGAGGGGATGAATCTGTGCTTGGTTTTACTGCAGATTTTGAAAGAGGTATCCAAGATGCTGGATTTTGTACCCAAAACAGGTTCAGCAGCTTGGATAATTCCTTTAAAGTTTGAGTTAAAACCTGGAGAAGAATCACTGCTTCACTGCCAGGGAAGCCACCAGCCATCACTAGGAGGGCCATTTAGTAAATAAAATGGAAGCAATACATTGGGAAGTTTTACTTCTTTCATTTTGTTTTGATTATGCAGGGATATAATCAGTGGAACTTCCCAAGCATCTCTGCTACACTGGATTATTTTTAACTTGACCATAAAGCATCTTGAGTTGAGATCAACAATGAACCAGTAGGGTTTGCAGATGGCACAAAATTAATCAGAGCAATAAAAAGGAATTAATGAAAGAAAAAGGATATATGAAAAGCTCCAAAATGTGGTTTAGGGTTGGGCCACCTGTGGCTGTCTAGAAGGATCCCAGCTCCCATCAATTCCAACCAGCATGGCCTATGGCAGAGGAGGGCAAAATGTAGTCCATAAGCTATATGTTGTCCCCAAGGCCATTTTAGCCCAAGTGAGGCTTCCAGATCACTTTCTGTTACAAAAGAAGACTTGCCTAGGCCTGAAATGGACTGGAACCCCAAAAATGTGGCTAAAATTCCCCATAAGCCCCCTAGTTAGTGTTTGGAGGCATTTGGGGACAATTTTTAAAAAATGGTAAGAGGAATGGCAGGGAGTGCAGTTTTCTGAAATGTCCTAGAGGATTAATGTGGGCCCCTGCCCTCTGACAGCTGCCCATCCCTGATTGCTAAATCAAGGATTAGGGAACCTTTGGCCAAACAATATTTGGAAAACTGCAGGTCTCAGGTCCTGAACATGTTAACACTGATGGGGTCTGAGCTGATGATCACCTACTGGTAAAGAGATCTTGGGATCATAGTAACGTAGCTCAGTTAAAATACTGGCTCAGTGTGCACTAGATGTAAAGAAGGTGAATTCTATGTTAAGAACCCTTAGAAAAGTAACTGCAAATTGAACAGTCAATATTGTAATCTCTTTATACCAAACTGTGATCTCATTGCACTTAAAATAATAGGTGGTGCTTTCACCAGCATGTCTCAAAAAGGATATTACAGGAATAGAAAAGGTGCAGAAGAGGGCAAGCAAAATTATGAATGGGCCCAGAGCAACTCTCCTGTGAAGAGAGGATTAGTCAGGTGTATAAAATCATGTATGGTAAGGAGAAAGTGGATGGAGAAAAGGTTTTCTTCTTCTGTAATAATCCCAGAAGCTATGCTCATTCTAGCAGAGTTTCAGGGTAGATAAAAGAAAGTACTGAATCATGTAATGAGCCATTAAAGTACAGAATTTGCCACAAGTTCTGGTGATGGCCACCAGCTTAGAGGCTTTAGAGGACATCAGATAATATCATGGAGAATAATTTCTTATCTTGGCTTAAGCATGCATCCTTCTTTCCCCAAATGTTCTCTTTTTCAGAGCTAAAAATTATATAGTAGCTGTAGTTGTAGTTAAAGTGAAAGACATCATAGTCATCAGTGGTTTGAAATAGTCTGTCAGTAAATACATCCTCTTTTTTGCTTTGCAAAATATGGCAGCCCTTTAGTATTAATACCACCAATCTTGTGTATTGGTACCTTGAAAGGGGCTTCTCTGTGATGGCCTCTAAGACTGTGGAAGCCCATTTAATCTGAGAGGCCTCTGGCACTCTCCTTCCATGCTTTATCCAGGACTTTAGAAGTGGATGAAGGATGAAGCCATGCTTTTCCTTCTTTGAGTGAAGCTACATATTGGATTAATATGGGATGGACAACTGAAGGGGGCTTTGGGGACAGAATTTTGTCTTGGGATCTGCTAGGTGTTGTATAGACTGTCAAAGCTGGTCCCCTCAAAACTGTCTAGAAGTCCACATCTGGTTTTGAAAAATTGGCATGTTTTATGTTACACAAGGTAAGAAACCTTGTGACCTATTTAAAAGGTGAATGGCTGTTTCTTAAGCTTCCAAGAGAGGCAATACGACTTTTTTCCACTAAGGAGTGTGGTCTACCAAAGAAGAAGAAAACAGGATTTGGGGACACATGCAGTACCAGGGCCACACTTTGCTAAACCGTGAATTAGAAATGTGTGCTTCGAATGACAGCTTTAAGCAGAGGTGGGCTTGGTTTTCCAGGCCAGTGGGGTTATGAAGCTACTCCTGGTTTTCTATGTGTATGTTGTGTGCCTTCAAGTCATTTCCAATTTATGTTGACCCTAAGGTGAAATTATCATGGGATTTTCTTGGCAAGATTGGTTCAGAGCACATTGTTGTTGCATTCCCCTGAAGCTGAGAGCATGTGACTTGCCCAAGATCACCTAGTGGATTTCATGGCCAAGCTGGGAATTGAACTCTGGTCCTTGGAGTCATAGTCCAACACTCAAACCTCTACACCACACTGATTCGCTTCCTGGTTTTAGTTTGAAATTTTAAAGAACTCTCTAAGGGAGTGGTTCCCAAACTGTTCCCTTTAAGAGATTTTGTACTTCAGCTCCCAGAAGCCTCAGTCATGTTGGTCAATAGTCTGGGATCCTGGGAGATGAAGTCCAAAATCCCTCAAAGAGTACAGTTTGGGGATCACTACTCTAAAGTGTTGGGCCCATATGAGAGACTGAGTCCAGCACCCTGGATAGCTCCTTTTATGGAAGGTGCTGAACCTGGAGAGAATTCACTGCCCTTCTGATGTGGAAGCCACAGACTGCCACTGTTTTAAAGTTGATTTATATTGTTTCATGGATATTTAACTATTCTGTTCTGGGACCATAAAGTAAAGGGTAGGCTATGAATTTAAATAATAAAGATTCTTCTGGAAAAAATGTAATGTGTTTGGGACATGCTCTGAGTTTAAAATAAATTGTGATAAAAAAAATTGCAGACTAAAAATATTTCAGAGGAGGACAATGAACTAATTGCTCTTTCAAATTTTAAGTGAAAAGGGGAGGGGGATTAAATATTTGGAAGCTACAATCACAAAGAACAACAGTTTATTATTCCATAACAACCATGACAAAGTCTGGAAAGAAATTAAAAAAGAGTTAGATAAATGGGGAAAGTTAAATGTATCCCTTTGGGTAGAATTGCAGTAATTAAAGCAAATGTTTTGCCAAGGCTTTTATTTCTCTTTCAAATGATCACTATTATAAGAAATGGAAAACCTTTTGTGCAAGGGCAGATTTCCAAATTTGGCAGGAAAGAAGCACAGAATATAATTTAAAACACTGTAAAATGCTAACGAAATCCCCAGTGTAAAATTGTATTACAAGAACTGTTGTTTTGTATGGTTGATGGCATGGATATTGTATAGAGATGTGAGAGTCTTGAAACTTGAAGGCCAGATTTTAATATTTGGTTGGCATGATTAACTTTGGTATGATAGAGTCAAGACTCATGTTGAATTTAAAAATCAGTGTAAGGAAAGGCTCTCCTACATGTTTGGTGTAGCTATAAACAGACTTTATTTTAAGATATTAGCCAAATTTTAAAAGGAAAAAATAGGTTAAAAACTGGAGATGATTGCTTAATGATGATCTTTTGTATTTTGAACAAGACAGCTGGAAGTTTAAATTACAAGAGAAGATTCTTTAGGAAGGCTTAACTTCTTCAAACTTCAAACAAGTCATGCCAGACTAATCTGATCTCCCTCCCTCCCTGTTTTTGGTTGATAAAATTACCAGCTTGGTAGATGAAGAGAATGCTGTGGCTATCTTGATTTCAGTAAGGCCTTTGACAAGGCCCCCCACGACATTCTTGCAAACAAGCAAGTAAAATTGGGCTAGACAATACAACTGCTAGGTAGTTTAGTAATTGATTAACTACCAAACCCAAAAAGTGGTCAGCAATGGCTCTTCTTCAACTTGGAGAGAAGTGACCAGTGGGGTCCCACAGGGTTCTGTCCTGGGCCCAGTGCTATTCAGCACCTTTATCAATGACTAGGATGAAAGAATAGAGAGCACGCTTATCAAATTTTCAGATGACACCAAATTAGGAGTAGCAGCAAATACCCCAGAGGAGAGGATCAAAATTCAAAAGGATCTTAATAGATTAGAAACCTGGGCCAAAATCAACAAAATGAACTTCAACATGGAGAAATGTATAGTGCTGCACTTAGGGCAAAAACATTGACATGCACAGATATAGCATGGGGGATACCTGGCTTAACGAGTCTACATGTGAAAGGGATCTGGGAGTCCAAGTAGACCACAATTTGAACATGAGTCAACAGTGTGATGTGGCAGCAATAAAGGCCAATGGGATTCTAGGTTGCATCAATTGAAGTATAGTGTCTAGATCAAGGGAAGTAATAGTGCCACTCTATTCTGCTCTGCCCCACCTGGATTACAAAATGGATGTTGAGAAGCTGGAGCATGTCCAAAGGAGAGTGACTAAAATGGTGAAAGTTCTGGAAACCATGCCCTATGATAAAACACTTAGGGAGCTGGGTATGTTTAGCCTGGAGAAGAGAAGGTGAAGAGGTGGTATAATAGCCTTGTTTAAATAGTTGATGTCATGTTGAGCATGGAGTAAACTTGTTTTCTGCTGCTCCAGAGTCTAGGACCGGAACAACTGATGAAAGCTACAGGAAAAGAGACTCCACCTCAACATTAACAAGAAGTTCCTGACAGTACTTAACAGTAGAACACACTCCCACAGAGTGTAGTGGAATCTCCTTCCTTCAAGATCTTTTAACAAAGGATGGATGGCCATCTGTCTGGGATGCTTTGACTGTGAGTTCCTGCATGGCAGGGGGTTGGACTGGATGTCCCTTTTGGTCTCTTCCATCTCTATGATTCTATGGTCCCATACAGACAGGCCAAAATAAAGCTGCTTCAGGTCATTTTGGAGGTATGCTGTTTAAATGATGCATGCGTCCAAAGAGTCCGGAAGCTGCACCAAAACCATGATCCAGTCCTAAGGACTGGAGCGCAGCTTTGGCGCAGATTGCGGACTCTTAGGACGCATGTATAATTTAAACAGCATACCTCCAAAGTGACCCAAAGCAGCTTTATTTTGGCAGTCTGTATGGGGCCAATGATTCTTAACTGATGTGCTTGTATACAATTTAAGGGCCAATTTAATCAAGATAAGAGAAATGAACCCGGAGAGGTGAGAGAAAATTAGTTTTATTTAGAGTTGTGTTCCCAGTTCAGCTATGAAATCCACTTGGAGACCTTGAGGAAGTCACTCAGGAGAAGGGAATGGCAAATTTCCTCTGAACAAGTCTTGCCAACAAGCCCCCATGATAGGGACAACTTAGTCTCACAATAAGTTGAAAACAACTTGAAGTCACACAACAACAACAAAATATGATAACTAAGGCCCTCAACAGACGAGCCCTTTAGCACCTAAGAAATACGTGCTAGGGTTGCCTTGGGGCATCATTTACAGACGCTCCCTAACCCTAGCACGTATTCCATACGTCAAAATGGTGGTGCCCTGTACAGATGGGCACTGCCATTTTGACGTGATGGCCATGCCGTGTCCAAATGGCACGGCGCGGGCGTGACATGCACCGCTACAGGGTGCATAGGGCACCCTATTTGCGGTGCCGGAAGGAGCTCTGAAAGGGAGCTCCTTCCTGGGGAGCACCTCATTCCTAAAGCCACCAAATGGCTGCGGGAATGAAGTCAGGGGGAAAGGGGCCAAGCAGCCCCTTTCTCTCCTGGCAGAGGCTCCCTGGGGTGTCCTGGGGCATGAAGCCCCAAGGACACCTTTTTCCAGGCCGGGGGGAAGTGGCGTTTTGCCACTTCCCCGAGGCCTGGAAAAGCAGCAGAGCAGGGCCTCCGGGGCTGCCACTGTGGCTGCTTAGGCCCCAATCTGGCAGGGATTGCTGCGCCTGCAGGCCGCCCCAAAGGGGTGGTTTGTATCCCGCCTAAGTAATTTTAAAAGTATATAAATGGCTTTTGAAACTAGTGACAGAAGATAAGCCTGTAAAAAAGTACATAAGGCAAGCCCAACATTTTGGGTAGAATGTCCATATGAATGTATGGGGAAATATGGTCCGAAGATTTAAAGTTTACTTTGTGCAGTGATTTAAAAGAAAATCTGTATAAGATGATGCTTCAATGATGTCTAACTCCAAGTAAGCTGTTGAAAATGTCCCAGAATGTTTTCAAGCAATGTTTGGTATGTCAAGGTAAGAAGGGTTCCTTGTTTCATATGTGGTGGACTTGTAAGGAGGTGAAAAGTTACTAATCTAACATTGACATGTTAATCCAAACTTTTTTAAAAGTAGATTCTGAAGGGCATTATGGACAAGAATTGGAGGGCAAACATGGATTACCTCTACAATATGTGACAACAGCACCAAGCATATTATTTACTCAAACTTGGAAATGTACTGAAGCACCAACGATGGAAGAATGGATTGTCAAGGTTGCTGAGTTAGACCAAATGGCCAAATTTGCATGCATTTTAAAAGATAAGCCAACTGAAGACGATTTGAATGACTGGAAACAGTTTATGATGATTTTTTTTGAGCAATAAGAAATCTAACAATGTAATGATGTAATAATCTATGGTTATGGTTTCTAGTAATTTTAGTAGGATTATATAGCGGGATTTATAAAGTAGAATAATTGTTTTTTCTTTTTGTTTTTCTTTTCATTGCAACTAGGAGGAAGCGGGGACAGGTCAGAGCCCTATATTGCATTATTAATGTGGCTTTTTCCTTTTTTCTTCTTTTTTTCTTTTTCTGCCATTTTCTTTTTGCCTCTCTACAGCAAAGCAAGTTCCCAGCTTGTCTTTTAAAAAGCTGTGGTGAGGCCACTACTGAAAAAAACTTCCCTAGATCTCACCAGATTGGAAAATTAATGGCCAGTCTCAACTATCTAAATCCATTTCAGTCTGGCATTAGATCTGGCTATGAGACAGACAGCTTTGGTCAACTGGGTGGATGATCTAGGCAGGGAACTGGACAGAGGGCGTGTGTCTATGTCAGTTCTGCTGGAACTCTGCGCAGCTTTTGATACCATCAACCATGGTATCCTTCTGGGTCACCACTCTGGGATGGTACTTGGGGGCACTGTTTTACAGTGGCTTCAGTCCTTCTTGGAGGGGCAGACCCAGAAGGTTGTGATGGGTGTGTGTGTGCCTGTTCAACACTCTGGCCACTAGCCTGTCATGTCCCTCAGGGCTTATTTCTGCGCGTACTAGGGTTAGGAAGGGCCGTATTAGCGTTAGGAAGGTTCTTACCTTCCTCAAGGCCCTTCCTCCCAGTACGTGCGGAGCGTGTCGTAAATGGCGGTGCCCATCCACATGGGCACCGCCATTTTGACATCTTGGACGCTGTGCGTCCAGACCTGCCACGGCGGAAGTGACGCCGTGAGGGCGTGCTCCACCCCTCGCGGCACCACTTCCGCGTTTTGGCGCTCCTTTTTTGCTGCGTGGGGAAGCCTCACGGTCTGGCCGCTGGGGCTTCCTACGCAGCGAATGGCGGCGGAGGGAAAACGGCCCCTTGAGGGCCATTTGTAACCCACCATAGTGCTGTTCTTCCACTTTTACTGCTCTGGCTGCCTCCTGTTGCATTCTTGGGTTTGTAATTCAGTGAGGCCTAAGAGCTCTCTAGCTGAGAATTCTAAATGCTCCTCCATAAACTGCAAATCCCAGAATGCAACAGCAGGCAGCTAGAGCAGTCAAAGTGGAATAGCAGCACTATAAGAGTGTAGTGCAGTAATCTAGCTTTAAAGCCCTAAATGGCTTGGGTCCATACTATCTGAAGGATCATATCTCCCAATAGAAGCCGAGCACTAAGCTTGGCAGGGAGGGCTTTTTCTCAGTCCCATCACCTTCACAGGTGCTGTTGGTATGGACTTGGGAGAGACAGCCTCCTCCATGGCTGCTCCCAGACTGTGAAACTGCCTTCCAAGTGGAGTTAGGTTGGCCCTCTCCCTACTCTCTTTTCACTAGCAGCTGAAGACAGTTTTATTTAGGAAGGCATTTGGCATATGATTTTACTTGCGTCACACTGTGTGCTGTAAATGCTTTTTCAGTTTTTAACTATATGTCTTTAACTTATGTTTTAATATTAACAATGTTTAATTATTTTTTAACAGTTTTTGAAAATTTTAAAAATCCACCAAGGTGACCAAAGCTATCTTTTAAAATTATTGTAACCTGCCTAGATTCCCATTGTGGGAGAAAGGCGGGATGAAAATCAATGAAATAAGTAAATAAATAAATACTTCACTTACAAATTAGAATATATAACATTTGTTGTTGTTAGTAACTGCCCTTGTGTTGATATATAATAATAATATTTAAAATGATTATAATATAATATATAATTTATGTTATATATTTTACAGCAATTTTATACCGTGTGCCCTCGGTGTTCTGCCCCCCTTTGTATAAGGAAAATTTCATGTAAGATCAAGCCCCATTTGTTTGAATGGGCTGCATTCCTGTGCCATACAACATGCACCCCATTCATCATATTAGGGCTCGCTGTACGTGTGACCTCAAGTATGCTGTATAATTATATTCTAGAGTGGGGGCAAAGAGGCAACCCATTTTGATGGCCAATATACTAGTTCCATGATCAGAGGTGGTATGTCCCTGAATTCCACTGCGAAAACAACAACAGCCTGAAAGAATATTGTCTCCCTTGTCCTGCTAATGGGCTTCCTAGAAGTATCTTGTTGGCCACTGTGAGAAAACAGATGCTAGGCTAGAGAAAGCTTGAGTGGCCTGTAGGTGCGCCTTTCCCCGGTGTATCGGGGCCTCAGCTGCCAGACCGGCAGCCTACGATGCCCCAATCTGCTGCTTTGCAGGCTGCGGGGAAGCGGCAAAAGGTCGCTTCCCCACAACCTGGAAAGGGGTGTCCTTGGGCCTTCAAGCCCCAAGGACACCCTGCGGCGGCAGGAGGAGGAGAAAGAGGCCGCTTGGCCCCTTTCTCCCTTGCGTTGCTGGGTGCAGCTGTCTGAAGGCTGCGCCCAGCGACGCAAACCAGGAAGGAGCTCTGAAATGGAGCGCCTTCCTGCTCCGCGCAAAGGGCGCATTAAGTGCCCTAGCGCAGAGTGATGGTGTCATGTCCGCGCCGCCTCATTTGGAGGCGGCACGTTCGTCACGCCATCACGGTGGCAGCCGTGTGGAATGGCTGCTGCCATTTTGTATGCGCGGAGCGCGTACTAGGGTTGGGGGGGGGTGCGGAAGCACCGCCCCTTCCTAACCCTAGTATGTGCTCTGCGCATACTTTCATGGTGGTCTGTAACCCACCTTGGAAAAGTTCTGAACTGGAAATCCCAGTGTCTTCTTGTTAGCATGGACACTGGCCAGGGGATTCTAGCTTTTTGATTCATAAAGATATAAGATTCATATGCATTCCTAAGGTGTAATGTATGTGTTCTTTAAGATGTAAATTCAGAAGCGGAAAGACACATCCTCCTGAGCATGTAGTTCTCTCTTGAGTGTGGATTCACTTCTCTTGCTGTATAATGTATGCAGTAACCCACAAGAAATTGTGCCTGGAGCATAAATGGAAATCCAAGGCTCCCGGTTACTGCTATTAATTCTTTAATATTAAAGGTTTGACAGCTCTAATCACTAGGGTAGGGTGGGAAATCCCAAGCCAGAACACTGTGACTTCCTGCTTCCCATTTATTGTGCTGAGGATATAAATACAATTCAGGAGTCAAGACAGAAATAAAAATAAGGACAAAAATCCACTCAGGATTGCTCACCCCCTGCCAACATCTGGTTTTACACTGAAGAAATCAATAGAAAAGCTATTTAAAAAGAAGAGGGAAATTGGTGTTGCTTCCAGCAAAATCACTAGAATGACTGAACACAGAAGACTAATAAATCCTTCTCTAGATTGACTGATAAGCAGCCTCAGCATTCATTCTTGCTGGGTTGTTCCTGTCAGTGGCCCTCTAGATATTTCAGTTTCATTGATTAGGCTCAGGCATCAGTACAGAGAAAGCTGAAGACATATGCTTGAGAAACGATCAGAAAGAAAAGGTCTGGCATGATGAAACAATAAGAAATGTTCTGCTGCATTATTATTTATTTTATTTTTATTTACTTCAGCCCTAGGACTGGGGAAAACAGGTGACTGGCTAACACAGATAAGTTGTTAAACCATCTTCACAAAGACATGTTGCTGCTTGAAGTGAAGAGCAAGATGGTGTTTCCACTCTTCCATTATAGAAGCTAACTGGCCTGACAGTTACACTCACTGGGAAGTCCTACTGAACTCAAAGTGGCTTACATCTCAATAAGACTTAACTGTGCTGCACTGCAAGGCCTCAGTTCTATGTATGCTAAATACAACAAGCTTTCCTTTTGAGTTGGATCACAGCTAGTTACAGCCAAAATTTGTTTGGATAAGTGCCAAAATTCTTTATACTACTTTACTCAGAATTAAAGGCCTTAATACTTATGGCTAAGCACAATTACAGGCATTTGTACTTGAAAGTAAGCCCCCGCCCTTTTTTTTTTGATCAGCTAAATATTCATGGCATCATACAGTCTATTATACTAGTGAATCTATATGCCAGATGCAACCAAGTACCTAATGAAAAGTAATAGCTCAATGTCTAATGGCTCAGGATGGAAAGAGAGATGCATAAAGCCTTACACTTTGTGATAAGGGAGGAGGAAGGGCAGGTAAGAACCCATCTCATCCCATTCCAGCTCCTTCTTCTTTATTGTAATTCAGAACAGATGTGTTCTGCAAAATGGAGAAAGGAATTCACAAGCCTCTAAGGATAAAATAAAAGTGAAGAGTCCTCAAAATTTTTTTTTACTGTGCTGATATTACATTTTCTACATTGCCTCAGGTGTTTTAATAGTCTGGAAAGTTATAAATATCATTGATATAAATAAATAACAGTACATCACTATACAGAAGAGAAGTAGCCTTGATGGTGTTCCCTTCTTTAAAAAAGGGGGAGGCATGTTTATTTAATTCGTGCATTTACTGTCTTACATCAATATTCCAATGTAGGTTATAAAAATTGGAACTAGGAAAGCAGTAGCAAAGTGTGAAAACAAACCAGGCAACAAATAGAAAGTCTGGTTAATGTTCAGAGACTAGCTAATAACCCTGCATAAAACAGCAAATAATATAGAGTCTCTATAAACATGTGGCACTCGTATATATGTCTACTCAGAGGTAAATCCTATTGAATATAATAAGACTTACTCTTGAATATGGGTTTTAGGACTGTAGCTTAAAAATCACAAAATGGCCATGGCATAAAGGGGCAGAAATCCACTCCAGTCATTGTCTTAGGCCAATCTTCCTGCAAACCAATGCCAGACAGATATTTTGCAACATAACTCCCATCAGATTCAGCCAGCATGACATATGGCCAGGAATTCTGGGAGGAATATTTCAACATATCTAGAGGACAATATGCCAGGGAAGGCTGGCACTGGCAACATCTCTGTTTTTTAATCACTATTGCACTTCTACCTGGCAGAAAATGGCATTTTCTAAGGAACAACATATGAATTGTAGCACCAATGTTCAACATGGAAGACAAGAGAAATGTGTGCAACAAAACAGTAATAAGAAAGAAGCATGAACTGTTTGTTCTAAAAGACACTTTTAGCCTGCAGAGCTTGTCTTCTGTTGCATGATTCAGCAGAGGGAGGTAGGAAACCATTATGATGGTGGTTGTATCTTTTCCACAGTTGTACAATGTTGGTGAGGGAAGACATACAAAATCTGCCACTTCCACACAGCCTACTTCTCAGTGTGTCGCTTACTTCAGAGCTATAACCATCTCCTCCTGCACCCACTTACACCAGTGTAGTGTATCAAGACGATTCCATATAGAGTGTGGAAATAAATTTTAGTAGCAGAGCAGTCTAAACTACATCATTTTCTCCATCACCTTTAAGATCCTGACTTGTACAGATGAATGAATGTTGGGAAAATACTGTGAATCCGCTACCTACACAGTACACCTTGAACCTCCCCCCCTCCCCTTCATCAAATATCTAAGCTGTTGGGAGCAAATGTTCCACATATGAGGGATGCAAGGAACCACACACTTTTGCATATGCAAAAATTGCTTATTTGGGACTTACCTGGGAACAGGTAAAAAGGAGAGCAGAGGAAGGCTATGACTCTCCCAATGCATTTGGAGGCCTTTTTCTGTTTGTTTTTTTTAAAGGAGATATGAGAAGTCTATTCTCAGCAGATTCCCCAGTGATTCCCACACCTGGGCTCCTGCCACTGGGCAAGTTTGCTCCCTTGTGCTACATGCAGGGAATGCTCTGCTTTCTTTTCTTGCTTGCTTGCAGGCAGGTTTATCCAGGCATGGCCATGCAATGAGCAGCCACCATCAGCAGATAAGCCCATTCACTCAAGAGCTCAGGGAGAAAGGGTACACTTATAACAGCAGCAAGAGAAATTGTGTTTCTCAGTTTGGAGGCAGGCAAGGTGATGTCAGTAATTGCCCCCAGATGCTCATTGGTGATATCAGGTCTCCATCCATCTATCCAATTTGAAAGTAGGTGGTCAGTGGCATGAAAAGTTGGGAGGTAGCTGCTAATGGCAAGTAGCACCATATTTCCTCCCTGAAACTAGTGTTTGCCTACATACAGCTAACATAGCAAGTACTGGTGTTTGGTCTACATATCTCAGAAGCTCTTTATCTAAATAGCATTCTTGGTGACTTTTCTCTACTGCAGCACAAATCCCCATCTTCAGTGGTAGGCTATCCAGTTAGGCTTTCAGATTCCCAGTTTTGTACTTCCTTCTTATGTTTTCTTCACATTCCACAGCTACATAGGAGCTGATATTTTCTTTCTCAGAAATGCCTTTCTGAACCAGTAGAATGCAAGAATGTTGTCAGGAATCTATCCATTTTCAGATTAGAGCTCTTGTGCTGGGTTTCTTAGCTGATCAGAACAGCTGGAGAAGTCTAAATTGGCTTACTCCTTTGTTAAGCAAATTTAGATGCTATATGTCATTGGACCTGATTGGGAAACTATCTTCCTGAATGTTGGAAGCATAGCCACTGGGGATGTATTGAAAAGAAAAGGCCCATCAAACTAGGATTTCCCACAGCAATGGAAATTGGAGCATCCAGGAGATTTGGGAGGTATATGCTGGGAAAGAGAAATGGGTTTGTTCTCTATAAAAACATCTTAGGTGCCAGCAGTCTCCTTTCTTCCATGTTCTGATGTGGGAACAGTGGATTCTGCATGTTTTTGGACAGTTTAAACTGTATGTTAAATCTGGGCCAATAAATGCAAATATTACAAAAACATCACACACCTGTAGACCATACTCCCCTTTCCAAAGGAACCCAGAACCTGGATAAGCCCTGCAGCTGTAGAACCTCTCACTACTTTGAGTCCTAGGGTGAAGAAAGTCCAGAGAAAGTGTGTACTCCATCATCAGGCTATACTCGAATGGGATATGTTTGCTAATGGTGCATTCAGGTATGAGATATTGCATGGAATACTGATAGATGAGTGCCAGTTCTCCCCTCACTCAGCCATGACATTCTCTGAGTGACTTTGGGGCCAGGTATTTTCTCTGTCTAACCCATTTTACAAGGTTTTGCAAAGATAAAAAAAGAAGATGGGAAAACCACTATGCATTCTAGGCTGGGTTCCTGGAAGAATGGTGGGAAATATAAATAGTAAACAAATACATGAATCACTGGGTTCCTCTCAAGTCTGTTGCAAACTATAATAGGCAACTACCATCTCAGAGTGGATTTGCTAGCGTTTCCACTGAAAGGTTTTTGCTTTTCAAGTCACCTTATCATGGAGTTGGCATAATCCTACAATCCTCCAGATGTTGTTGGACTAGAAGTCCCATTCAGCCCTAGTCACCATAGCCCATTGTGAGAAATGTTGGGTGCTGCAGTTCTATAGGATCTGGAGGTCTTTATGATTCTCACCCTTGCCTTGTAGCATATATAGAGAAGGATTTTGAGACATATGAGAATATCTGCCACAAAATTATTGGGAAATAAATTCACAAAGGAACCAAGGTTCCACATTAAGCAAAAAGGTTAGACTTAGCTATTTTGGGGCGGGTTCAGATGGGCCAGAATATTCTGGGAACAGCCCAGAGTATTCCGGCTCTGAAACTGCCCAATGTCCCTGTTACCTTGGGCATTCTGCTGCGATGCTGGGTGGCTGTTTCCATGCATGCCCTGCTGTGCCACTGCTAGCATGAGTCACTCACTCTGAAGATAGTACAAGGTGTCCAACATTGATTTGGGTGCCTCATTCCGATCTCAGAGCAAGTGACTCACTGTGGTGGCACTGGGTCGCACAGAAGGATGGTTTGTAAACTGGAAGATCCAGAGCAAAAGATGATTTTTAAAAACAAATTTAAGAGGGTATACCAGGGGTTCAGTGCTGAACTGGCTGGAAGTTGTCTGGACAATTTGTACCAGAACCTGGAACTGAGCCCTGCATGATCCAGAGTGATCAATGTTAGAATATGGGGAGAACATTTTGTTTCACCCATGTATACGGGGACTTTATGAAGCAAAGACAATAGACAGATCATGTTTTTTTAAATAGATTACATACAATACATAGGATCAGATTATAAGCAATACAACCAAAAAGTCACAGAAACCTGTTTTCCATTGCAAGGCCCACAGAGAAAGAGACAGACAGAGAAAGAAAGAAAGAAATGGCCTCAAGGCCAGGCAGTTTATATATGGAATAGACTCTGGAGAAATGGCTGTTCGATCAATTAAGCAGCTTAAAATGTCAACAGAAAAGAAATGCAATTGGGAAAAAAGGAGGCAACAATAGTTCTCAGCATCTATCCAGCACATTGATTTCTAGAAGCAGATGAGTGCCAATTGAGAGTCATTTCACTTGATCAGGGGGACCAGTTTTCACTTGGTTAAATGAAATCTTAGCAGGTGTTGGCTGGGGAGTTGATAGCACTCTGAGAGAGAGAGAGAGAGAGAGAGAGAGAGACAATCTGTTTGCAGTCAGGGATGGTAGTGCTTGGTATAAGCCTGATTTGAAGCACAAGTTGTGTTGATGTAGTGATGTAAAGAGAACTGTTGTCACACATCCTCTATATAACTTTCACCAAGATGCTGGTTTTATTAGGGGCTGGAAAAATTACTTCCCTGGACTCAAGCTCCCAGAATACCCAAGCCAGTATAGGCTGGACTCTAAAGCAGCAACTTTTCCAAGCTTGGGTATTTTATCTTCTTCAGTTCTTTTCGGTCATATACCTGCTGGTGAAATGCTCACACATAATAGCAAAATGGCAAAAAAACAAGAACAAAAAAACCCCCTCCTGCTCAAACTCCCTTCACAGAAAATGTAGTCCATGTTGTTTTAAATAGGATAAAACATTTGTCTAAAAAGAAAATGATAACATATGATATAGCCATAGCCTTTGTCTTTAACAAAATCTTTTATCATGTCTTAATTGGGCACCCTTACTACCAACATGGCTTCAGGATGCTGTACATGAAAATATGTAACCAAAAGTTATTTTTACTTATTTTTTTTACCTGTGCAACTTTGAACCTATTTACTGTATTTTTCGCAAGGGTTTTACAGGGTTACATATTGAAGAATTAAAGAATTTAAATTTACTTACAGTTTAAGTAAAAGCAAATGTTTGCTTAAAAATACTGTTTCTAATTCTTCACCCTCAAGAGAGCAGGCACTTTTCAAAAGTTAAACAAATATAGTCATGGGCCTAATCTTACTAATGTTTATAACTAAAGTGTGAACCCATTGAATCAATGGTTGAATGTTGAGACAACACGTATATGAATCCCATTAACTCAATGGGTCTACTTTAGGTGGGACTACCAGTAGCATTCATGCCACAATGTCACACTGATGGTCCACTGGCTGAGGAGGATAAGATTAATTGGAAGTCCCCTTAAACCAGCATAGTGCCAAGTATACCACTACCATGGCGTATGTATTGACAGAAGACCTCAAGCCAGTGTGAAAGAATGAGTGGGGAGAGAACAGGACAAAAACAACCTCTGCCATATCCTATTATACCCCTGATGCAGCTACATCAGTGGCACAACTTCACACAAGCTATCTCTGGCATATAAAAGGTTTTCCTCCCAACAGATGGAATGGGAGGGGGAAACTGAAAAAGCAGTTCTCCCTGCAGGTTGGCTGCAATTAACTCTAGATGCGTGGCTTTTGACTGCATATAAAAGGTTTAATTTTTCCATTAGTGCAATAGGGATAGTAGGTGAAGATTTTACTATTTCTTATCAGTTCAAAGGAATGTTTTACTTAATCTCTTGGAAGCCAAAATCAAGAATCTCTGATATGGCTTTGTTCCTCCTCTATGTTTTGAACCTGCCAATAGGATATCACAAACCAAGATGATTTGGGTTATCTGACTACAAAATATATTGTGTAAGCAGTGGAACACCTTTTCTCTTTGACTCCTTTTGATGATAGGATGTTTGTTTGTTTGTTTGTTTGTGGTATTGTTCCCCGCCCTTCAGCCCTAAAGGCTATCAGAGCAGCTTACAATTATTATTTTTAATTAGATGGTTCCCTGCCCTCAGGCTTACAATGTAAAAGACACGACACAAAAGGAGAAGGGAATGGTGGTGGGAAAGGGGATGAGGTCCAGTGGTTATTCTCTCCCTCTGAGGCCTGGACCAAGGCAGATGGAGGGAGGGCTCTTCGTCTTCAGGCTAGCCCTGATGGAGCTGGGCCTGCCTGGTCACTCCCTCGCAGGCGGAAGGACGACAGTTATCATGGAGGGAGGGCTCTTCTTCTTCAGGCTAGCCCTGGTGGAGCTGGGTCTGCCTGTTCACTCCCTCACAGGCCGAAGGATGACAGTTATCAGAGAGGGAGTGCTTTCTATCTTCAGGCTAGCCCTGGTGGAGCTGGGCCTGCCTGTTCACTCCCTCACAGGCTGAAGAATGACAGTTATCATGGAGGGAGTGCTCTCTTTCTTAAAGGATGTTACCGTAAATGTCCTTGTGAAACTGGGAAAAATAGGAAGCCCATATGCTGGTTCCTAAGAGTCTACTGTAGTGCTAGGGCTGCAACTGCACTGCAGAAATAATCCAGTTTGACACCACTTTAACTGCCATGGCTCAATGCTATGGAATTCTGGGAATTGTAGTTTGTGAAACATTTAGCTTTCCCTATTAAAGAGCTATGGTGCCACAACAAAGTACAAATCCCAAGATTCCATAGCACCGAGCCATGGTATTTAAAGTGATGTCAAACTGGATTATTTCTGCAGTGTGGATGCAGCCTAGGGCACTGGGCAACCAGGATTTGAATCCTCACTTGGCCATGGAAACCCACTGGATGACTCACTCTGGGCAAGTCACACTCCTAGCTTCAGAAGAAGGCAAGGGGAAATCTCCTGTGATGAAATCTTGCCAAGAAAACCCCGTGATATGGTCATTTTACAGTTGTCATATTTCAGAAACGAGTTGAAGGCAGACAACAGTAACAATGCTGCTTCCTGAGTAGTTGTTTGATGGAGGCAGTAATGCTCCCCTAGGCAGCTTTACTGACCACTCTGTGCAGAAAATGCTGAACTAGATAGCACTTTAATTTGCTCCAACATGGCTCCTCTCATGTTCTTGTTCTATAAATAAGAAAACCCACAAACCATCCTGTGATGCCTGCAAACTAATATCAGCAACCTGAATCCAGTCAGGAAACTACAACAGCAAAAGTGATGTTGGCACTGGCTGTCTCAGTTACCACTCCTTCATGGTATCTCCCACTTGAACAGAGATCATTATTCTACTGCTCTGGAACTCTCCTCATTCCAAGGTGATGCCGATGCAAAGAGAACCAGAGCTGGAAATCTCATCCTGACACGGAGGGGTGACTGCACTTCATGATTTATATGAAGTGAAACCTACAGTGGGGCTGAACTTGAAGATGAGCCACTCACACAATTAATATTTGTATGAACGGCTTTTCAAAATCAGATTGTAGGTCAGGAATATGAATGATGTGGCCCTCCAGAAGCTGCAGCTCCTAACATTCCTCACCAGTAAGCACTGCCGGGACATGCACTCCAACAGCATATGATTCCAATCCCCATGGTAGGTACTAGATTTGGTCTTTACTCCCAAGAGAAAGAATTTTCGGATGTATAGCTCACCCAGCATCTGAATGCTCAGAATGGGGAACGGCAGCCATTAAGTTAAAAATAATTGCTCCCAAAATATTGAATTGAACTTGTTGCAGTCCTTAAGAACAACCGTGTAATGTTAGTGAGTCCTGTCATCTCCAGATTTCAGACATGAGTCTGAGGAAATATGGCTTGCCAGGGTGAGAGCCATAGCTCAGTGTCTCTTCAGAGAGAGAGATTGGGCTGATGGAATTTAGTGGTTAAGAAACACTTGCATTTCCACAAGACAATAGACACTGAAGTTATAGTTGTTATGACTTTTCCCAAGACAACACCAAAAACAACTAGGTCTGTGGCACTTAGATTAACAGTTTCTATTTGCCACAAGCCCTCTCCCCCACAGTTCAGTAAACCAGTGTTCAAACATCAATAAATTTTATTTCTGCAACTATAGGTGTCAGCAGAAGGATGTTTACAGACAGACCTGTCAGCATCCACAAACACTGGCATAAAATTAACAATGCCCCACCCCAAAACTTTGTGGGCTTTACCTTGATTCATTTATCGTTTAAAACATATCTTCCTACCCAACCATATTTGCCTTGTTCATTAAGCTCCATTGTACCCTCTTGGTCTTGTCTCTACTTTCCATTGCCCATGAACAAGCTCTAAGAAAAATCCTCCCCGTGCACATTCTTGTGTCAAGCAACAATCATTCCTTTGAACCACCACAAATTGTTTATACAGCGCACCCTTCCCTTACATAGGGATCTCTTCCGGACCCCTCCCCCCGTGCAAGGGGAAAATGTGCATGCTCGAGCCTCATTAAAAGTAATGGGACTTGTGCCCCATTACTTCTTCTGGGGTGCGAGAGGAGTTTTTCCAGCACGGCTTCCAGCGTATGCTGGAAGCCACGTATGGCATGTCTGCCTATAACTGGAGTGCACTGTACTAGCACTATGCACCAAATCATTTCCATCAAACTCCAATACTACTGTATATGTTATACAACTCTCATACTCCTATCATTCTAAAATGCAATTATAATACTATACAGCCCGCCCTCCCCACCATGGGCTTGCCATCCGCAGATTTAAGTATCCACGGATGGTAAGCCCCATTGCCCCTAATGGCCATGCATGCCCTTGGCCATGGCAGAATGGCAGCACATGCACATGCCACCACTGAAAACCATGAGACTTGAAGTCCCACAGTTTTTTTTTCCATGCATGAAGAGGTCTGGAACGGAACCCCCCATGGATACTAAGGGCCAACTGTACAACCAATTTAATAAGCTTTTCCCTAACAGTAACACCCATCTCATGACAGAGTATGCCAGATTCTGACATATGGACGTACAGATCCTCTTATCTAACACAATGTGATGGATTCTATGAAACCTTATGCCCCATAAAACATGTAGATTTTTAAGGTGCTATAAGACCCTTTCTTGATTTTTTTTTTAAATGCGGGGACTAACAGTCCTACTCCCTCCCTAATTTTTACATGTAACCAAACATTCAGCTGAGCAGTCTTCTAGGCCCCCAAAGTGGAGATTAAAAGCTAACCAGTAAAAGATGGCTGTGAAGAATTCTGCTGCATCAGTTTCCTCATGCTTGGCTGGTGTGTGAAAGAGACTTTCCCCCCAGTTACCATGTTCTGATAGGAAGCCTGCCTGAACTTAACAGAGAAAATTCCACCATGGTGTGAAGGAAAAGGTCTCATAACTTCAAGTGTGCATCTTAAATAAGCTAAACTCCACTTTGGAACTTTCTTTAAAATAACCTTTCAGTCATGACTCAGATGAAAAGCCAAGATAAAACAGACTGTATGCTATATCTGGAACACTGTGCTATTGTTAACATAGTCTGCTTTCTTCTTCATCTTTGCATTGGTTTATTATGGTGTCACAAATCAGTGATGCTTCTTTCTAAATCTCATGGCTAGTTGATTTAAGAACGGCTTTCCCAAGTTTTTTTTAGACTAAAAGGACACTGGTGTCAAAATTCAATAGACCTCCTTATTTATTGCAGCAAAACACATGCCAGTAGGGGACTTTTGCTTAAGGGCGGAAAACATGTAAGGATTTGGCAGATCCTTACACTCTTCTCAAATTATCAAACAGAAGACAACCAGGCAGAAAATGACACCTACTATTTTGGCAAACCATTTATGACCCAGAGCAGTTCTCCTCCCCCCCCCCCACTAACATTTAATGACTTATCTAAAGGGATTTCATCTGGGCAGGGCTCTACGGATTCAACTGAAATCGGAATGAACTTTACTTATGCCAACAGATAAATACTGTGATATCACTGTATAGTTTATGCAGCCAGATCCCATGATGTATGTTTATTTAGAAGTCTCATGGACTTAAATGAGACTTCCTACCAGAGAAATGAATGTTGGATTTCAGATTTAAGTAAGAGGGTAAGGGAAGGTATTTTAGTGGGGGAAAAACTGGAGGCATTGGACAGAGAAGTAGAAAAAAAATTAAGTATGGAAGAAAAGAAACATTTCTAGAACTTCTTCCAGAAGCACTTCACAAAAAGAGAGAATAATATTTTCTTACAGATAAATGAAACATAAAGGAGCAGAAGCAAAAACAAACAAACAAACAAACAGATAAACCTTAATTTAATAGGTAGAAGAAAAGGGTTTTTCAGGAGGCATTAATCTATGGGATCTACATTCCCTGATGGCACATAACACACCAGGGGCCCATACAGACAGGCCAAGAAAAAGCTGCTTCAGGACACTTTGGAGGTATGCTGTTTAATTGATGCATGCATTTTAAGACGCCAAAAGCCATGCCAAAGCCATGCTCCAGTACTAAGGACTGGACCACAGCTGTGGCACAGCTTCTGGCCTCTTAGGACACATGCTCATTTAAACAGCAGACCTCTAAAGTAATCTGAAGCAGCTTTAGTTTTGCCAGTCTGTATGGGCTCCAAGTCAGGATTTTAGCAAAGCGCAACCCTGCTAATGAGGCTGGATTACAGCACCCAACATTCATCATCATTAGATATACTAGCTATGGCTGATGAGAGCTGCAGTCCAATAACACATAAAGGGCTGCATAATTCTTATCCATGCTTTTTTATGCTTCATCCATTTGGCCCCAGTGCAATCCTCTTTTCTTTCTTTTTTTCCCTTTTTGTGCAGAACACTCCACTTGAAGTGAAAGGAGGTAGCACTTCTGGGGAATGAAGTTAAAATGCTGCTCCCCTCCTGCAAGGGATCTAAGTTTTAGAAAAGGATTATCCACTTATGGGGACCATTTGTAAAGAGTTTACTCAGACAAGATCAAAAGATAGTACTGAAGCTTCATAATGAATGATGTCTCAGCCTTGGAAAAGAAACACCATGAACACATTTGGACTCATTTCACTCTTAACTGTGGAAATACTAGGCTTGGATACAGTCCTCATATTCAGGAGTAGACAATTTACTTCAGCACTCAATTTACCATCCTGGGTTGCATCTAGTGTCTAACTTGGCTGCTGCTGAGTGGTTTTTCAGTGGATTTTAAGGTGCAAAACTACAAAAATTACCATTGAAATCCAGCCGCATGGATTTTCAAGTGGCACTTTTATTGAGATTTCAACTGTAGTATCCTGGTTGTCTGTCTAAGTGATTAGGTAACTTAGTACTCTATCAGTCTCTTGAGCAGTGGACCATCATACAGTGAACACTTGTGAGAGCTTATAAAGCAGCCTTCTCTAACTTGATGCCTTCCAGATGTTTTGGATTTCATCTTCCATCAGTCCCAGCCAGGATGGTTGACAGTCAGGAATGCTGGCAGTTGTAGTCCAAAACATCTGGAGGGCATCAAGCTGGGAAAGGCTGATTTAGATCTTTTTGCTGTGGTTGTTATCAAGCCAGATTTGACTTATGGCAGCCCTATAAATGAGGCATCTCTAATATGCAATCTCTGGGTCTTGTGGCATCCTTGGTTGAGGGAGATTGTAAAGAGCTATTCCTCTTTTCCTATTGCCTTCAACTTTACCAAATATTGTCTTTTCTAATGACTCATGTTATCTTGTTATACTGTATGTCTAAAGTACAATAGCAATAGTTTAGGCAATTTGGCTTCTGTGGGGTATTTAGGTTTGCTCTTTGGGGCCACTGGTTTGCCTTTTTAGCAGCTCAGGGTATCTGCAGAACCTCAAGCACCACATTTCAAATAAGTTGATTGTCTTCCTGACAGCTTTCTTCATTGTCCAGCTTTTACATCTATAGATAAAAATCAGAAATACCATGGCATGGATGATCCTGACTTTGGTATTCAATCATATATTTTTCTACTTAAGGCTTTTGCCCATCTCCTTCATAGCTGCCTTTCCAAGTCCTCTTCTTCCCATTTCTCAATTGGAATGGAAACATTTTGAATAAGGACTGAGCCAATGCCTTTATCATCATCTTTAAAGTTATGCAAATCATGTGCTCAGTTTTTGGGTTTTTTAATATTCATCTCTAACTCTGCTTTTGTACATTGTTCCTTGACTTTCCTCAGTAGTCTTTCCCAAGTCTTAGCTATTTTCTGCTGGCAACATGGTATCCGCTACATATCTCAAATAGCTGATGTTCCTTCCCTCAGTTTTCACCTGCTCCTCCTTGTGAGTCTAATTCTGCTTTCCATGTGACACGTTCTGCATATAATTGTAAAATGCAGACTTCTCTGATCCCCTTGCCAACTGGAAGCCATTCTGTTTGTCTATATAGCGGACCCTCCACAATTGCTGGCAGGACCCCATCCCCTGTGAAAGTGGGAAAAACGCAAATTAAAAAACACCCATGTTTTAGCTTGAGAATACACCTCTCTAGGAAGCTCTAGGTCCTCCGGCATGACCTTTGGCAGAAACTGACAATAGAGTCATGCTGGAGGACCTAGAGATTCCTAGAGAGAACATATTGATCAAATCCGTGAATAATCAAATCTGCAAAAGCCAAAGCTGCAAACATGGAGGGCTGACTGTATTCTGCCCTGACAGTGACCTTTTTTCCCTGAGTACAGATTATACATTTGGACAACCAAATGTTGTTGCACACCCTCTTCTTTTCCAGTCATCCATATCTTTTCATGGTCTATCCTATGCAAGCACACAGACTGATGGCAAACTTTAATAAGCAAAATAGTAACAACCACAAAGAAGTATAACTCTGTAATAACTTAACTTCTTTTGAGGTGCGTGTGAGGCAGCAAGTTAGCACTTGATTTACTATACAGCCAAATTCAAAGGCATAGTGGTGTTTAGGGGGTTTATCACACTTGGGCTAATTTTGGCATTAAAGAGAGATTAAAGCACAGTTAAAGCATCCTGCAAATAAAGCAAAAATGGCGAGTAACTGCACAAATGATTATCACATGCAATTGTGCAAATGAAATATTGGAAATGCATTGCTGTTGAAATCCTGAAAGTAAAAAGGTGTGCGTTAATGCTTCTTTGTGACCGCTTTCATGGTGGGTTTTGCTCAACATTGTGTGAAATCGTTTTGGGTAATTATGTAATTTCCCCAAGATATTCATGGGATAAACTCCCAATCTGCTTCGTGTGATAACCCTGGCCCAATTTAGGAAGGACCTCAAGACCTTCCTATTCAAGCAGGCATTCCCCGACTAAATATCCTGTGGGCCTCCCTCCTCTTCCGTGGCCATGAGGATGGGCTATCGGGGTCTTTATTTTATTGTTATTTTAGATTTGTATTGCTGTTGATATGTTTTTAAAATTGTACTTGTTTGCACTTGTTGCACATTGTAAGCCGCCCTGATCTTTTTGGAAGGGCGGGATATAAATAAAGATTTTATTTATTTATTTTATAAACTCTGTAGTCTGGAAAATCAGTACGCAAAGGGATGTTGTGGCTCCTTTGAGAGTCACTGAAAGAAAGAAGCTGGGAGCATGAGCTTTCCTCGGCCTTCCCTGAAGAATCCACTGGTCACCCAGGGAAATGATGATATAACAACCCCAGGCTGCCTAGCCCTTCGCCGTGAATTGTATTGACAGTTGATGGCAGATGATGTGATTATTTTTATTCCTCAGGAGGTTGTGTTGGGAGGGGGCTTGAATGTTGTATTTTATATGGTTTTTATCGTACCGCAGGCTGCCTTGATTCTGAGGGAGAGGTGGGCTAAAAGTAACATTTATTACTACTATTCTTATTGTACGTTTAAAGAGAGTCCTAGCAAAGCAATTTCCTGATTATCTCCAGAATACTACTACTACTACTGTTACTACTAAACCTTGATTTATACCCCACTTTTCGGTTGCCAAACAATCAAAGCGGCTTACATCTTTGCATCCGCTCCGCTCTGGGCCCACAGCAAACTCCAGATCCCAGAATTCCATAGCCTTGAGCCAGAGAAAAGAGTTAAAGCGGTGCCATTTCTGCCCTGTGGCTGCAGCCCTGGAGGAGCATCCTTGGCTGCTTCTCCCAAGGCAAAGGCTCAGCTTGCATCCGTCGGGAAGGTACCATCCCAGGGAACGGGGGAGGCCTTAGCTAGCCTTGCCAAAGCAGAGCCCCAATGCGGAGGAGAGGGGAGGCCGGGGTCCTCCATTCGGGGAAGAGGGCGGCCTTTGGGGCCAGGAGCAGGCGGTGCATTTGGGACTAGGCAAGGAAGGGACAGCCTCCTTCCTCCTCCTCCTCCCTTGCCTGACCCCCCCCCCTCTCCGGGCGAGGCAGCCATGCAGCCCTCTCTCTCCCAGGTGGAGGTTTGCACGCTGGCGGCGGGGAGATGATGAGCGCGGAGGAGGCCCCACCTGCCTCCGGTCTCCGCCCCCTGGAATTGGGGATTGGAGGGGAGGAGGGACGCGGGGCTGCCATTGGCTCCGGCGGGGCTGTCCATCTGGCCCCTCCCGGCCCAGGCTGGGTTGCGTCGCAGCGAGGGATGCTGCTCTCCTCCAGCCCTGCTGCTGCTGCTGCCACTGGCAGACAAGCGAAGGCGATGGTGGAGGAGCATCCCTGGGAGCCGCGCGCGCAGGACGGGCTCCCCTCTCGCGGCGCGCGCCCAAGCAGGGCTCCTTCCAGCAGCAGCAGCAGCAGCAGCAGCAGCAGCAGCAGCGCCCTCCGCCTGGCAGCCCTCCCGAGGAGCAGCAGCAGCAGCAGCAGGAAGAAGGGGGGCGCCGCCGCCGCCGCCGCCGTGTGAAGCCGCGAGAGCAGCCTCCCTCCCATTCATTGCCTGCCCAGGAGGGGGTGGCTATTCTTATTATTTCTTCAGCCTGAGGGGAAGCCCCCCAATGCCGCCTCCCCGCCGCCGCCGCCCGGGTGCCTTTGTCCCTTCCCGCCCAGACTTGGAGGGAAGCGGCGGCCGGGGGCTCCTCTCCGGGAGCAGCGCTAGCGGAGCCCCCCTTTAGTCCTCCCTCCCTCCCTCCCTCCGAAGTTGAGGCGGCAAAGTTGGGGCTGAGGCTGGAGGTGAGCGGCCAAGGCGGGAGCCCGAGATGAGCCGCGAGGGAGCCAGCTAGGCGCCCGGGGGACTAGGACCTCGGCCCCTGGCTGAGGGGCGCCTGCCTTTCTTCCTCCTCCTCCTCCTTGGCAAGAAGAAGCAGCAGCAGGAGGAGGAGGCGAAGGAGCCCGAGGGTCTTTCTAGGCATGCAGCCTGGAGGAGGAGGAGGAGGATGATGATGATGATGATGATGCTGTGGTTCCCGGTGAAGAAGATCCGGAAGCAGTTCAAGCTGCTGCTGCTCCTGGTGCTGCTCACCTTCGCCGTCTGGTTCACCTACCTCCACATCAGCCTCGTCCGCCAGGGCAAGGCGCTCCGCCTCCACTTCGCCTACGGCAGCCGAGGTAAGGAAGCCCCGCTCGCCCCCAGCCCCTGGGCACCCTGCCCCGCCTTGGCCCCCTTGGCTCCCAAGCCACACTTACAATCAGAGAAGCCTAGACTTGGAAGAGACCCCAGGGACATCCAGTCCAACCCCATTCTGCCCTGCAGGAAATCTAAATCAAAGCATTCCTGACAGATGGCCATCCAGCCTCTGTTTGAAGACCTCCAAGGAGGGAGACTCCATTACACTCCGAAGGAGTGTGTTCCACTGTCGAACAGCCCTTACTGTCAGGAAATTCCTCCTAATGTTGAGGTGGAATCTCTTTTCCTGTAGCTTGCATCCATTGTTCTGGGTCCTGTTCTCTGGAGCAGCAGAAAACAAGCTAGCTCCCTCCTCAATATGACATCCCTTCAAGTATTTAAACAGGGCGATCATATCACCCCTTAACCTTCTTTTCTCCAGGCTAAACATCCCCAGCTCCCTAAGTCCTTCCTCATAGGGCTTCATGGTTTCCAGACCCTTCACCATTTTAGTTGCCCTCCTTTGAACATGCTCCAGTTTCTCAACATCCTTTTTGAATTGTGGTGCCCAGAATTTGAAGCAATTGGTGCCACACTTGTGCAAGACCCCCACACTTTTCTGAACTTGACCTGGAAGAGGTTCCCTTTTCTTCTCCTTGGCCACTGATCCTGGCTAAGAATATACCTTGCGTATGTTGTTCTCAGCAGTAGCAATAGCAAGGGCATTTCTATACTGCTTATCAGTGAACTAGCCCCCCCCCCAGCGACTTACAAGGTGTCGGCCCAATGCCCCCAGCAAAGCTGGGCTGTGTGCCTCCAAGTCATTTTTGACTCATGGCGACCCTAAGGCAACCCTGTCATGGGGATTTCCTTACCTAGAGAGATTGTTTGGCACCTTTGAGACTCGCTGAAGGAAAGAAATGGGCAGCATGAGCTTTCATAGGCTTCAATCTACTTCCTCCAATAAATGCTTCTGGCAACTTCTTTCTTTCAGTGAGTCTCAAAGGTGCTACACAATCTCTGTACATACTAATTCTTAACACAGCCATATCTTTGAATTCTACCACAATGGGGCCTTCTTGGCAAGATGTCATCAGAGGAGCTTTGCTATTGCCTTCCTCTGAGGCCGAGGGAGTGTGGCTTGCCCAAAGTCACCCAATGGGTTTACATGGCCCAGCTGGGAATCAGTCGTTTTGACTTAAGGTGACCCTGTAATGATGGGGTTTATTTGGCAAGTTTCTTCAGAGGGGGTTTGACCTTGTCATTCTCTAAGGGAGAGAGATTGGGTGGCTTGCCAAGGTCAAGGTTTTTAGGCTTCAGCAGGAATTGAACCCTGGTCTCCGGAGTTGGAGTCCAACACTCAAAGCACACCACCACTCTGGCTCTCTCACCTTTAGTATGAGGCAGAGGACACAATTATTAACCTGTATTAAGGGAATAAATACAAATGTGCACTCTGAATATTTACTCCAGGAGCAGGGCCACTGCTCTCCTATGTGTGCATTTTTACACACACCTTGCCAGGGTCTGAATCCACCACCACCTCTCCACCCGTTTTTCATTTCCAGTTATTTTTCCCACCATGGAGCAGTACAGAGTAGACTTCAGCTTCACCTTCTTTTGTCTGCCAGCTCTGAATTTTAACTCCTAAAGTTGCACACTTGGATATAAGAGCCATCTTAACGGTGGGATTTACTTCTTCAGAAACATACAAAGCAGAAGGCTCTGACTCCCCTTTCTGAAGTCTGGTGTAGAATGAAATTATTTGGTGCCTCTCATCACTTTTTTGTGTGTGACTGAAGAGTGATGTACTGTAGTAATTTTGGCACACCCCAGTTTTAAAAGCTTTAATTCTAATGGTGAGTACAAAGAAGAAAAAGATGAGGAGGATGTACGTCAGATATACTCATGTGCTTTAGAAGGCCTTTATGGCCCTTTTGCCAATTTAGGTAGAGCTCTTGAGTTTTGGGGGGAGACTGGGGTCTGTTGAGAGGCTTCCTTTTCCTGCCTTTGAGATTCTTGTTCCAACTTTTGAAGGTATGTATGTGTGTATGTGCAAACACACACTTACTTGCAAACATGATATGTTATTATTTGAATTGATCTCTGTTCAAGGATGACTGCCAAAGCTCTTGCCTTTGCCAAGCTCTTGATCTCTTAAGGGGCTCACGGTTTTCCATTTGCTCAGAATAACCCCCCCCCCTTTCCCTGTAGCCAACAAGTAGATGTTGGAAGCTGTGTGCAGTTTGCTCCTGTGAATGTTTACACTGAAATACCCTCTGCTGTGTTCAGTAAGACTTACTCCCAAGTAAAATAAGCCTAGGACTGCAGCCTCAATCTTGGCAATCTGTGGGTCCACAGAAATACAACACAGAAGAGCCTCTGTGCCGTTAGCTGGCTTCCAAAGCTCAGGTCAGGCACTTGGCTGTAATTGCCAACAAACTGTCCAAACCTTCCAGGTCTTTAGTCTTTGTAGCAAAGTGTTTGTAGCAGCAGCTCAATATTTCTTTAGAGCAGGGCTGTGTAATTATTTCTGAATCTGAGTTTCTGAGTGCACAGAGCTTCACTGTATATATTGGGGAAAGAATTTCAAAGCACACAGAAAGCCCAGCACTTCCAGCTTGGTTGGTTCCTGAGTTATTCACAGGCTTTTTAAAAGAGAGTCCTTCTTACTAACACAGCAACAACTTGTTTGCTCTTTATTTCTGTGGAATCTTGTGAGTGGCTCTTGTATAGATTGAGGAGGAAGGATGGTACAGCACCTCTTTACTGTGCGGGTTGCTAGACGGCCCAAGCTGGATGCTGTGTAACACATGGAAGAACACAAAAAATTCAAAATTAAAATTATGGAATGGGTTGGAGAGCTTCTAGATAATTTTAGAGTCTAGTTTTTAGACTGACTGGAAGAGGCAAGCGCCTTGTACAGTACTCAAGTACAAATGTGAGCATAATAAGATGTGAATATTGATTTTACAATAAGAAATGATATGTGTAAAATGACTGACACACAGCTAGTACAGTGTTTTAAGTCTTATTCTGGGATTATTGTTTCAAACGAGCCCATCTTTCAAAGTGGGCTTTGCCTGGCGAGATATATACAGTAGAATAATACCTGTGGAAACTTTGTATATAGCATTTTATTACAGAATATTTAGAATCTTCTGAAACAGTGCTTGATAAGAAACCAAGAGTACTAGGAACATAGTTTAATATTTTAGAAAGAAAGTCCAGGTTTACAGAGGTCTCATAGAGTCCACTAAAGATGCCTTAAAGGTTCTCTGTGACCAAATATTCTGTGTTCCCGCTTACACCAAGAGCTGATTAAAGATCTCATTGAAATATCTGAGACATGTTAAATACCTGTGCAGTCACCAGTGACTTCTGTACTAGGGCTGCATCCACACTGCAGAAATAATCCAGTCACCACCACTTGGCTCAGTGCTATGGAATTCTGGGGATAGTAGTTTTGTTAGACATTTAACCTTCTCTGTCAGAGAGCTCTGGAGCCACAACAAACTACAGTTTCCAGAATTCCATAGCATTGAACTCTGGCAGTTAAACTGGTGTCCAACTGGATTACTTCTGCAGTGCGGATGCAGCCTAGAAGAACTTCTTTATCTAGCTAGAATTCAATTTGTGGTCTTATTGTGATGGAAAAAATGGTGGCATTCATGACACTTTCATCCAACACCTGAGATTTTAGAACAGAGGCTAGAAAAGGTTTGGTTATGAGCTATTGCCCATTTGATGTGAGCCAAATAATATCACAGAAGCTCATAGAAATAGACCTCAGCATATTTGAAGAAATCAGCAAAGGCTCTTGTTTTCTATTCTATTTACCTCCATTTTTATTTTTATTTTTAAAAAATTACTTTATATGATAAAGTGAAGCGCCTTGAAAAGATGGGGCCATTTTACTTCCTTATTCTCCTATAATAACTATTTTTCTTCTTCCAAAGAAAACTGCTAAAATTCATAACATTGTAGTTTAATACATTTCAGGACAAACTGCATGAATATTGTGCAGCCATTGGTTGTAGTAGTAAAAGTGATGGATTGAAGATTCAGTTTCAATTCCCCACTGGCCTTGAGTGGGTGACCTTGGGCCAGCCCATCACTCTCTCTCAATTGGGCCAACCTCACAGGATTGTTGTGAGGAGGGAGTGGGGAGGAAAAGAGCTGTGTGTGCCAATCTTAAGCTCTTGAGGAAATATTTAAGTCCAGACACGGTACACTGGTTTGAACATTGTACTATTACTCTGGAGAACAGGGTTCAGTTCCCCACTTGACCAAGGAAATCCACTGGGTCACTCTCTCTCAGCCCCAGAAAACTCTGTGATAGGTTACCTTAGGGTTGTCATAAATTGGAACTAACTTGAAGGTGCACAACAGCAAACAACTATCTGACAGACTTGGGCTCTGAGATTTTTTAAAAAAATTATTCTGAAGGCCTTTCAAAACTAAAGCTTTTAAAGAGAAGGGTTTTTAAGAGGGTGTTATACTGTTTTAATTGTATTCTTTTTAAACTGTTTTTTGTCTTTAAGTTTGTGCTTGTTGATTTTAATGTTGATCTTTTTGTGTATTTTAAACTATATTGTACTCATATTAATTTGCAAACTGCCTTGAATCCCAGATTTGGGGGGGAAGGTGGGATTTAATAAAAGACAACAATTATATCATTTTCATTAGGCTACATGGTAAACAAAGTAAAAGAAGAGGGATGAAGCCCAAACTATGGTGTCTGTATCTGGTTTTAGTCAAAAGGTGGAGAGTGGGAGAGGGATCTAGATGTTCAGATTGAGCAATACCCATTGCAGAGATGGTTTCAAGTGCTTCAAGGGGAACTGTAACTTGCTGAAATTGGAGTTGGTTCTTCTTTTCCTTCTGCTGATAAAATCTTTCAATAGCAGTGGAGATACTTGGGGTTTACAACTGCTGTGATCC
Source organism: Sceloporus undulatus (assembly GCF_019175285.1). Lineage (NCBI taxonomy): Eukaryota > Metazoa > Chordata > Lepidosauria > Squamata > Phrynosomatidae > Sceloporus > Sceloporus undulatus. The sequence goes on from NC_056522.1 coordinate 260,291,447, forward strand.
AGAAGTGGGTTTAAGTACATCAGCTTCTCAGCTTCTAAGAATTTGGTGTAAAATACTGAACTCTTTGCTAATAACATCTTAGGACCATAATTAAAAAGTAAATACTTCTCTCACATAATCAAGGGAAAACTAATGTAAAGTTAAGCAAAACTGATCTTCCTTTTTAGTACTCAACTTAAGTGAGGAGATGTGATTATATCAGAAAACTGACTTTCATTTGAGGAGATATGAGCCTAGGAGGATTTCAGCAGTGGAAAGTAGTAGGTTTTAAACACTGAGCCTATTCTAGAGATGAAACTGTCCTTGGAGATGGACCAAAATTCTCAATAAAGTATTTATTGAGAACACTAGTCACTGAATGCTTGTTCAAAATTGGATCTTTTTAAGTGTGGTGCATGTTTGGGCCAATTTGTTATTTAAAAATTGTTTTGGATCATTTTTTTTTAAAAAAAAGAGTGTTTTTAAAACCAGTACTGTTAGCTACTTGGAAGCCCTGCTTATTTAGGTTTGGCCCCATTCCCACTGGCCTATAATCGCAATCAGGATGTGAATCATGGGTGCATCGTTTCCATTAGAGCATGAATTCAACCTGCATTGCTCCAAAATCGTTCCCATTGAGATTCGAATCTGATTCGATTTATTTAGGAAAACCTGAATTATAGGTAGATAAATCGGTTTAAAAAAAACCAGTGGTTTTCCTGTGCCTCCTGAGTCTGATTCGGGGCAAATGAATGGGAACAAAAGGGTGTCTGATTCGGGAACCTGGAGATGGGAGGAGCAGCGCTCAAGGGGCTGGCCTGGGGGTGTCACCCTCTGTGTTCTCTTTCTGCATCGCCGGCACCATTTTCTTTCGTTCACATAGCCTTTCCCCCAGTGGATTGGGAAGCAGGGTAAGGTGATCGCGCTACATAGAACTCCAAAAGCAGTAAACACATTACTCCCCCTGCAACCTCCCCCTGCTCCACATTCATACACTGATGTGTGAGGAGAGCCATTGAAACCATTTTAAACTATTCTTTTTTTCTTTTTTTGCCTCTGCCTGAGTACCTGAGCAGCAGATGGGCTTTGCAGTACATGCCCTTGATCCAATTTGCCAAGCTTGGGCTTTGGATGCAGAGTCTCTACCCACTGGAGCCTACTGCCTTTCCCCCTTGATCTGATTTGCCAAGCTTGGGCTTTGGATGCAGAGTCTCTACCCACTGAAGCCCACTGCCTTTCCACCTTGATACACGCACACACACAAACATGTAGGTATATACACATACATATTTGTGTGTGTGTGCGCACACGTATATATACACATATGAATGTATATTTGTGTGTGTGTGTGTGTGTGTGTGTATGTATCTAAAGTAAATTATAAAGTAACAACTTTTTTAATATTATGAAAAAAAATCTCATCTGTAGTGCAAAACCCACTGTAGAAATAATACAGTTTGAGACCCCTTAACCTGCCCTGGCTCAGTACTAAGGAATTATGGGAACTGTTGTGTTTGTGAGACATTTATCTTCCTCTGCCAGAGAGTGCTGGTGCCATAATAAACTACCATTCCCAGGATTCCCTAGCACTGAGTTTTGGCAGTTAATATGGGGAGACACAGAAGAGCAAGGGGTTTAGGACGAATAGAGGCTCCTTCTAGTCTGGGGAGACACAACAGAAGAGCCTCGGATGCAGCCAGTTTTCATTGGCTGCCCCCCCCCCCCCCCCGCAAAAATAAACCCAACAGAAATGGGAACAGGGAGCAAAATAAACCATATCAAAGTGTTTCGAATCAGGTGACGTCACTTGTGACGTCTGAAGCCTACGCACTTGATTGACAGCTTGCGGACACAAATGGGAAGGGGGAGCAAATTAATCCGCTTTAAAATACAGCGATGTAAAATGGGAATGAAAACAGGGTTTAAATAAATCAAGATAATGTGCCCCTTTTCGTAATGGAAATGATGGATAAAATTCGAATTCGACTTGGAACATAATCAGAATCGCGCCAATATAATCCATTTTATCTGCCAAGTGGGAATGGCACCTTTGTATAGCTGTTGCTGAAGTAGCTTCAGAATTATCTTGTTCAAAAGATATGAGAGCAACTCTGTTTAGGTATGGGGTTTACCAGGGCCAACCCAATTACAACAGCTCAGTATAGCTAAGCAGTTGCACTGTTGTGCTGTCATAAGCAGTTCACTGGTGGCTGGAATGGCTCATCTGGCAGTAAATCTGATCTTGGATACCCTGTTGGATGGATTACATTTGGGACTGGATACAATGAGGGTAACCCACTTGGCTCTAGTTAATCTCTTACTCTTTTCCTGGATGAGCGTATCCAGATCATGAAATCTTCTAGAGAGATCCTGCTCTTAATCTTGTCAGTATTTAAGGTATGTTTGCTTAGATATTGACAAACATATCTAAGCTGATTGTAACCTGTTAGGGGTCGACAACATACAGGTGTAGGTGTGCACTGGTCCCTCTGAACTCACAGGGGGGTTCACTGTTTCCCTGCTGCCACCAAGCTGTCATCATGCTACTCCATTTTGGTGGTTTGGCAGTGTCACCTACTCCCCTCAACAATTTATCTTTAATATTAGACACATGATGAATGTGTGTCTTGATTTCAAGCTGAATTGTATTTTCAGGGAGGTTCTGGGAACGTGTCTCATATTGAAAACAAGGTGTGTCTTGCATCGAGATCAGTAGGGATGATGTGTAGTGGAGAAAGACTTTCTCTGTGGAATCCTCTTCCATTTGATTTATATCGTACCTCTTCAGCTGTGGCATTTAGGTGGGTCTCAAAGTCTTTCACTTCAAATTGATACCCTATGTTAGCAGAACAGTTTTGTAAGCTATTTTTGAACATCTTTCCCAGTGTGGGCACATGTCATTTATACCTTGCTTCTCATGCGCTCTGAACATCTCTTTGGGAAGACATAGCCATAAAAAGTAGCTTAAGGCGCATTACAGACCGCCTGTTTGGGGTGGCCTGTAACTGGCCCTTTCCCCACTGGATCGGGGCCTCAGCTGCCACAGCGGCAACCTCTGAGGCCCCGATCCGCTGCTTTCCAGGCCGCGGGGAAGCGGCAAAAGGCCGCTTCCCCGTGGCCTGGAAAGAGGTGTCCTTGGGGCTTCATGTCCCAAGGACACTCGACGACGGCGGGACATAAAAAAGGGGCCACTCAGCCCCTTTCTCATTTGCGTCGCAGGCGCAGCCATGTAAAGGCTGTGCCAGTGACGCAAATCATGGAAGGAGCTCCGAAACGGAGCTCCTTCGGGGGCGCGGTCATGACGTAGTCATGGCGGTACCCGTGTGCATAGGGTGCCACCATTTTCTATGCACTCCGTGCGTATTAGGGTTAGGGACGTCAAGTGACGCCCCTTCCTAACCCTAGTACTCACAGAGCGCGTACTTTATACCTGTTTGTAATGGGCCTATTTTAAATTAAGAAATAAATTGGTGATGCTCCAAACCTATCTGGGTTGAAGCATCAGTGCAGCAACCTACATAAACTTCAGTGTGTTAGCAGTTTCATGTGTTGCACTGCTAAACATAGAATCCTGTTGTGAGTCACACAGGGTTTTACAGGGATAGGGTTGTTAGGCTATAAGTCCAAAACACACTGTAGAATTAATCCAGTTTGAGACCACTTTAACTGCCCTGGTGCAGTGCTGGAGAGTGATAGGAATTGCAGTTTATTGTGGCACCAGAGCTCTCTGACAGAGAAGGCTAAATGTTTCACAAAACTACAGTTTCCAGGATTCCCTAATACTGAGCCAGGGCACTTAAAGCGGTCTTAAAGTAGATTATTTCTGCAGTGTGTTTTGGATCTATATTGTTAAATGCTTGAGGTGCAAAAGAGCTGGTCTACTATCTGTTGTTATAATCTGTAGAGAGATTCCTTTCAAAATCACATAGTAAAGGCATGGGTCAAAGCCATGTTTCTGAGAGTATATAAAGGAGATGACCAATTGCTTGGGGAGATTCAGTCCTTTTGTATCTTTTCACCTTTGAGAATGTTCTGATGGATGCTGTACTTGCTTTTCTATTACATTTTAAGCTTAACATGTTGTTTTATTATTGGTAGAATCCTTATGTACAATGATTAGCTAAATTATAGAATACTGTATAAATTAACAAAATAAAATGGGGTGGGGCTCAGTCATGTGAGATCCCATTTGCCATTAGATATAGCCCTTGTTAACTGCTATCAGGTCAACTTCATCTTCATTATTGTCTTTTCAGGTGAGTCATGTCTTCTCATTATACAACCAAAGTAACACAGTCTCAGTTTAGTCATCTTGGCATCTAGGGAGAGTTCAGGCTTGATTTGATCTAGGAATTTTTCATTTATTTGTCTTTCTAGCAGTCGACAGTATCTATAGAACTCTTTTCTAGCAACACACTTCAAATGTGTTTATTTCTTCCTATTAGCTTTCTTCACTGTTTAGCTTTTATAGCCCTACATAAAAACAGAAAACATGATAGCATGGACAACCCTACATTTAGTATTCAATAACATAGCTTTACACTTCAAAATCTTGTCTAGTTTCTTAATAGATGCTCTTCCAAGTCCTAGTCTTCTGATTTCTTGACTGTAGTCTCTGTTCCAATTAATGACTGAGCCAAGGTGTGAATAATCTTCCTATTTCAATGTCTTCATCATCTATTTTAAAGTAATATAAATAATCTGTGTTCACTATTTTTATTTTCTCATTGTTCAACTCTAAACCTGCCTTTTCACTTTCTTCCTTGATAATTTTTAGGAATGGTTCTAAGTCTTTGCTATTTTCTGCTAGTAGTATGGTGTCATCTGCATATCACAAATTGTTGATGGTCCTTCCTCCATTTTTCACGCCTCCTTCCTCCAAGTCTAATCCTACTTTACATATGTTACGTTCTGCATGCATGTTATACAGATTGGGTGATAAAAGGCAGCCTTGCCAATTGGAAATCATTCCATTTCTCTGTATTCTGCCCAGATGGTAGCCTCTTCCCCTGAGTACAGAATATGCATCAGAACAATCAAATATTGTTTTCTTTAACAGCGATTTATAGTTTTTCATAATCTACACAATCAGTGCAGAATTTTTCAATTTGTTCGTCTTCTGACCAGCCCATGGTTAGCTCTTTCATGACGGCCAGGTTCTAGCTGAAGTCTAATTTACAGGCTTTTTGTTCCCTGTGGACCTTTAAATGTGGGCCACTGTACTCAGCATTCTCTTCCTTCTTTCCCTTAAGCTAGAGGTAAGTAAGCATCATCTGCTGTACCTATTAATCACATCTGTGAGGATTTAGTTGTCTTCATCTTGACTGATAGAGCAGACAGTGACATCTGTTTTGGAACAGCTTACTTGGTGGCGGTCAGCCACTTGAAACTTACTGTTACCTCTCTGTCATGTCTTGGATGTATACTGCAGCAATTTCAATGTGCCTGTACACATAGGGGCCTCCTCTGTGTAGCACGTGGCATGTCTGTTGGGAGACTTGTTGGAACATTCTGTGGTGGACTGAGTCATTGTCACCAGTGGGTTCAGTGACTGTTGTGGCTTTTGCTGCTGACTACCTATGCTGAAACTGAAAGGAGGATGTGGATAATCAGATGCCTGTTCTTGCACGTAGTCCATCACATTCTGCTCTCTCACATGCAGAAATTCAGAGGAAACCACTGAGAGAGGCTTGTTATGAGAGACATGCTTAGTAAGATCAGAGAATTGTCTTCCTAATTGGGCAGCTGATATGCTTTTTTTAAAACCTGAAGGCAGTCCTTATAGCAGAAAGAAAACACCAGAGCCTGATTCAACTTCATGATAACTGCAGCTGGGTGAACAATGACTGCATGGCTGCAGCTGGTGTGTGGAGCTTCCCCTTTCATAACAGAGTGGAGTATTCTCATCTTATTACATCAAATATTATTCATTTATTTGTTTTTTTAATGTGGTCTTTATTGCACCACCTGTCATGTCATCATTTCCAAGTAGTGTAAAATTGTTGTTAGCTACCCTCAAGTCTGCCTCAACTCATGGTGACCCTGTGGATGAGATATCTCCAAGACCGCCTTTCCTCAGTCTCTCTTCTTAGGGCTGGCTAGCTCAGTCCTGTGTCCTGAGTCTATTAATCTATTACGTGGTCTTCCTCTCTTTCTGCTGCCTTCCTAGCATCAATGTATTTTCTAATTATTCATTTTTTCTCATGATATGGCCAAACTACGACAGCCTCAATTTAGCCATCTTGGCTTCTAGAGAGAGTCCAGGCTTGATCTATTCTAGAACCCATTTGTTTGTCTTCTTGGCCATCCATGGTATTGTCAGTACTCTTCTCCAGCACCACATCTCAAATGAGTTGATTTTCTTACTATTGGCTGTTTTCACTTTTCAGCTCTCACATTCATACATGGTGATGGAGAATAACACACACACACAAATATAGAAAGAAAAATATAAAAACTTGTCAACTAAAGCAGTATACAATTATACGTATGGAAAAAAGGACTCTCCAACATAGCAAATGGTTAAAGGTCCTAATTAAAAACCAAACTGGATGGCATTATGCATTACTAGATGTACAGATAAACAGAGAGATCTTTACATGCACTCAAACTGTAATAGTGTGGTGCATGTCTTGTATTGGGGATGGGGAGGCTAAGTCTAGATCATGAGCACTATTACAGAGAGTCATGGTTGGGTTACTACTTTCTCTTCCAGAGAGGCTGTGAACCGTAATATATGGTTCTGTGTTAACTGCAGCTTTCTGGATTATTTCTTTGAATTAGGAAAAGAAGGGGAAGCAAGGAGTTCTGTATCCAGGTGACAAAAGCATGTATTCTGAATTACTAAATCTGGATTGGCTCATCTGAACATGGCTTGTTGAGTTTGTGAGGGGCAGGAGGTGGTGGAATAAGGACTGTTATATTTATATTTCTATCTTTGTACACTGCTTGGAAATGGTGACATGACAAGTGTTGTGTAGGCACTGTTTCTTAATATGAACATTTTTTGGCCAGATAATAGGATTTTTCCCCATGTTGAGAAGAGGAAAAGTATAGTAGGATGGCAATGTAGTGTGTATGGGTGACATATTCCTTGCAGTTTAAGAAACCAAAAATGAAATGAGGATGCCTTTCAGGTTCATAGTGATTAATCTGCTACTGGTGGGTTGCATTTCACAGGTATGTCATGCTTCCATATTAGATGGCACCCACACTTTGTTCAAGGGTTTAGTTTTTGTTGTTGTTTTGGAAATGAAGAATGACAAAATAAAACAAAGATAAAGCAGGGAAAGGGAGAAGAGAAAGCAACTATAATATCTGTGCTTCACAAAGTCTTGTAAATCACAAACATCTTATGGATGAGTCTAGCATTTGAAACAATGGGTGCTTCATGGGCTTAAGAGAAGAAAGCTTATTATGGGACAGGACACCATTGCTGAGAGCTATGTGGAGACAAATGTTCCACTTGAAACAGAGAGCATGGAGAAATAAATCAAAACTGAACTATTCCAGAGAGAATTTGGATCACAAGCTCCATCTGCATAATGTGAATTGGTGCTGGTTGTTGGCTCCCATATTAGCTAACACTGAAATTGTCCATTCCAGGAGTTAGACATTATGCTAGAAATTAGAATACTTTCTCTCTCTAAATGTTATCTGCATCCTTTCAACAGATGCAAATAGGTATGTGTGTGTCTTCTCAGTTTTCCTTCCCCTGTGTTAAGATACCAGCATCTGGGAAGAAGGAAGATTATGGCTACATAATATCAGGTCCCTCTTGATTTCTCTGTGTTGATTATGATTAAGTAGGGGGAATGACTGAGCAAATAATCATAAAAATATGGGGGATATAGTTGCAGCTATGGTCTAAATATTGCCTATCCAGATAAATTTGCATATGTGCCATAGATAACTCAGAGATAGCATTTGCAAACAATTAGGACAGTGTATACCAATTAACACTAAAGTTAGAATCATCCAAGTCATTGCATTCCTCATCACCATGTTTGGATGTGAGAGCTGGACAATGAAGAGAGTGGATAGGAGGAGTATCAGTTCATTTGGAATGTGGTGCTGGGGAAGTGTGCTGAGGATACCATGGACAGCAAAAAGACAAACAAATGTGTCCCTGAATAGATCATGCCTGAAATCTCCTTGGAAGCCAAGATAATCAAATTGAGGCTGTTGTACTTTGAGAATGCACAATTCATTAGAAAAGACGGTAATACTAGGAAATGTAGAGGAAGGTAGAAAAAGAGGAAAAAGAGGAAGACCACATGACAGATGGATAAATTAAATTAGCGAGTTCACGGCATTGAATTTACAGGACGTAAACAGAGCAGTGGAGAACAAAGGGGTCTTGGAGATGTCTCATCCACAGGGTCACCATGATTTGAGGGTGAGTCAAGGGCAGTTAACAACAACACACTTACCACATAAAGGGCACCATAGATGGCTTCAATTCCAGAGTGAAAGTCCAAACTAACTAACAGCCACAAACATAAACAGAGTTTACTGTTCTATGGTAAAGGGCTTGGAAGATGATGCAGGGTAATTTTGCGGCCCATTCCCACTACAGTTTGCAGCAAAGCTTGATGTGAGCTATATGACCCTCGTTTCCATTTGACCGCGGTTCCGATCCTCCTTTAATCGGTCTGTAAACCGCTTTGATCGATGGAAAAGCGGTATACAAATAAAATGTAATATTATTATTATTATTATTATTATTATTATTATTATTAATCGATTAGGGGAGGAAAGGTCCGGGGCAAACTCAAATAGTCTGCGGTTTCCTGACAGTAATTTAGAAGAGGTTTTTCCTGTAAAAATTGATTCTGAAGCATTTCCAATAAGTGGGAATGCCAGATCAGAATCGTGTTTTTCCCCATAGAATTGATCACTTGCCCGGTGCTGGTGGGGCTTCCTTCTCCCTCTCCCTCTCTCTTTTCCTCCTTCCTTGCCTTCTGCCGGGCTAGTGGGGCTTCCTTCTCCCTCTCCTTTTCCCTCCTTCCTTGCCTTCTCCCTGGCTGGCGGGGCTTGCAGTGCTCCTGCCTGGCCTCTGCCGCTTCCCTGGTGTCGATGGGGCTTCTGGCGCTTCTGTCACTGCTGGCGCTCCAGGCAAGAACGGGGCAAGTGATGGCGGTGTAGCAGCGGAAGCAATGCTAGCCCTGGGAGAAGCGGCGGAGGCTAGCCAGGAGCGCTGCAGGCCCCGTCAGCTAGGGAGAAGCGG
>NC_056522.1:260310654-260398670 GCF_019175285.1 Sceloporus undulatus
ATGATGATGATGATGATGATGATGATGATGATGATGATGATGATGATATATTCATTTATATCCTGCCCGTTCCCCAAAACTGGGACTTAGGGTGGCTTACAAGATTAAAAAAAGGTACAATTAAAAGCATACAAAAAGGGCACACAAAAATAGAATTAAATTAGAACAATATTAAAACAAATTACATGTTAAAAGTATAAAAAACAGTTAAAAGGTGACAATGTATAAAGCACTGTAAAACAATGTAATACTCCAGCCCATTCAGGTTTAGCCGGTCTTCTAAATCTCGTCTCCCATCCTCCACTGTAATTCAATGGCTCTCATGAGAACAATTGTGTTGGCAAGTTGCTGTTAGGCCTACTACTTTGGTATTTTGCCCTTTATTTCTTCTCATAGAGATTATTGGCCAAATGTGAACAGCAACTCAAAGGTGTAATTGTCTAGAGTACTATAAGGGGTCTTCATGATGTTCAGGATATAAGTGCCTGTAAGCAGTGGGGATAAGGCTGCCTGTTCCTCCCTGGGGCCCTCTGTCTGTGTGTTTACTTCATAACTACCAACAGTGTCTGCCTCAACTAATGCTAGATGCCTTCTTCAGTAGGAAATTGGCATCATTTTTGACAGTTTTCCTACTGCCTACTGGGCATTGAATATCAGCTGAGTGCTGACTGTCAATCTGGTTAATGTGCCTCCACTCTTGCTGGGTGAAAATATAAGTTGTATTCGTGGCTGAGCTCTATTGCTTTGCTGAAGAAGAGGTTGCTACAAGATTCCCTGCTGAGCAGGTGTCTTGATATGGCAAGGGGGAATGAGGGACTTCGTAGCTTCACTTATACAAATCTGTGGAATTCAAAGATATAAATGTCTTAGTTTGCAGAACCAGAGGATATAGAGCAATTTTGGGGCACCTTTGAGACAAATCTGTAGAAGTTGTGAGGAAGAGGAGGAGGTTGGTGGGACTGATTGCTGATCTTCTTAAAACTGTTAGAAATAATTATGATTTGGTATTTGTGGTTAAGAAGTTTAGCAGTAGCATCAGCAACACAGCAACAAGCATGTACTCCACAGGTATTTGGTAAAAATGCTAGATCTGAGCTTCTGATAAATCAACATGATACATTGTTAGGTAAAAAGAAACTTACTTTATTGTTACAACTAGGAAAGGTTTGCCATCACTGCTTTGGTCAGAGGTCCCTAAGTAGCTGACCTCCATGTGTGCAAATAAGAAGAAAAACATCTTTAGGAGCACAGCCTGGTTTCTGCATCCATGCTTGATGAGAGCAGAGAGAGGAAGAAAGCTCATACAAAGAATAATAAAACTTTATTGACCCCCAGAAAGGGAGGGGTATGAGAAGTGACCTCTTCACAGTCACACTGACCAAATGACCATAGAGATATACATCAGTGTTCCTATGTAGAAGACACCACCCCTTCTCAAGGAAAACATAGAGCTACACTCAAGCATTGATGCTAATACTCCCAACAAAAACTATAACATGTAAATATGTTGCCAGCTTGCTGGATGATTAGCATATCTTTTGGCCTCTGGGAAGAAATCTCTTCCATTAGCTTTCCTGAGGTTCAAATTCTCTGTGGGTAAATGGGTAAATTTGTGATCAGGGTCAGTGATGTATAGGCTATGGTAAGGCTGCACTGTGCTGACTGATAATTTGTGAGATGACTAAAAGGCTTCTTTTCCCAGGAGAAAACCCTCCTCATTGCCACCATACATCTCCTGAAGATAAAGTGCTTCATCTTTTGGATCCAGCTCTTTGCCTGCTCAGGGTTCGGCATACAGTAATTCAGAATCCACTGTGGCTTGTTAGGAGCGAGCTGACTTATATTTGTATGTATGCGTCTGTGCATCTCTGTGTGTGTGCCTATTAGGGAAGGGGAGAAAGACCATAGAATTGACTGTATTACCCCTTATTTTCTTTTGCACAGAAGACTTGTCTCTGAAATCTGTTGGTGCCTTTCTCTATAAAACATCACTCTCACCCCATTCCCAAGAAATAATCTGGTTTTTACTGGCAATTTAGCAACAACAATCAAAGGAGAAGGATTAAAATGCATACATAGCCCCCTTCTTCTGAGGCTGCAAAACTGGAGGAAACAACAATGCTTGTTTCCCCCTAAAAAGGCTTCATCACTGCACCTTATGGCAATTGCAGACATGTAACTGATGGACTTCTTTGGAGCTTTTAAAAATCTAAGGGGACAGGGGCCCTGTACATATTGCTGAGCTCTGACGCCCATCATCCTCATCTTTCAGCCACTATTACACTAAAAAGCCAGAAGTAGAGTTTCTAATTACAAATAAATCCTGCTTTTTTGACATCATTTTTTGGTTTTATTTTGGTATTTCCATTTATTTTACACCATCCAGAGAACTTTGGAACGTAGGTCATTTCTAAATGCGCTAAAATAGTAATTGGGCAGATGTTTACAAACTGCTCTGATCTTTGTCTGTTCCTAATTCTTAAATATCTATCCTGTTGTCTCCCTATACATGATCTCATATTATTCCCAACCCTGTGCTCCCCCCTCCCAAGCCTTAGAAATATAAGTCCCTGGTCATGTGGAAGGCTACTCTGGAAACACTGTGTACCATCAAATATCTCTGCAAACAGTACTTCTGATACTTTGGATAGTAGAGTGGCAGTGCCAATTGCACTGCTGGTATGAAAACAAGGCAAATTATCCTAGTAGTTGCAAACTGTTAAGTTGCAGAGTTGATGGTCTACAACCTGCCTTCCAGGTGCCATTTTATTTCTTGCACTTTAAAACATTATCTTCTTCACCACCCCCATCTTCCCCACCCCCACTGCTTGGGACCTTTGGCTGCACATTAGCTCAATCTCACATAAATCTTTTCTTCTTCCTCTCCCCTGCTGTGACCCACTTAGGTCCTGGCTCTCTGGCTGGTTGCTCTTTCCCCCCTTAATACTGCAAGATTTATTTAGCTCAGGGTTTTCAGATGACTTGTACCCCTGATTTGTCTCTCTGTAACAAGCTTAGGACAGAATACAGAAAAATGGAATGGTCTCCAACTGGCAAGGGGGTCAGGCAAGGCTACATTTTATCACACTATTGGTTTAACTTGTATGCTGAAAATATAATATGTAAAGAAGGACTAGACTTGGAGGATGGAGGCATGAAAACAGGAGGAAGGACCATCAACAATTTGAGATATGCAGATGACACCATACTGCTAGAAGAAACTAGCAGACTTGTAACAGTTACTGAAGAAAGTGCAAAGGTAAGTTTACAGTTGAATATTAAGAAATCAAAATTAATCACCACAGATGTTTTACATATCAATAAAACAGATAATTGAAATAAATAAAGATTTTCCATACCTTGGCTCAGTCTTCACTTTAAATCAGAGCCAAGACTACAATCAGGAACTCAGAAGAAGACTAGGACTTGGAAGGGCAGCAATGAAGAAACTAGGCAAGATCCAGAAGTACAGTGCATCTGCACAAACCACAGGCTTGCTATCTGTGGTTTGAGCTTCTGCGGATGACAAGCTCCAGCTTTTTCAGTGGGCGCACACATGCATGTGGTGACACAAGCAGGAGCACATGTTCATTGAAAAGAATGGGACTTAAGGTCCCGTGTTTTTTTGCTATCGGGGGGGGGGGGGGGGGGGGAGGGGACTGGAACGGATCCCCCACGGATAGCAACAGTGCACTGTATAATGATATATCATTTGAAACTAAAGTGAAGACTGTCCATCCCATCATATTTTCCATTTCTATGTATGATTGTTAAAGCCGGACAGTGGAGAATGAGGATAGGAATAAAATCCATTCAAGATTCGGTGCTGAAGAAGAGTTCTGTGACTACTGTGGACTGCTGAAAAGACAAATAGGTCCTAGAACAAATCAAATCTGAACTCTCCCTAGAAGCCAAGATGATTAAATGGAGACTGTTGTACTTTGGCCATATCATAAGAATACATCACTCACTAGAAAAGATGATAATGCCTGGTAATGTGGAAGGCAGAAGGAAAAGAGGAAGACCACATTCTGGATCAATAGATTCAGTCAAAGAAGTCACTGACTTGATTCTGCTAGAGCTGAGCAGGATAGTTGATAATAGGGTCTCTCATTCATAGGGTCACCATAAATTGAAGTCTACTTGACTGCAGTTAACAACAATAAAACAAGCTCTCTAGTATGTGTGTGTGTGTGTGTGTGTGTATATATATATATCTTTATTGACATCATACTATATCTTGCATCTTACATATAACATTGCATCAAGACAAACATGACTAATATGACAAACAAAACAGTTCTACAAAAATCATAAATACATATAAAACATTTCCACATTTCTTTATATTAAAATACTTAATATTTATATTGACTTCCCTCCATAAAAGACTTGCTTTCTCAGGTTTTTGGTTTGTTTGTTTTTTAACACAACTCCCAACATTCCTCACCATGGGTTATGCTGTCTAGGGCTGCCGTTAAGGAACATCAGGACTTGATTGTATTTTCACACTGTAAATAAATATAGAAGAGGCAAGGAGACAAGAATACCCCTGTTTAAAGAGAACAGATCAAGAATGAAAACGATTCCCCCACTCACCCCCCCATACCTGTGACATGTCAGCTTCTGTTGCTTCTGAGGATCCTGAGAAGATCTGGATGCATGATGAGAACTAATATTAAAAGAAAAAAAATATGTAGTTGCACATTGGTGACATTTGCACAAAAAATCTATGCCATTTACACTAAAGATCTCCCTTCTGGGAGAAAGGTAGCACACAAATGAAATAAATAAACAAGCCAGAAATTATTCAGAATCCTGGGTGCACACTGCCTCTCCATCATCTCATGCAAGCAGAAACAAGCAGGGGCTCGTTCCCACTGCAATAAGCTCTGAATCTTGATTCAGTGTATATGCCCCTTATTCCCACTGGAATTCGATTCTGATCCTCATTGGATCAATTCCAGCAGGAATAAGGTGGAACAAACACAAAAAGCCTGGGTTATTTTGATAGCCATTTTTTAGAGGTTCTTTTGGGGAAAATCAATTCTGACGCGATCCCTAACAGTGGAAACACCAGATCAGAATCGATTCTTTCTGAGGGGAGGGACAAATGGCAGCGGGGTGTGTGTGTCCCATCCCTCCCTGGAGATGTCACACACACAGCCCTGTGCTGCCTTTTTGTGTTGTTTTTTTAAATAAAAAATTAGAACTAATTGCAAAATCAATAGATTAGTAAAGCAACTATTCCATTCAGTGCAGCATATATAATAATGTAATTTATATCGCAAATTGATTTTGCGAATACACACACACACACACACACACACACAGAGTCATCTCTCCATATTTGTGGATTTGATATTTGCGGATTTGATTATTCATGGATTTGATTAATATATTCTCTCTAGGAATATCTAGGTCCTCCAGTGCAACTTTATGGTCAGTGTCTGTCGGACATCAACCACAGAGTTGCACTGGAGGATCCAGAGATTCCTAGAGAGGTGTCCTCTCAGTAAAAACATGGTGTTTTTGTTATTTGTGGTTTTTCCATATTCACGGGGGTCTTCTGCCCCTAACCCTAGTGAATATGGAGGGATAAGTGTATATATATATAATGTGTCCCCTGCTTTTCTCTCTATCCTGGCCTTGCCTTGTCCTGTTGCCATCTTCCTCCTCCTGCCTCCACCTTCCTCTTCCTTCCCTTTGCGCCAGACCCCCAGCCCTGACCAGCCTGCTTCAGGGAGAGAGGGAGGGAGGAGAGGAGCCAAGGTGAGACCCCTCGACCCTGATTCCTCTGAAACAGGCCACCACTTGCCCCCTGCTGCCTGGCTCCCTGCGTCGCTGCTGCTTGCCCTGCTGCCACCTGGCTCCTTGCACTGCTCTCTGCTGCAATGAGCAGTGCAAATGGGGACAAAATTTGGGTCAAAATAAAGCGAATTCGCTCCCAGTAAGAAAAAGCCATGTTTATAATGGGAATGGAGGACCTTTTGAATTCGATTATTGACATGAAGTGGAGCCAGATCAGGATTTGGACTATACTGTAAGTGGGAACAAGCCCCAGGAATCCCAAGGACAGAAAAGTTTATTGTAGTAAACTTTTCTGGTTTGTAACTCATGCCAGGGCATTACCAGGGGATCCAACTTCAGTAAATAAAAGATTGGTCCACTTTACTCCAAATGTTTAACATCAGACCAGTATTGCCGCAGGTGCAAAAAATGAACATAATTGGCATTATCTTTGTAACTATGGGTTGCATCCATTTGTTGCCCTTTTACTAAGGTTTTTCAATTCAGAGTATTCAATCAGTAAAATGGGGAAGGAGGCAGTTTCTGCTATTTTCCCCACCTTTGCAGCACCCCCATGCAACCCCAAAATCTACTTGAAAGGGTTGAGGAATTCTTCAGAGCTGTGTGGAAGGTGCTGGTGGCAGCAAAAAATTGCTGGAATTTCCTTCTCCCCTCCATTGAGAGAAACCTATAGTAGATCAATGGGCTTTCCATCAGCAGGGAGATACTAATTGGGTACAAGTCACTAGAACTACATCATTTTATAAATCCTGTTCAGCCTCTGGTGTGAAGTATGATGTAGACATAACTGTGTATTATATTTCTGTCAAATGTAAGGGCAAGAAACACGAGTCAAATAAATTCACATGTCAAGTTTCAATCCTCTTCTATTGTTGGAGACTCTAAATCTAGAACCCATTTATTTTTATATCTGACTTCCTTTAATCTAACACTCAGAAGCGCCTTATAAATCTTAGATAACAACTCTCTACTTAAAATGTTACTTTCAATAATCTGGTCCAGTTATGCAGTCGAGCTTTACTACGCAGGAGTTTGGCAACTGCCTATAAGAGAACTTGTGGACCCAATTAAACTGACACTTGGAATTGTAAATTAAATCCATCATGAAAAGTTCTTTAGTTGTATGCAGAGTGTGAGTGTGTCTTGGTGGAGTGGTGGCTGCTTGTTCTGTAAAACCAGTCAGAGAGGAAAGTGGTAGCTTGTGGTATCAGTGTTAACTATAAAACATCAGACATAACCCATTTTATCAGACATCATTGTGGGAACAAAATTATCTGGTTTTGGTTTTTATATAGTCCTCTTCTGAACAAAAGTTGGAGATTCCTTTTTCCCCCTCTCCCGAAGGTATATATGGATGTTCTACATTCACCTCTGGTGCACAGGGTTTACAGGGTTTTGTCTTTTTAAAAAAATCTATAAAACCTCTGTCTGGCTATGTACAAAAACACTTTGTTGTTGTTATTATTATTATTATTATTATTATTATTATTATTATTATACTTTATTTATAAAGCGCTGTAAATTTGCACAGCACTGTACATAGAATGGATAAAATAGATAAGAATAATAAAATCTGCCAGTGCCGTACAATCTAAAAAATAACAAATGCATATAACAGTAGATAGTAATACAAGCTAGAATAAAATAAGCAAACAACAGGTTAAAACATCAAACAACAGACATCAGGTCAAATATAAGATGTCAAACAAAAACAGTCACACACTACCTGGAAACTTCAGCTTTCATAGGGGTTGTATATACTGGCTGAAAGTCTAGGGCCAGTCTGAAGCATTATGCTCTGGACTGGCCCGGGATCAGCCATGTGCACCAGGCTGAACCCAGTGCAATGACACAACAGTTTACATGGGCTAGCCAGGACAACACCACATCAGATGCACTAGCCTGTCCCCTGTGGAGTTGCCACCACTGCCACTTCCTTGCCAGCAGGACTTTCAGGAAAAGGCTGCCTGGTGTGCCACTGCTTCTACTGAGGGTAGAACAGGGCAGTCGTGTCTTCAGTGAGAGGAGAGGGTAGAGCCATCCTTGATTGCATGGCTGGATGGCTCCTAGAGATATCACAGCAAGTGATTGTGGGGGTGAGACTAAATTGCTGGCTGTGATGTCATTCAGCCATGCAGTCTAGGTGAGGGAGGGGTCATTCAATCCTGCCTTATTGATCTTATGGGTGCCCTGTTCTGCCATCAGTAGAAGTGGCAGCACACTGGGCAGTCTTTCCACAGAGCTTTTGCCAGTAAGGAAGTGGAGGCTCCAGGTACACACACTACACTGCTTAGTGTGGGGAAGGGGGGTGGCATGACTCTTGGCATGTGGACAGCTGGCTTTCCTAAATTGGGCCTAATCCAGCTGCCCATGTGCCAGACACCCCACACTTACCCCAGGGTTTGGTAACTCTGGGTGTTCCCCCAATTTTGCTTACTCTGAAGCAATGCCCGATAAACACCAAAAATTCATGGTATTTCCCCCAGAAGTCACCATGTGTCATGGAAACAGACAGCACTGGCTTTGTGGTGTGTTCAGGGGTGTTCGCTCATGTAGACAAGCAGTTGTCTTTCTCCAGACTTTAGTATAGTCCACTCATTTACTGTGCAATTGAGTTGGAATGTACTATTTATTGTGGAAGAAAGCTACATTGAATCCTAGTTTGGGGCAAAAGGTGATGTGTAAATATAGTAGTGGTAAAAGTACTAGAGGATTTACCTTTTTGGAATTTGTGGATGCTGGCAGATAGTGCAGTGATCATAATCTTGTGTCTACTGCAGAGGAATCATAGGCTGTAAGCCAAGTAATGTTTTATACCAAGAACTCTAGATGGCAGGTTCTTTGTAGTCTCTAATGTGCAACATGACTCCATGAAATTCCTTTCAGAGGACACGCTTTAGACCCATATCCCATCACAGTATCTTTACTCCTTTGCTTGGTTTCCTCAGTCATTATGAGAAACTGTACTCTCTGGCAAGGGAAAGAGAAGAGTGTAGTATTGGCTTAGCCAGTGGTGGCTGACCCCATCCTTTTTCTTTTTATGCACATGCTCAGCCTTGAATCTGTGTCTGCAGGAAGAAGTTGAAGCATCAGCTCATATGCTGATTATATTATATGTGACTGTTAGTATCAGCATTATTACTGTTCTTCATAAGCTTCCATCTCATGAACATATGGGAAGAGATAAGCCTTGGCAGGCTATTCAACAGCTTTACTTCTAGACAACACCTGTCTGTCTTCAGACCCAGTTATCCAAGCTCATAGGATGTGGCAGTGTCTGGAGTTGTGAATATCCTTGACTGATCTTGTGGTTCTGACTTTGTCTAAAACACACTGCAGAAATAATAGGCGATATGATAGTCCTGTTTAAATATTTGATTGGATGTCATATTGAGGAGGGAACAAGCTTGTTTTCTGCTGCTCCAGAGAACAGGACCCAGAACAATGGATGCAAACTCCAGGAAATGATTCCACCTCAACATTAGGAGGAACTTCTTGAGAGTAAGGGCTTTTCGACAGTGGAACATACTTCCTCGGAGTGTAATGGAGTCTCCTTCCTTGAAGGTTTTTAAACAGAGGCTGGATGGTCATCTGTTGGGGATGCTTTGATTGGGAGTTCCTGCATGGCAAGGGGTTAGACTGGATGGCCTTTGTGGTCTCTACCAGCTCTATGGAGTTTATTGTACTGGCCCTGAAATGGGCCCAGTGCGTTCCAAACGTGCGTGCGCGCAGGTGTGCACAGAATGGGATGGGGCCAAGAACCCAATTTTATTGCACTCCGGGCATTCCAGTTGCGTCCCTGTTCCGTCCCAGAGGGTGCCATTTCTGAGAATGTTTTAGAACAGTTCTCCCTGACAGATGGCCATCCAGCCAGTACAGGAGAAAGCGATTCCTTAAGTATTCTGGTCCCAAGCCATGTAGGGCTTTAAAGGTAATAACCAACACTTTGTACCTTGCCCGGAAACTAATTGGCAGCCAGTGTAGGGACTTCAAGACCGGTGTTACGTGATCATTATGAGAAATAGCTGTAATCAACCTGGCTGCCATATTTTGTACCAGCTGGAATTTCCGAACTTGGCACAAGGGTAGCCCCAAGTAGAGCACATTACAGAAGTCCAATTGAGAGGTTACCAGCTGATAGCAGGTTCTCTTGACGGTTGCATCCACCTGAGCAGTCAAGTGAAGCGACACACCCTACTCTCGTAAAATAAAAATGAAAAGGTTAGTAGCAGTGACCATAAGTGATTTCTTAATTTTTGAGTGGTGAGCCCAAATGCAGCATCCCAGTATCCTGGCAAGCTTTGAGGTAAAATCCATTTTTCTCTCAGATGTCACTTCTGCAGACTTGTGACCTGGCTTTTGATGTGGCTTTGTTGAGGTGGCAGTCATCTTTGATGTGCTGAGTAAATGGTGCTACTCATGCACAGCACTTGTAATTTTGTAGACTTGAAAAATAGATTCTGAGTGTGAAATAACATCCACAGTAGTCCTGAGGATTGATTCCTGTATCTACTTCAAAAGTATGACAACTGCTCTGCTAATCATTTTTTAGGAGGAGCCATGTGGCTTGGCTCTTCAGTACACCAGAACTGGCTTCATATGCTATCTTCCAACATACACACTCCTCACACCTGGGTACTCTCAATATATGTTGGGTTAAAATCCCACATCTGAATTCCACACACATACACCCAGCCATCCCCATCTCTCATATTGAGTTTTGTAGTCCAGTAAGTAGGTTTAACACACAAATTAATGAGGAAAGAAGCAGCAGCCACTTCCTATTTAGACAATTTACCAGTTAGTTCATTTCCACCTCCTTCACAAACCCATCCCATAGTGTTCTACCCAACTTCCCTTTCCCCATTACATCATGGGGACAACATATGGCTGTTCCCCAGCTTTGGCAAGCTGGAAAATTTAAGAGTATGCCATATAGCTATTTGCTATCAAATCTGATCAGTGTTTTATCAGCGCTGGCAGCTACTGTTGAACCCAGCATTCTAGCATTTCTGCCATGGATCAAGGCCTTCATGCTGGCACCACAAAAATGCTGGCTTTGTTGTGTTCTGTGTCTCATGGGTTCTGTATTACTTATCAACTCTCCCTGTGGCTTCTCATCATTCTGTCCAAGTGGGGAGGCTTTTCAGTAGCACAAGTGAAGACATTTTTCTATAATCCAAAGAAATTGTTGTGTGCTGCATTGATGGCATGCTGTGTAACAATGATAGCAATTTCAAAAATAGCAGATGCAATATCAGAAGAAAAATCTTTTTGTTAAGTTGTTTCCTTGTCCTTGACTTCCCTGTTCCAATGCAATTAAGATTAAAAATCACACACTTAGGAAGTGTTGTCCTGCAGCTTTGCTCCAAGACTATTTTCTGTCTTGCAATGTCATGACTAGACAATCTTGTCAAAGGGGAAATGTTTCCCTTTAATGCTGAACCTATAGTTCTATTTGCAGGATTCTGGTACAATTTGCCCCATTGCAAGTGAAGGGTGTATCCCTGAAATCTCAACACAAAGAGTATGCTCTTCCTCTTTTGGGGAACAAGTAGCTGCTATTGATTTTTTTCCTTTGTATATTTAAATAGGAAAGTTGTAGTGCAAAATGAACATAGTGCACTATATTTTTTACCTCCTATTAAGTCTCTGTTTTCCAGTTCTTGTGTATGTTTGTAGATTTAAAATTAGAAACAACAAAGATGCTGCTGTGGATCATGTTATATTAATATTTATATTAATAATAATAAACTACTGGTTTTGTGTTAGAGGGCAGTTCCCATGATATTTTGTATATTGCTGTGTGTGGGGAATGTATTTATTCCAATATCTTCAAGATTTTTCTAATTTCTGTATGCATCTTTTAAAGGTTTTTATAATAACTGTTACAAATTCAAACTAGTGATTCTTTCTTCCATATTTAGGGAGCATTATTTACTTGCCAGGTCTCTTGGGTTACATGGTTACATGTTCAGTCTCAGTTCCCTGTTATTCAGTGAGAAAGGTGTGATTTCCTAGTGCAAAAATAACATACTCAAAATTCTGACCTTGTGGAAAATCACAAAGAAATGGAAAATCAGTAGCTAACACAGCCTTTAGTTTTGTTTGGAGTAGTCATGTCTCATTCTGTGGATAAATTCCTTGGATAATCTGCATGAACTACTTTTTAGGGATCTGACTTGAAGAAGTTTCTTTATCAATCTCTTTGGCCCCGTTACAAACGGGCCATTTTGTGCGTGTGGAGCGCGCATTGGGTTAGAAAGGGGCGGTGCTTCCACAACCCCTAACCCTACTGCGTGCTCTGCACGCACAAAATGGCAGCAGCCGTTCCACACGGCCGCCGCCATGAGGACGTCACGACCGCGCCACCTCTATATGGGGCAGCGCGGACGTGATGTCCTCGCTCCATGCCAGGGCGCATAATGCGCCCTTTCCGCGGAGCAGGAAGGAGCTCCGTTTCGGAGCTCCTTCCTGGTTTGATCAACTGGGCGCAGCCTTCAGACGGCTGCGCTCAGCGGACCAAAGGAGAAAGGGAGGGTGTCCTTGGGGCTTGAAGCCCCAGGGACACCCCTTTCCAGGCTGCGGGGAAGCGGCCTTTTGCTGCTTCCCCACAGCCCGGAAAGCGGCGGATCGGGGCCTCAGCGGCTGCCGTTCTAACTGCTAAGGCCCCAATACTCCGGGGAAAGGGGCGGGTACAGCCCGCCCCAAATGGGCGGTCTGTAACCCGCCTTTATGTCAGTTGCTGTGCTTTGGGATTCTGGATGAACCTTGAAAGCAGGGCACTGTATATCAGCCTAGCCCTTTTGCCTGTGGACTGCTTTACCTACCTTACCGCTGTAGCTGACCCTCAGTATTGGCAAGCTCCAGGAGGCCAGATGTGAAATGAATAGAAGAGAGAGAGGTTTAAATTATAAAGGACCTTGGCTGAAACATTAATGGTATATATTTTTCTTTGATTTTTAAAGCAGAAAATTAACTTTTTTACTTCATCTCGTCCAAGTGGTGCCCGTGGCAAAGAATGCTGTGAGAACAGCTGGAGTGTGTGCATATGTGCACGAGAGAAACAATCAACAAACGCATTCTCTGTGCTTGCAGATTAGATTGAAAGACACTGCCAGATTGCAGAAGAAGATCCAGAAGGCATGTTAATCTCTACTGTGGTCTTTTATATGCAACAACCTCCTTCATTATAGAGTCCTTGGGTTCCCTTAGCCTGGGCCCTCTGAATGATGTTGGACTCCATCTCCCAATAGCCAGTGGAGAGAGATGCTAGTGGAATGGTATCTGGAGGGTCATATATTTCCCACCCACAATTCGTGTATTCCACTTAGGGGAAGCAGATATTAAAGCATGTAAATTAGGACTGAAAATATTAATTCTAATTGGAGATTAATATGGATTTCAAAACTGTCCTCTTTAAGAAAGGCTCAGGGCTAATGCTACCTCCCCCCCCCCCCCACCCCCCCCCCCCCAAGAACAATCTGTGTATATCTTTTGAATTAGGAAATGTATTTAAGAAAATTTACCGGACAACACATAGTGTCTTTATAAATATATCAATTAAGAGATACTGCTATCTTAAGTACATATATCCTCAAAATAGCATTTGTGTTGAGTGAGGGTGATTTTTTTTTAATTGATCAGGTTAACAATTGAAAAGCTAATTGTCTGGCTGAAAATACTTTAGCATCACTGCTATTTAATGAAGGATGGATGGACGGACGGACGGACGGACGGACGGACGGACGGACGGACAGACAGGGCCTGAATGGACAGGCCAAATTAAGCTGCTTCGGGCCACTTTGGAGGTATGTTATTTAAATGATACATGCGTCCTAAGAGCTTTATTTTGGCCTGTGTGTTCAGGCCCATAGATAGATAGGAAAGAATCAGCCACTCTGGATGCCAATCCGGTGGTGCAGCTTCTGGCCTTTTCAGATGCATTTGTCATTTAAGCAGCATACCTCCAAAGTGACTCGAAGCAGCTTTATTTTGGCCTGTGTGTTCAGGCCCATAGATAGGAAAGAACCAGCCACTCTGGATGCCAGTCCGGTAGTCCTAGAGCAATCTTGGGCCCAAAGGATCCTTAGTGCAAGTCAAAAGGACCTACTGTTTGCTGCAGAGTTTTATGGAAACTATGACAACAGTGTGCATATCATATGGCCCACAGCCCACCTTATGTGCCACTGCTGTTACATCTTCTCTGAAGGCCCCCACTATAGCCTATGACATTGAAAGAGGGTGCCTGGTCATGTTGGTGTAGCCAGGCACCCCATTTTGACCCTATGCCCATGTTGGGAACCTTCTGACGAAATGCGATAGTGAAGGCAGGTAAGGGGTATGCAGCGGTGGCGGATCCATGATGTGCCGGCAAGTGATTTTGAATAGTTTCCCATTGCCATACCAGCCTGGGGACTAACCCAGTTTGGGACTAGGGCCAGGATACTATAGGTTTGGCCTGTGGTATCCTGCCTGTTTGCTCAGGCCCAACATCTTGGCTGAAATGAGAAGTGGGTGGATTTGAAAGGTGGAAACAGCAATTTAGGTGTATGTGTTCCATTTCTTTCTGGTAGTACTCTGAAACAGACAGCCTTGACTGAACTTCAGAATAGGACACTTACACCCCCCCCCCCAAAAAAAAAAAAGATGTCTGAAGCAAAAACCACAACAGGGCCTAAGGAGACTGCTGATAGCTAAGAGGTGGATTGTGGCAGGGAAGGAAATACCTATGTGTATATTTGTATTATATTTGCTTTTAGGTCTGCACAACTTGCTTTCTATTTAGTTCTTATTTCAACTTTGTTGTTTAGTCAGTCAATATCCCATTCTCCCAGTACAGAACCAAAGGTAACGTACAATAAATTAAAACAAAATGCAGCTAAAATTACGTAACATTTTAAAAGATAAATCTATTAAAGCACAAAACTAAAACAATTTAGAATACATTTAAAACATAATTAAAAAGACAGCACAACACATTAAAACAACCTTCTGTTCAGTGGGCTGAAACTATCATGGGCTGAGAATCTTCATTGTTTTGATCATACTTGCTTTGTAAGCTATGCCACTTGGGTGAAGCAGACTGTTCCCCCACTTTGCTTGATTGACCATAGATCTGTATACCAAAGCGAGTGATGGACTCCACAGTACTGGATTAGGCACTTAGGGTGACGTATAAACAACCCTTTTCATTTCACCATTGCATTCAAAGGCCTCAGCTGAATCACCAACCTGTCAGCCAGAAAATCCTCCAAAGAATTGAGCAATCTTTCATATTCCATAAATCTCAAGGGGTGGGCTATCTAAATTGTGCAGGGATCCTCCTGCAGGGAGGGTCTGATATCAGATGTTACTAGGAAATGATGTGATTCCCCCCCCCCAACATATCTTCATTCATCCAGTTATGAATACTTCGGTTAAGGGTGCGTCCTGCCACATGTGTCAAACCACTAATATACTGAGAGAGGCAGCCATCAAGTCTTGAGCTGGTCTCATCAGAACAACCTCAGCATGGATATTGAAGTCCCCCAAGATCACCATCTGGGATTCTCTAGGGTCACCTCTTGAGACTATCTCAACCAGCTCAGAGAAGAACACATGTCCTGTCTCTTTGGGCTAACACCAGGTACAAACCCTCAAAACTAGTGCTAGGGTGGATGGGTTTCTTGCAAATGAGATGGAATCACTTTGGAGGATGGCAAATCCTCCTGCCATTTCAATTGATACTGCACCAGATATCCTGGAGGACAAAGCTGGGACACTACACCCAATTAATCTACCCAGGTCTCCATGATACATAGGTCAACCTCATTATCCACAATTAAGTCATGCATGGTAATTCTTTTATTTTGGACCAATGTAGCATTCAGCCAGAGTACCACTGGATCAGAGGACAGGCTAATGAGGCCACTTAAACTTTGAGGGATAGGGTAAGAACTGAAACATGGGATATGTGTCAAGAATCTGTCCCAGCCTACCCTTGCCTGGCATGTCCAACCCCCAATGCCATAACCCTCACTGCCCAAGATTATACTGATAAGGCACCCCATTTCTCCCCCTCCCCTGAGCTTCTCCAAATCACATGTACAAACAACACAACAACACAATATATAAAAACAAACAATATGATAGTGTTGTGGATCAGATAAGCCACAGATTAAATTGGCAAACATTAGACAAGCACACAGTATCTAGTTCTCACTTGATCACTTCTTTCTCATTTCTGCCTCTCACTCAGGGAGTCTGTAGGGGATGTTAAGCAAAACCAACCCACTGTTATTCACCAACCTTATTCCTCATTGGAGATATTCCTGCTCTCAAGCCATTATTTATTTTCATTAACCAAAAGGGATGAGCCCTTGCCCCTGTGTTTCCCCAAGCAGTGTGCCATATTAGTAAGTGGTACTGGTTTATATCTTGCTCCAGCAAGGTAAAA
Source organism: Sceloporus undulatus (assembly GCF_019175285.1). NCBI lineage: Eukaryota > Metazoa > Chordata > Lepidosauria > Squamata > Phrynosomatidae > Sceloporus > Sceloporus undulatus. Next base: position 260,326,904 of record NC_056522.1, read on the forward strand.
CACCTCAGTGGGAGGAACAGCTGATTCTGTTTGAAAATCAGCAGATGGTTCTACAGGCCCAGTCCAATAAAGAGAGTTTGCCTCTGTAGGAGTAGGGCCACTACTTCAAAATTCTTTTTTGTCCCTCTTAGTCCCCTGCTGATCCTGCTATAAGCTCTGGCTGGTAAGGTGGTAAAGTCCTAGTTCAACCATTTGATGGCATACCAAGGCACTTCTGCCTTAAATTATCAGCAGTTCCTCTTGAAGAGTCTTGAACTAGTGACATGAAGAATGTCTGACATAACACTGTCTGTGGCACCCTGGGCTGGGTAAGAAGTGCAGGAAGCAAGCCTTACTAAGGATGCACCTTTTCACGTGCAGACAGAACAAGATCAGATATTATATCCCTGATAGCCACAGAGCCTATAGGCCAGTTTTCCTTGCAGGTCTGAGCAACCAAGAGACCAGCTCTTAAGTGCCTCCATGCTCCCCTCTCTGCCTTTGTCTTGATTGCACAAGGGTCTGGTCTGACAAGCTGGTGATTTTTCACCCCTTTTATTGGTTGAATTTTATAATGGTCTCTTGTACTTTAATATTCCTGCCTTATTTCTCTGTTAAATAGTTTAGTTTGCAGTCTCTATTATAGAGCAATGGATTACCAGTTTCCACCCGTAACTCTTTAGTAAAGTGGAATCTCTGAGTTCCTCTCTCTGCTTTCATCTTAATATGGTACTTTGGTCACTACTGGGGCAAACAGTATAGCAAACATAGCCTGAAAAACCCACAAAAAAACTATGTATAGCTATCCTCTTGCCTCTGTCTAGTGCTTTCCTTACCATTTCCCAGCAGAGAGGGTTCTGACCTCCTGAATCATGGGTTATGCACCTCCCATTAGCTCCTGTAGGCAGGGACAAAGAAAAGACCGGCCCCCTCTATAAGGAGGGGCTAACCCCCCTTGGACCTCAGTCAATAACAAGCCAAGCGAATAGCAAATGCCAAGCGAATAGCAAATAAACCAAGACTTGGACCTTTTCTGGTAAGAAACAGCACAACAATTATGAACCCTAAGGGCCGTCTCCGGGGAGTCAGGCCTCTGAAAGAAACAGACAACCAGCAATCAGAAATCATTAAGCAGAGACAGCCAACAGGCCGGGCTGGACCGCAGGCAGCACCCCGGGTGGGCAGGATGCCAGGACCCTTGTCTGCTGGAAATGAACGTGTCATGGTAAGTACCCAACGTTTGTTTTCCCACCAGAGAGGGTCCTGACCTCCTGAATCATGGGGTTTACCAAAGCCCTCTCAAGCAGGGAGGGAAGGTGCCTAGCTAGAACCTGCGGACCCAGCCACCACCTGTTGGAGGACTCCCCTCCAAAGGCCGCCACAGCGGATTGGAACACATCCAGCTTATAGTGTCTAATGAAGGTGAAGAGCGACTTCCATGTCGCCGCCCTGCAAATCTCGGCTAGAGAAGCCTTAGCGACCAGGGCCGCTGAAGTGGACACACTCCCCGTAGAGTGGGCCCTCACCTCCTCAGGTGGAGCGACATCAAGAGTAAGGTAGCTCTCTTGAATATCAGACCTGATCGACCTACTCAGAGTCGAGGCAGATACCTTGAACCCCAAAGAGCCTGGAAGAAAGGAAACGAACAACATTTCAGATGACCTTAAGGTTGAAGTCTTTTTGATGTAGATTTTGAGGGATCTGCGCACATCCGTTGTGTGCCAGGTCTTTCCCAAGTCCTTCTTAGGATCGGGGCAGAATGAAGGCAGGAGAATGTCCTATGACACCTGAAAGACTGAGTTGACCCTAGGTACGAAGGTAGGATCTGGATGAAGGCACACTGAGACCGGCCTAAAAATATACAAGTCTTTACCTACTGACAGGGCCCCAGCTCTGTCTGGCGAAGGTAATAGCCGTGAGGAAGATGATCTTGAGGGAGAGGTGTTTGAGAAAGGCCTCCCGAAGGAACTTGATCGGCCCAACCATCAGCGCGTTTAAGACCATGTTCACACCCTAAGTTGGAAAATGATGTCTGGTGGGCTGGCCCTGTTGGAAACTCCCCTCAATAGCCTATTAGTGTGAGGATGGCCATCATTCTAGCTGCTCTCGTATGGAGCAGAACCGACGTGATGGCCGACACCTGCCTTAAAACCATGTTGGGTCAAGTCCCTTCTGAAAGTCATCTTGGATGGACTATAGCAGGTCGGCCACTGAAAACCTGAAGCAGTTGATGAGAACTTGTCTAAAGCGGTGGATTATGTGATCAATCAGAATGGAGCCTGGTCTAATCTGGACCTATGGCAGTTTTCAGCCTATCACTGATCACCTATTAAGGTAATTTCACTAGTGATTAAGACTTAACACTCTGAAAGAGGAATGTTAATGTCTGACCTCCACTTAAAATTTGAAAACAAGCTGTGCTAGCAGAAAAAACAAGGCATAGGCACTAGGAAGTCCATCTTCCCTAGCCTCAGAAGGCAGTGGACAATGGTGTTGTTTGGGCCAGACCATAATAATAATAATAATAATAATAATAATAATAATAATAATAATTTGTTTTATTTATATACCGCTATTCCAAAGATCATAGCGGTGAACAGCAAGTAAGCTAATTGGCATGAAACCCAGTCACGGATAAAACACTCACCCACAGCAGCTAACCTTATAACAATATAATCATAGAATCATGGAGTTGGATGAGACCACAAGGGCCATCAAGTCCAACCCCCTGACATGCAGGAAATCACAATCAAAGCATGCCCAACAATATGCAAAGGAATTGTGTAGCACCCTGAGACCACTAAAAGAAAGAGATTGACAGCATTAACCTTCATGCCCTTGAGCCCAACTCATCATATGCATGATAGACATTGTTAAAATAGGTCTTAAAAGCCAGGCAGCAGCTGAATGGCAAGTTCATCAGAAGGCATTGTTATTTAAAAAGTAACTATCTAGCCAAGGTAAGAGGTAATTGTGATCTTTGTGGCAGACTCTTCAAGGCTCTGCAGGATATCACCTCTCATGAGATGTTTTCCCAAGGATCCTCAATGCATATAAGCATTAGAAGTCTGTTGAGTGACCAGAGGCCTTCTCCTTGGCTGGGTCACCCTGTCTATTAGCATTTAAATGAATCTGAATTGTTAAAGCTTATGCCCTCAATGAGAAGTGTTATGGCTGATAACAAAGGAGGTAGAACCATATGGTCATCTTATGTCTTAGGCTGTTCCAGCTAAGGCAAAACGGCTCTGGCCTCAAGGAAGACAGAGATGGAGGCCCATGAGGAAGGAAGAAAAATCATCATGTTGGCTTATGGCTAGCCCCTTCCCTTGTTGAATTAGTTTCCAGGCATCTTCTCTGGCCTGGAAAAAGGAGAGGGGGGTGAGCAGAAACAGCACAACTCAAACTTTCTGGGCTAACAGTAATAAATGAACACCAGAAAAGTTAACCAATATCTCTTGTAAATCTGAGCCCCAAGATCTGTTGGTGTGGGGGCTCTCCCCTCTTTTATTTGCCCCATCAAGGGAGGCTGCCTGGGCAGTAGCTTTTTCAGGCACTGAGGAAACTACTCTTAAGTTAGCAGTGAGTCTGACTGAAGACCATTTGGAACCATGGGTAGAGAGCTGCATATGGCCTGTAGTGTAGCCCTGATACTCACAGGGCACTTTGTTTTATTTATGTTTGAGACAGCCCCAACTTCAAGCTGGGGTTTAGAAGCTTAGCCCTTTCAATCTCAGGCAGGCTTTATAGTAACCTGGCTGCATGATAGAAGCTGGCTTGGTCAACTCCCTTCCCACTTGCATAGGTAGCTGGGAAGGGCAGAGGGGCTGCTGTGATACATGGCTCTACATTTACCTGAGGTAAGTCTGTATCCTGAGAAAGGATAATCTCTGATGGAAAGGAGAGGCCAAGCACTCAAGCTGCTCTCTCAAGAGTGCCATAGTTTGGGGCAGCCAAACACAATAGGGGGTGAAGGGAACTCAGGAGGAAAGGTATCCATCTGATCTCTCATAGTATCTTTGGGTTGGAAGAGACCCCAAGGGCCATCTAGTCCAACCCCCATTCTGCCCTGCAGGATCTCTCAATCAAAGCATAACTGATAGATGGCCCTCCAGCCTCTGTATAGAAGTGAGTGGCAGAGGCCATGGTCTCTCTGGTGAGGACATGAAGCCACTTTGTGCTTTTTATTATTTATTTATTTATTTATGGGGTGCTCTGTGGCAGCCAAAAAAGACCATTTTAGAGTTGGAAGCTTCAGCTCCTGCTGGGCCAAGTCCAGCTTCCTTAACAACCATGTGGCTGTATAACATAGAGGAGGAGTCCTCTGTCTCATTACACACCATCTCATTATAAGAATTCAAAATAAAAGTGTAGGAGCCCTGACAACACCACCGTGTGTTTTCCAGTCTGCAAAGGATCCCCCACACCTGTTGGGGTCCTGGGTGCTATTGGGGCCAGAGATGGGAAGGAAGAAGGAGACCAAGGGTTTATACCCCCATCTCTCCTCCTGGCAGAGTCCCAAATCTTATGTTAGGCATAGTGCCTGAAATGGCCATGGCTGAGGCCTCCTGACAATGCCTGCCCTGAGCGAGGGCATTAGATCTGGCAACGGTTATTTGGTGGCTGGAGAGAGAGGCCCCTGGTACTCACCTTTTTACTGTGTCTTCTGGCTGGCTTGCCTCTCTGACCTTGGCCCTGTTTTAGGCTGAGCAGAGGTGATGCAGAGAAATCCCTTGCCACGGCCTTGGCTGGCCTGTCCTCTGTAATCTGGGCCCCAATGGGCTGAGCAGGGATGCTGAGAAGGGAAGTTTCCATAACTTCCGGCCAGTTTCTTCACTGATCCCAGGCCTTAAACAGGCTGGGCAGAGGTGATGCAGAGAAATCCTTTGCCATGGCTTTGGCTGGCCTGTCTTCTGAACTCTGGCTGGGCAGAGATGCTGCGGAGGGAAGTTTCCATGACTTCTGGCCAGTTTCCTCACTGATCCCTGGCCTTAAACAGGCTGGGCAGAGGTGATGTGGAGAAACAGAGACATGGAGGGGAAACCCCTCACCATCTGTTCCCACAGCTCCCATGTGCTGCAATGGTGTTTGCAGAAATCTCCTGTGCTCCCACCATGAGAGGGGGGCAGCTTTGGAGGAGAGAGAGAGTCATTGACAAAGCCAAGACCTTTCTCCAATTCTGGGAGTCCTTGCCATATTAAGTCTTTCTTCATGCTTCCAAGGCAGCAAGATAAACGAAGAGAAGAAAAGGACTGGAGTGGCTGTAGTGCAGAAGCAGCAGAGCAACAGCAACATCTCCCAATGGGTCTCCCTCTGAAGCCAGCTCCCTCTGTTGAGCTGGCAGACCCTGAGCTAGGGAAGCCTGGGTTAAGGATGGCCCTTCACCCATGCTCTCAGGGTCCTCTGCCATAGCCACCACCAAGGAAGGGGGGAAAGGCAGGAGAGAGGAGAAGAGAAGGCCAAGAAAACTCTCAAACCATTTTCGGAGAAGGAAAAACCTTGCTGGCTCGGAGAGACACATCTTGTAGGGGCGTAGGCAGGCCTGCCTTGCCTGGGAAATGTCCCCCAGCCCCAAAAGCTCGCTGCCTTGCGGGCGAAAATGGCCCTGATAAAGTCACCTAGTTCCCGGTCCGCACTCACCTCGGTGAGACCAGCTGGCGCCGGGGCCTCTTCTACGCCTTGGGGACCTGGGAGGCCTGAGCGGAAGGATGGGGCCTGATCACTGCCATGGAGGGGAACCCTCTCCTCTGGCTGGCCCTCTACCTCTCCCTCTGTCGCCGGCTCTCGCTGCTGCGCCGGCAGACCCGGAGCTGGGGGAGCCTGCACTTGGGGAGGCCCTTCACCCGTGTTTCTAGGGTCCTCTGCCATAGCCCACCACCAAGAGGGGAAGGGAGGCAGGGAAGAGGGGGGAGGGTGGCCAATAAAAAACAACGCTGACCACTTCAATGAAGGAAAACGAATTCGCTGGCGAAGAAGTATGTCCTGCTAGGAGCTTAGGCAGGAACAAGACTGAAGCCCAAGGGGGGTTAGCCCCTCCTTATATAGGGGGCCGGTCTTTTCTTTGACCCTGCCTACAGGAGCTAATGGGAGGTGCATAACCCATGATTCAGGATGCCAGGACCCTCGTCTGCTGGAAATGAACGTGTCACGGTAAGTACCCAACGTTCGTTTTCCCCTTTTAATCTCCCATTGGAGTAGATTTGCCCATCAACCAGATGGACCATATGGGTTAATAGTAGCAATTAAAGCACAAATTGATATTCTGTGCTAGACACCTTACTGCTCTCTCTGGGTTTATTGCTGAATCATTGTGAAATGCATCTGCCAGAGCAGAAGACCTTTTCATTCACTGTGCTCATTTAGTTCCACAATCCTTCTGTCCAACCTCACTACCTTATCTTCCCTCCTTTTCCCCCTCTGTGTGGACTGACAATATGCTTTCTCAGTAATAACCCAGGGGTGCTGCCTTGCAGTCTTGGAAAGTATTTTTGAAGAGCTAAAGTTGGACTGATGTATAGCTTTGTCATCCTTTTAACTTCTCTTTTATTTTATGGCTTATTTGTTCTCACTTGTCGCAGCAGGGAGCCAAAATAACCCTCATTTGTTGCCTCTGCTAGTTCCCAAAATGCTTGAAGCCAGACAACCAAATTCAGTTAGTATGTGAGGTTTCTGTCTTACTGTTTGGAAAGTGGCATTACTAGAGGAGGGTGGGGGTTCAAGCTTGGCCTATGAGCTATCATGGAATGAGTGGGTATAGTCTGAGTCTGGCATAGGCAGGGAAGGGGAGTAAAAACAGCAGGAGCAATTTGAAGATAATGATCATGAGCATGAGGACAGTGATGAATTTACTAAGCCATCCATGTCCATGATGCATCCTAAGGGGCCTATCATCTAAAATTCAATACAGAGGAAGGCAGTGAAATGGCTGTAACCTTTTTGAGGCACCCATTAATGTCCCACAGCACTGCACATGGAAACCTGTATCAAAAGAAATCTTTTTAAAGATTTAAAGAATAGCCTTACTTAGAAAGAAAAGAAAGGAAAAGGAAAAGAAATCCATCTAGGCCATTGTTTTCTAAACTGTTGTTGTCCAGATGTTTTAGGACAGATGTTTTAGACCCATACTGCCCCTTGTAGCCTGCTGATGCTGATGAGGGCTGTTGTCCAAGACACCTGGACAGCACTTGAGGAAGGATTATGTAGGTTACTGTTTTATATCCAGGAGTGGCCAGTGAGAGGCCCCTGAGGTCAATGAAAGCAAGGGCTGAAGGTGTCCCTGTGGTGGGGAATGTGTGGCCCTTGATATTTTTTTGTATTGCAACTCCCATTGGCTATAGTCAGTATAGCCAGTATGGAGGGATGATGAAATTTGAAGTTTACAACATCTTTAGCACCACATATTCTCTATAGCTGCTCTGTTGTTTGTTCCTACTATTAGTACTTGAAATGCTACTGCAGTCAGGCTAAATACAGTGGTTGAAAGCCATTGGCAAGAGTTTTGCCCTGGAACTGCAACAATGAAAGTAAATGTCCATTTCTGTAACACCATCTGTGCTAGCCAAAGGACAAAGATCCAAAACACACTGAAGAAATAATCCAGTTTAAGACCACTTTAACTGCCCTGGCTCAATGCTAGGCAATTATGGGAATTGTAGTTTTGTGAGACATTTAGCCTTCTCTGTCGGAGTGCTCTGGTGCTACAATAAACTACAATTTCCTAGATTCCCTAGCACTGAGCTGGGGCAGTTAACGTGGTCTCAAACCAGATTATTTCTACAGTGTGTTTTGGACCTTAGTCTTGTTAGGTTGTGCATGTGACGAGAATATATTGGGTTTGTGTTGTTGTAATCTGTTAGGAAAACATGTTGGAGATAATTAAAGGGAACATTCACATAATTTTTGAAAATAGATAAACAGACCCATCTCTATCTTAATTCTTTTTTAAACCCATCACTGTATCTTGTGGTAATGAATTCCAAACCTTAAATGAATTATAAGAGTCAGTTCTCACTAGTGGTGACAATAAATTTAATTTAGGTATTTAAATTTGATTCTGACTCTGAAAATCCCCCAAGAGCATACACCCCTTCTTTTGTTGCCCCTTTCCCAAGTTATGCAAGTATCACAGAGAAGTACTGTAATATGCTTGATGGAATACAAATTGGCAAGACTGTTTCCTCTGAAATCAGGACTACAGTACCAGTATTTCATTATTAAACCTGGGTAGTCACTGTTCAGTGGGATGGCCACACTTCACTCTAACCCAACTAGATGCTCCTTATGAAGTACTGAGCCTTGTTTGTCTGTGCCCTGTTTAGCCCCTTTATATGTGCTGCATTGTCTTTTGTCCTTATGATTTATATTCCATTTATCATCCAGCATCTCTGCCTTCACTCTTTTGCTTCTATTTTTCTGGAAGAGAATCAAGAACCTTTTCTTATAATTTAGTAAATCTGAGAATCTTCTCTCCCCACCCCACATGCCACATAGAATTCTCTTTCACATTGCTTTACTCTTCCTTTATAGCCAAGAAATTCCGCTAACTGTAGCTCTGAAGTTGCCCTATGTGACATATGGATAACTTACGCTGTTTAATGTTACACAGAGGGGAGGAGTAACCATGAGGAGGTGAACTCCTAAGCAGCAACCAACCTGTGGTCTGACCTCTTCTATAATAAAAGAAACATGGGAATTCATATTGAGACAATGGTTGGCTGTGATCTTTGAGAATGTGAAATAGATCTTAATTGAAATGCACTTCTAAGCGGAGTTCTTTTAACTGAACTCATTAATTGCCTGGTATTATTTTCCAAATGCTTTTAATTACAACTTATGAGTTTGAGAAGAGTTGTTGTCTGACTTTTGTGGATGGAGAAATGAAACAGTGATTAGTTATTGGGTAAAGGTTTGAATTTTCTCTTTAACTTTGGTGATACAAGCAGCCTGATTATTAGCATCTGTGTTATTATGGGATTGTACAGTTACTGTACAATCTGTACAAAAAAGCTGTGGGTACACCTTTTGGGAAGTATTTCTTGCTTTAGCAAGGTTTTAGGATGGGAATATAAATAAGGCTCAGTCAGAATAATTTTGCTGATTTGAGTTGTGCAGAGAGTGGTAAATAAAGGGGAGAGGAGAGGTTTGGAAGGTGTCATTCCTCAGCCAGGGTGGGAGGAAGTCTGCATCTCCATGCTCCCTCTACTTTTGTCCATCTGATGTAACAGAAGAAGGGAGTAGATTCATGCTTAAGCTGGGAAGAAGGAATGTTGTTTTCATTAGCTTAATGTTGTACTTCTGAAAAGGCATACAGACCCCATACATCTGGAAGTGATTGGGGGAAGGGGGTGAATGATTTCCAGAAGACAAAGAGTGCTCTGCATTCCAGTATTCTAGGAGTCTTTGCATTAAAGCTCAGTACTTGGTGATGAGAGAAGAGAAAACGGAGGATATCATCCAAACTTGATACTTCTTTACAAGGATGACACTTGCAAACAACTTTTTATTTTATTCATATCATTCTTTTCCCCCAAATGGGACTCAAAGCGACTTACTACATACCTTAAAGCAGAACATCTAAAACTATGTGGTGTACAAAAGTTTAAAAAACATCCATCTAGCTAAAATGCCACTTTTTTGTGTGAGTGTGTGGATCTAGTGTAACCCTATTTCATTTGGCAAGGAATACTCAGTTGGTTTTTCCAGTTCCTTCTTCCAAAATATAGCCTACAGCACCTAATATTACTCAGTACTAAATAGGACTACTGTGGGCCACCAGATAATGTGGAAATTGGTATTAAATTTATTCTCAGATATGATGTTGACCACATTCAGACAGCCATCCAGTTGGGATGTGAAGTCATTAGTAAGCAACATGATTGTTTGCCCCAATATTTTATTCCTCTCTTCTTCATGCTGTGGTACTAAATTGCTGGTTTTCATTGAGCCAGATTATGTTTTAACTAGGAATCTATAAAAGGAGAATACGTTTAATACAATTGAATTCACAGAATTGTTGGGTAGACAAAAAGATTGTGTGCACCTAAATTGCAATAGTAACAAAAATAATACATTTTTATTCAATCACAACTTCTCTTGAAGGAGTGTGGATGCAAAAGCTACTACAGTTTGAGTCTTCCTTATCCAGAATTCCAAAATCCAAAATATTCCAACTTTGATTCATGCACAGAATTATTTTAAATATTATATAAAACCACCTTCAGGCTATGTGTATAATGTATGTATGAAGCATAAATTAATTTTATGTTCAGATTGGATCCCATGTCAATATGCACGTACATAAATATATGTATTCCAAAATTAAAAACAAACAAACCAAAACACCTCTGGTCACAAGCATTTCAGGTAAGGGGGACTTCCCATATATACTCATGTATAAGTTGACCTCATGTATAAGTCGAGGGCAGTTTTTGGATCCAAAATCATGGATTTTGATATGACCGGTGGATAAGTTGAGGGGCAAACACTGGAGCATGTTACAAAAGATCTAAAGGGGGTGGGGGAAACAAAGCACCACTTTCCTCCCTATATCTCACTCTCTGGACCTCTCTCAAGCATCAGTCTTAGCATGGAAAAGGGGAAATAAACCTCAGTGCGCGCGCACGCGCGCGCACACACACACACACTCTTCCCCTTACCAAAAGCATCTCCAAGGCACATGGCTTGTGAAAAGGAGGACAGACCCCACTGTCTCTCTGCTTTTCACCCCCAAGACTCCCAAGGACCATAGCTTGCAGAAATAAAGGACAGGCCTTTCTCTCTCTCTGCTATTCAGCCCTAGGACGCTAAGCTCATAGTTAGCAGAAATGGAGGACAGGCCTTTTTCTCTCTCTGCTATTCACCCCTAGGACTCCTAAGCTCATAGTTAGCAGAAATGGAGGACAGGCCTTTCTCCCTCTCTGCTATTCACCCCTAGGACTCCTAAGCTCATAGTTAGCAGAAATGGAGGACAGGCCTTTCTACCTCTCTGCTATTCACCCCTAGGACTCCTAAGCTAGATAGTAGAAATGGGGACAGGCTTTTTCTACTCTCTGCTATTCACCCTAGGCTCCTAAGCTCAAGCTAGCAGAAATGGAGGACAGGCTTTTCTCTCTCTCTGCTATTCACCTTAGGACTCCTAAGCTCATAGCTAGCGAGAATGGAGGACAGGCTTTTCTCTCCTCTGCTTTTTCACCCCTAGGACTCCTAAACTCATAGCTAGCAGAAATGGAGGACAGGCTTTTCTCTCTCCCTGCTATTCACCCCTAGGACTCCTAACTCATACTAGCAGAAATGGAGGACAAATCTTTCTCTCTCTCTCCCTTTCACCCCCAGGGCTTCCAGGCAAAATGGGGTCAAGCCAGGGCATGTTCCTTTCCTTAGCAGCAACTTGTTAGGTCTGGCTGCACAAAAAGCAGAGAGGGAAACAGACACACCCACAACACACAGGGGGGGGAGAGGAGGAGAGCGGCGCCGGGACTTCAAACAGGGAGCCGTTACAAGGCTAACAGAGAAAGGTGGGCACTTTTCTTTCACAAAATTTATTAGCATTAACTAATTGACCCTTCCATAAGTCTACCCAGGATTTTGGAGTTCATTTTGGGGCATAAATTTTTCGACTTATAGTTGAGTATATACGGTAACCTGCAGTTAGGTTTGCATAAAACCCGGCGGCCCCGTGCCATTCACGTTTTTCGGGGGCCCCTCCCGGTCCCGGTCCGGTTTGGGCCCCACCTGTGCCTTGTTCCTGGTTTGGGGGCCCGCTCCGGCCATTGCCGCTGCTGCTAATGTGGCTGCTGCGGCGCCAACCCACCTCCTCCTCTGGCTCCGCCTTCCTCCTCTTCTCGGCGGGCGGCAGAAGTGCCGCCGCACTGGCGCCCCCACTGGGAGGGCTTGCGCGGCCGCCCAGGCTCAGCAGGGGGCCAGTGGCAGTGCGCGCACCTGCTCCATTCCCGCCATGCGCGGGCGCCTGCCTCACTTTCCTCCCCCCCACGTGCGCCTGCCCACTTTCTTCTTCCCCCCGCGCGCACCAGCCAGCCATCAAAGAGAGGAGGAGGGGGAGAGGAGGAAGGAGCCGGAGGAAGGGGGCCTGAAGGCCAGGGAGAATTGGGCAGAGAAGGAGGAGGAGGAGGAGAGCTGAGTCTGGACCATTAGGTCTGCCTTGGTATTTTGGGGTTTTAAATGATATTTAAAAATATAAAATACTTATTTATTTTATTTTTAATTTTTATTATTGCTTTTTTAGTTTTTATTTCATTATTTTTATTATTGCTTGTTTTTTATTTATTTCATTAATTTTTATTATGCTTGTTTTTTATTTATTACATTAATTTATTATTAATAATATACACCCCTGCCTGCTTGTTTTTTATTTATTTTTCATTATTTTGTATATAAAAATATATGCAAGTGCATTTTCTGTGTATTTATGGCGCTTGAATGCTAACAAGTCTGGCTTTTCTGCACAATTATAGTGATGAGATGATGATGATGATGATGATGATGAGATGATGATATGGGTGATATTGATATCAACAAGCCTCTGAGGCACGGCCAATGTAACTTGCTGTGATTCTACACAACTCATGCGCAGTGAAGAAAAACCACAGTCCCTTGACCAAGTACACACTTTGAGAAGTAAAGTTGAACCCGAGGGCAGACATTTCTGCCACTGTCTAAGAATAATGCCAAAATGTCCTCCATTTTGATCATGCCTAAAAACAGGCATTTTGTATACAAAGGAGTCAGAATTGAGGTCCTGTACAATTACATCTGATACAGGAATTCATATTTAATTTTTCTGTTTCTTTATATTTTCAAAGTAAATGTCCTTTTAATTCTTTTTATAACTTTTATAGCTCCCCCCCCCCCAACACTGTAAACAATGCCATTCAGTGTTTCTATACATTCAGGAGGACTTTAAAAAGTGTGTAAAGGTCTCAGAGCTGTACTCTCAAACGTCACTACAGTTAGTGATCACTAAGACTATGTTCGGTACACATTTACTTCAGTAAATTCTTACTAACAACAGTGAGACACGTTTCTAAGGAAACATTTGCAGACTTATGGTACAAAGCTCCACCAAAACATTGTTTCTTCCCCCCCTTATTTATTTTTAATTAAACTTTAAAATCCATTTAAGGTAACATTACATAATGTTAGCACAGTATAATAAAAGAACCAGAACAGAACAAAACAAAGCAAAGGATGTGGAATTGGTCAACATTATTATGTAGTAGGGTCCATTAATTAAGCCTTTCAGGAGTTAGCAAGGATGCCATGTCTGTTTGTAAGATGTCTTTCCAGAAGATGTGTGAGTAGGGTTGCCATAAGTCAGGACCTCCAAACTGGGACAAATGTAGGACAACATTTCAAATGTAGGACACTTTTATAAAAATGGAGGACATGAAAAATTGCTGGTTTCTTTTTTAAAAAATATAGGATTAAATAGAAAGGAGGTTATATAAGGGGGTTTGAGAAAGGGGGCTATAGAAGGAGGGCTAGATGGGGTAACCTAGAGGGGATTAGGGTTAGATAAAGAGGAGTAAGATAGAGAGGGGGGTTAGAGGGGGGCTTAAAAGAGACTTAAATAAGGAACTTAAATAGAGGGGGGTTAGATGGGCTTAAATTCTAAAGCACCAGAGTTGTTCTCTCTGCAGGGCCTCAGACTACATACACACTGCAGAAATAACCCAGTCTGACAGTACTTTAACGTCCTGGATCAATGCTATGGAATTCTGGGAAATGTAGTTTGTTGTGGCTCCAGAGCAGAGCTCTGCTTTGTTCAGTGCCAGGAGCTGATTTGCCTGTGTAGTTTGGCTGTTAATTTTCACAACTGCGCGGATTCCCAGTGATTTGGGTGGTATAATAATAAATCCATATTATTATTATTATTATTATTATGATTAGTTGTTATTAAATAAGGTGGTTAGAGCAGTGGTTCCAAACTGTGTCCTTTAAGAGATTTGGACTCCAACTCCCAGAAGCCTCAGAACACGTTACTCAATAGTCTGAGATTCTGGGAGCTGAAGTCCAAAATTCCTTCAAGAGCACAGTTTTGGGGAGAGAGGGGGGAGTAGATAGAGAGGGGTTGGAGGGGAGTTTAGATGGAGAGAAGGAGTAGAATAGAAGGGGGTTAGAGAGGGTTCAGTAAAAAGTGGGGTAACAGGGGGAAGGGAGTCAGAGAGAGGGTTAGAGAGAGAGGGGTGTGGTGTTTGGGGGACCTTAGGGAGGGGGCTTCCAATGTCCGATAGGGGCGATCCTGGGGGAGCCTGGGGCCCAGGAGGGGCCTGGAAGGTGCCCCTTGCCTCTCGCGGGTGCCAGCCCCTTCCTCCTCTTCTGAGCCTAAATGCCGAGGCCTTCCTCCCTTCCTCTCCGACGGCTGGTCCCGAGGCGCCCCTCCCTTTTAATGAGGCAGCTCTCCTGGCTTCAGAGCCCTTCCTTGCAAGAGCAGGAGGAGGAGGAGGGCGGGGTGGCAGGGGTTCCAGGAAAGGGTCCTTTCGTTCCCCAAGCCGGGTTGCCCCCAGAGGCCTTTCCTTCCCTCTCCCAGTGGCCTGCCTGGATGGGCAGGCCACTGCTGCGTGCAACCTGCCTGGCTCTGCTCCTCCTCCTGGCGCCTTGTTGCCCTGCCTGACTAAGCCTGCTCCTTGGGAGGGCGGCCAATAGGGGCAAGGCAGAGCAGCAGAGCCCTCCCCCTGCCAGCTCCAGCCCATCACAATAGGGATGCAGCAGGGCCAGGAGCCGGGCAGCCACCCAAGGGCGTGACGGACCGGAACGCCCCTAAAATCAGGGGAGTCACGCCTCCCACTGGGTTATGGCAAGCCTATGTGTGAGGTTTAAATCTATGCAGATGGTCATTTACATAGTTAATAAAAAAGTATTCAGTCCTCTTGAAATGTGCTGGTCTCATTTGTCCATTACAAAACTTAGCTGTGCTTGCGATTTTTCCATCAGCCACATGTTCATATATTTTCCATCATCCATAGTTAGCTTTCCATTTTTTCCAACATTGGCCACCACTAATCGTGCAGCCATGATGAAGAAAGCAATCAATTTTTCTGTGTTTGAGGCTAACATTTTGGTTTATAAAAGTGAAAGCAAAATTAAAGCAGGACAAAAATATACAGTTTGGCAGGTAATAATTGATATTTGATGTAAAACCATGCCCCAAACTTCTTTTATCTTCGGCATTTTAATCCACATGTAAACACATGTCCTTTTATTTTTGCATTCCCACCAATATTTGGAGGGCCATTCTTTATTCATTTTCGATAATAAGACGGGGGTGAGGTACCCCCTATGTATGATTTAAGGAAATTTTTCCCTTGTAGATGCGGATCTGGATTTACACTGCACGTTAAAGGCACGGCATGGTGCATATTGTATAACACTGGTTTTAAAGTTATTTTTAGTTAAATTCAGAAAATACAGGTAGGGTGGATTGCATATCTTGTCCTGAAGAGCATGTTAAACTTTATTCTGTATCTGTAGGTTTCCACCTTCATTTTCAAGCTCCTGGCGTTTGTGTGACTTGCTTACACAGCCCTCATGACCAGTAACAGAAATCAAGTAAATATCTTCCCTTCTTTGTTCTTCAAATGCTTCATTCTGAACACTCCATTACTTTTGAAATGGAAATGAGCAACCCAGTAACAAGTAGGAAACAGTGGAACCAAAGAAAAAGCTTAATTTTAGGGGATTTGCCTCTAAAATACCTTAAGTAGTTTTATGCCAGGTGTTCCTTTCATGGGCATGCTGAATGGAAAATAAATTAGGCCCCTTCAGAATATCTTTTTAATGGAACTTGCTTCTAGGTAAATGTAGTTAGTATTGGCATACTGATAATGTACCTTTTCTCCTTTTTAAAACTACAAGAGTAGAAGAAAAGGTTAAGATTTGTCTGAGATGGTTCAAAACCCAGGTTGGATATGGTAGAGTGAGTTTTAAATCCTCACAGCTATGAAATTTACTGAGTAGCCCTGGGCAAGTCATGACCTCTTGGTCCAGCCTATTTCCATAGAGTTATGAGGACAAGTAAGTCAGGAATTGAAAGGCTTGTAGTATATTGAATAGGCTTTTTGTGTCAAAAGTAGAGACTTGAGTCAGATATGATGCACCTGCTCCAGCAAACCATGGTTTGTATTAACTTTCTCCTAGTCCTGCGCCAACCAACTAGCATAGCACTACAAACCAGTATCAAATTGTGGTTTGCAGTGCTGATTTGCAGACAGCACCTATGGCACAGTTTCCTTACGCATATGCCATGGGGGGGGGATATTATTTACCAACCCAGTATTTCTTCTTTCAAGCTACACACACAATGAGGAGTTGGTGAGGAAGAGTTTCATCAGCTCCTTGTTCATTCTTGCTCCAACAGCAAGGGAGAGAAGCAGCAGCAGCTTTGTTCCAAATGGGGCCTTTTGAGTCATGGTTATCTCTTAGGGGCAGAACAGACTGCTGCAAAAGGGCGGATTGAGGCTGCTCCAGCACCTTTCATCCTGGTACTGCAGCAACAATACGCTATGGCCCATTCTGACCCGAAGCTGGCCCAAACAGGAATGGAAAAGATCCACTTCTATTGGGCTGGTAAAAAACTGCCTTAGGTTGGCCCGGCCACAACCCCAGGACACCTTCAAGCCTCTCTGGCGGCATGGCATGTAAACGTCATGCCTCCAGAGCGTCTTGAGGCCGCCAATGTTTGGCTGGCTGGGGCAGCTTCCAGACGTCTTGGGGGTGTACGGCATCTAAACGCAATGCATCCAAGCCGCGCAGAAACCAGCTTTACTGGCTGGTCTCTTCAGGCCTTAACTGATGATTGTCTGTCTGTCTGTCTGTTCATAAAAAAATATTTATAACAGCTGTATCCAAAGTGTTGTTTAAAGTAGATATCAAGCTCCTGGCAATCACTGCATATCAGATGTGTCTTAATCCTTTTTTGCTATACCCTGTTCAGTAAAGTGGTGTGTGTGTCTTCAAGTCACCTGTTCACTTATGGCAATCTCATGAATTTCATGGTTTTCTTATCCAATGAATACTCAGTAGTGATCCTGTTGATTCTTAACTGGGGGGGGGGGGACAAGCCTTTCCCTCTTACATGAAGGATGGCATCAAGGAGAAGACATCACTGGAGTCAGAGCTTTCACTTAAGGCTCCATAGGTGCAACAGAATCCACTCCTCCAAATGCTCAAAAGACAGTGTTGCAAAGTGAGCATAGCAGTTTGCTATTAATTTAGGTAGGTTGTTCTTGTTTCTCCCACTTGGCATTCAGCTGTGAAGCAAGAAGAGGGGGTCTATATTAGAGTTTTCTTTCCCGCTTCTGCCAATCACAGTGTGGGGTTTTATATTGGGGGGGTCATGATTCTGCAGAACATCATCTGGAGACAATCTCAAGTATCCTAGCTCCTCCTGGAACTGCTTCTGACAGATCAGCCCCTCCTGTTGTCTAACCTAACATACATTTGTGTGTGTGTTTTTCCATTTTGCACCATCTTTCCTTTTATGTTTGCTTAATTATTTATTGGAAAGGTTCTATGGAGCTTGTCACAAGTTATCTGCTATGCCAGCTGTCAACCTGAGACAGCATGAATACGATAGACTGGAAACACCCGTTGACATGCTCAGACGAGAGACTTGTCACAGAACGAATTGCTCCAGAAAGAGCCTCCCAGCAAGTCTCAGATGGGCCTGCTGCATCTCCTTGGGGAGGAAGGCTTGCAGTTTGAGCAGACACTGGATTTCTTGACATTTCAAAGCTGTTTGGCTGTCAGTCTTCTCCTGTCCCTGCTTGCTCATAAAGAGAATTCAAAATGCACATTCCTGTAGGCCACAGAAGGGGAAACCCCTGGATATTTGAAGAATGACTGGTGGGGACTCCTTCGATAATGTTGTTTTCTTTCTTCTCTGTTTTGGATAGTGCAGGAGATTACCAATCTGTTCTGAAAGCAGAGGGGTGACTGGGCTCTGCATCTAGCTGTGACCTGCCATATGCCAGAGAGTTTTCTGATTCCTTTTCTCCAATGTTTGCTGACATTTGCTCCTTTTTGCTCACATTTACGCATTCACACTTTACCTTTCCCACAAAACCTGTCCCCAGCCAATAGTTAGCCTGCTCATGTGTCTTTTTACAGCTCAGCCCAGTGGTTGGGACAGTGTGGCCTACAATAAGCACCTCAGAGCCATCTTTAAGCTCCCCCAGGGCCTACCAGTAGTCCCTCCCCATTTCTGATTTGTGTGTGTGTGATAAATGTCCCCTCTCTAACACTGGTGTATTTCCTGGTCAAAAAAAGGTTTCTCCTAGCCTTAAAATGCCTGGTGGTGGTGGTGTGGTGGTGGTGGGAAATGTGGTAAAATCAGCCCCCTACTCTCTGAGGGGCACTGAACATAAATTTAAACAAATTGAAATCCAAAAAGGTTTTTAAAAATTGGGGTGGGGGAGTGGAAGGAAGCAATACTCTTAAGATCTCTGGAGGCAATCCTCGGCATAGCCTACCATATTTCCACTGCTTCTGTCTTCACTGCTAAATTATTGTCCCCACATCTTCCCCTGTCCAGACCACCTTATCTTTGTCTTCTATTGCACTCTGACAGAGATGGTGCTAATTTGTTTTAGTTTCAATGTGCCTGATTACATGCAAGGGGAAAGCAGCTTATTACAGCTGGATTTGTAAATTATAGGCAGGACTGGAACTGAGCCCCTGCCTTCTGGGGGTAAAGTATCCCTCTATCATTTGTACCATTTAATCAAAATTCATTTTTAAATTGCATCTTCATTTGGCAGTGGGGTGGACTCAACCCTCCTAGCCTAATTTGGGAGGGGGTTTGACTCCCCCTGTTCCTCTCTGTTCCAGAATCCATTTGAGAGTGTATTTTCATTCACAGAATACAGTGTAGAAGAAAAGGCTTCCCCTACAGTGTAACAACCCCAAAGACCTAGAAAAGTGAAGCAGTGAGTAAAGAAATGACTGAAGTCTCTAGAGTTTAACTATAGAGTGACTGCAAAGAGCCAAAGGGGCAACAGACTGCATTATACCCAGGTTTTTTTTTTTTTTTTTTTATTTATATACAGCTATCCAAAGATCATAGGGTGAACAGCAGTAAGCTAATTAGCAAGTAAGCTAATTTGTCCCAACAGTCTGGGTACTCATTTTAGGACCTCGGAAGGATGCAAGCCGAGTCGAGCTTGGGCCCTTTGCTGGTCTTGAACTCCAACCTTGTGGTTTTGAGTGAATGGCTGCAGTACAGGCATTTAACCACTGCGCCACCAGGTTGTTTATGAGCTTAATCAACTGAAGTTTCAGAGTTGTGCCAAACAGAATCATAGAGTTGGAAGAGACCATAAGGGCCATCCAGTCCAACCCCCGTGCTATGCAGGAACTCTCAGTCAAAGCATCCCCAACAGATGGCCATCCAGCCTCTGTTTAAAAACCTCTAAGGAAGAAGACTTCACTACACTCTGAGGGAGTGTGTTCCACTGTCAAACAGCCCTTACTGTCAGGAAGTTTCCCCTAATGTTGAGGAGGAATCTCTTTTCCTGTAGTGTGCATCCTTTTTCCGGGTCCTGTTCTCTGGAGCAGAAGAAAACAAGCTGGCTCTCTCCTCATTATGGCATCTCTTCAGATATTTAAACAGGGCTATCATATCACCTCTTAACCTTATCTTCTCCAGGCTAAACATCCCCAGCTCCCTAAGTCATTCCTCATAGGGCATAGTTTCCAGACCCTTCACCATTTAGTTGCCCTCCTTTGAATACACTCCAGTTTTTCAACATCATTTTTGAATTGTGGTGCCCAGAACTGGACACAAATTCCAGGTGAGGCCTGACCAAAGCAGAATAGAGTGGCATTATTACATCCCTTGAGCTAGACACTATACTTTTATGATGCAGACTAAAATTGCACTGGCTTTTTAGCTGCCCATCACACTGTTGACTCATGTAACTTGTGGTCTCCTTGGACTCCAAAATCCCTTTCACACATAGTTCATTCAGCCAGGTGTCACCATCCTATATCGTGCATTTCATTTTTCTGACCTAAGTGCAGTACTTACATTTCTCCCTGTTGAAATTCATTTTGTTAGCTTTGTCCCAGCTTCTATTTTTTTCAGGTCATTTTGAATTTTGATCTGTCCTCTGGGTATTAGCTACTCTTCCTAGTTTGGGTGTCATCTTCAAATTTGATAAGTATGCCCCCAATTCTTCATCACCAAGTCATTGATAAAGATGTTGATAACACTGGGCCAGGACAGACCACTGGTCACTCTCTCCAGGATGAAAAGGAGCATTGTTGAGCACACTTGGGTTTGGCCAGTCAACCAATTACAAATCCATGTAACAGTTATATTGTCTAGCCCACATTTTACTAGCTTTTTGGCAAGAATGTGATTTGGAACCCTGTGAAAGGCCTTATGAAATCAAGATATACATAATCCACAGCATCTCTTCATCATGTGAGTTCTGCCTTGCATCTTGATATCGGGTGTATGAGAGACTTTTATGCTGGGCTTCACACATGAGAGAGAGAGGTCTCTGAGCCATTAAGGAGTAAACAGGTGGATCAGGAATTGGAGGGAAGTGCAGGGAAAAGAGGGATCACTGCTCTTTCATCTCTCCCTCTCCATGATCCTCTGATCCAGTGACAGAGGCATTTATTTTACTGACACTTTGCTGGAACCATGGCTTGTCCCTGATTTGCTTCCCCAGCTGCTGGCTCTGAAAGAGAAGCTGACAAAAGGGGTAAGAGAAAAACAGAGGAAAATGATGGGTTGGTTGCTTTTGTGTGGGATATTTCATACCTAAAGCAAAACACCATGAATAACATAAACCCTGGCTCATTTTTATGCAAGAAAGGACTACTCTCTCTCTCTCTCTCTCTCTCTCTCTCTCTCTCTCTCATTCATTCATCAATGTTGCTGGGTCATACATGTACAAATGGGCTAGCCAGTCAAAGCATTTTCAGGCTTGGACTGTATCTGATGCAGTTTCCTTTGAGAGCTTTTCTCTCAAAGATCCTCTTGATATTCCATGGTGATGTTGTTTTTGGCTGTGAGGACAAAACGAGGCAAGACATTATTGTAACCTGTCCTTGGTATGGGCTGTGAAAGAAATTAACACCACCCCCAACACCCTGTAAAATGAAGCTATTCTCAGATGTGCAAACCTACAAAGCAGAGGAATATTCTGTAAATGTAATGGGTGTTGGAGATCCTCAGTGACTAAGCCAGAGATCATAATAGCTGCTTGCTGTTGTATTTGCATAATATGTGGAAACACAAAGGCGAGAACTATAATGAATGGTGGCATAAGTGAAGGCAGTGAGTCTGGGAGCCACATGTGCAATTAAGCAGACGTGCTTTGTGTTGTCAGCTCTGCACTTAGAGTAGTGTGACCTTCTGCCTGCATTTAAATTATGCCTGTATCTTTAATTATGTCCCCCTATGCTAATCTCCTTCCTTCTTCCTCTACATGATTATGAGTGAGGTGCCTCTCAGGTGTATATGGTATGTCTGCCAGATCCAGGACCTGCATTTTTTAAGGATAGCATAGTAGACCCTTTCATCTAGTGTGCTTTTAGCACAACAGCACTACAAGAATGTACCCATTAACAGCATTTTCCCTTCTATGAATCTCTTAACAATAACTGATTGAACTGATCAGATTTTGAGGTCAGAGCTCACAGAGCTCAGTTGAAGGAGGTGGAAGATGAGGTATTGGCTTTCTAGAGCACCACACATTTGTCACCCACATACAGATAACACCTTCAGCAACTCTCATCTCCATTATACAGTATTGGGAAAGAACTGAGTAGCAAGTATCTGCACTATTCTGACAAAAATGATGAGGCATTTGGCAGTGGTATAATCTACCATCAGGGGGCAGTATTGAGTGGGATGCCCAAATTGGCTTAATTAGTTTAATGCAAATATGGCTGTCCCTCTATAGTATGTGATGAGTTGTGATCGTCTTCTATGGGTTGCATTTTTAAATTATTATATATATATTTTTTACTATTTAGCAAGCTATTCTAGGGATGTATGTTAGATCATGATGGGGAAGGTATAAATTTGAGAAATAAAATTAATATACAGTGCGCCTGTGCCGTACGTGTGCTCGCCATAAGTGGACTCAAGTTCATGTGGACGGCAAGCCCTAATGTGGTGAATGGGGCTTCATCATAGGCGGAATTTGCCTTACGCAGGGGTGGCCTGGAACGAATCCCCACATAAGGTGAGGGC
The DNA here is from genome assembly GCF_019175285.1 of Sceloporus undulatus. Lineage (NCBI taxonomy): Eukaryota > Metazoa > Chordata > Lepidosauria > Squamata > Phrynosomatidae > Sceloporus > Sceloporus undulatus. Next base: position 260,349,105 of record NC_056522.1, read on the forward strand.
ACACTATACATGAATAAGGGACATGTTGCACAGAGGTAATGTGAGACTGGAACCACAGCAGTGAAAATCTACAGCACAGTTGAAACTCTAGAGCCCTATAATTAGTCATTTTGAATATCTTAAAAGTAAAGTTAGCAGTATGCTAATTCGATTATTATTTCTGATTGAATTAATGAGAAGTGGCAAGAAGGCAAGAAAGGGTATAATACTCTAAATAAATAAGAGGCATTTTGCAGTATTTGGTAAATGTGCCTATGGGGTGGCTAAATAACAGAAATACTGCACAGATTGTAAAGGGGATGCGCTGAGCTTAAAGCAGTACTCAGGGTTATTACGTGAGGTATGTAAAAATGAATAGGGGAATCTGGTATGTTTTGATTAAATCATTTCAAGAATTACGATGTTCATATGAACCGCGAACAGGGTTGGTTGGGGTTGTTCTTTTTTTGAACGATTGTTCCCGAAATCCCCCACCAGAACAACCAGTGTCTGTGGTGGCAGGGGCATATTGGAAGCGGTAGTGGAAAATTACAACAGGCAGTTGAGAGCCTCTGATTAGATTCCTCTGTTACCTTGGTGGCATGGGAACTACAGCATTGATGCGCCTTCTTGTGCCAGCAGAATGAGGTGAAAAGAATGATAGGAATCACATGTGAGGAGCCCATCCTGCTTTTCCTTCCCATACCAACACATTCTAATGGCTCTTCCCAGGCTTCTCACATTTCGTTTGACAGTCTGGGAAGGCAAGGTGCTGCTGCTGCCTTAGCAGCTCCTAAGCTGATGAAGTAATGTAAGAACCTGGTCACAGAAGCATCTTTATTAGTCTTGTTATGCTGACAGAAATGAGCTCCCCTTCCACTGGGTGGGAGGAGGATGGGGGGAGAGAGACGAGTACTGTACCCCCAGTAGACAAGTGCCCAGTTGTGACACTGACTTTATCAAGCCTTCACGGATGAAATTGCCGAGGGTCTGAGGCCATCAAGGACACAGATTAATTGGTGGCTCTGCTAAATGTCTAGAAAAGTATTTGATGTCTGCCAACCAGCAAGATGTGGGGGTAATTATCCTTCCAACCCTCATGGCCTGCGTTAGCCATACATTACTTCGCTGTCATAACACACCAAGCGGTGTTTTTCATACTCTGAAAGTGTGAGCCAAGAGGACAAAAGCATATTCTTTTTTTTTTTTCCTTTCCCAAGAGGGAAAATTGGAAAAAGAGAAGAGATCTCAAATTATTAATATGTATAGATACTTACTTTTGCCAGCTGCTTGAATCTCTCTCTCTCTCTCTCTCTCTCTCTTGGCTGGGAACCTGGAAAATTTGAAAAGCTTTCTTTGTGTAAGGAATCTGTCACTATGCACCACATATGCCAAGCTGTACAGCCATTCCTATAGTCATAATCATCATTATCGAAAAGTACATGAAGTGCTGAGTTCAGGTGACAGCCTAGCTATTAATTTGCTGGATGTTTTGGGAGAGGTCATGCCTTTCCACTAGCTTCTAGTTGGCAGGAAGAGAAACGAGATAGTTGTTTGGATGCATCACAAGAAATGTAAACCACACTAGTAGAATTGAGTTTAATGAAGAATATGGGGATACATCTAAAAAGAACCAATGCATTTTTGCACTTGGGGTCTCCCCAGTCGCATAACCTAAAGAAACATGTAGTCTGATGTCCTCTCAGAGCAGCCAATAATGTGGAGTGGATATGCACAAAGCATTGGTGTCACATTATACATTTTCATACCATTGCTTTACGTGCAGAGAAAAGGGAGCTTGAAGCAGAGTTGCTGCTTTGAATGGCAATTTCATGTTTGTCTTTGTTTCTGCTTTCCCTTACCAAAATGCGGTGTAAACAGGAAATGTTTTGTGGTAAATATTTTCTTTTCTGCTTGGCCACTGTTGGCTGTCATCACAAACAAAACTTTGTTTGCTAAATTTGATAGTATTTTATTTATTTATTTTGAAATGTATACACTACCTTGCCTAACTCTATCCCAGTGTTGGCGAACCTTTTAGAGGCTGAGTGCCCAAACTAAAAAGTCTTCTGGCACTGGATGTTACCCAGTGCCAGGGGCAGGACATCTGCCCTCTGAGGACAGGTCCTCTGGGGTGGGGCTTCATCCCAGAGACAGCTGAAGGCCTGGGGAGGTGGGGGAAGAAGAGGAACAGGCACGTGCCTCTTCCTCCTCCTCCCCCTATGCCATTCCTGGCCTCCAGCTGCCTCTGAAGAGGCAACTGGAGACCTGGAAGGGTTGAGAAAGAGGAAGAAGGGGCACACACCTCTTCCTTCTCCTCCCCCTGTGCCATACCTGGCCTCCAGCTACCTCAGGAGTGGCAGCTGGGGGCCGGGGAAGATCCCTCTATGCCATTCTTGGTTGCCCTACACTGTTCTTGGACTCCAGCTTCCCAAAGGGTTGGGAAGGAGGAGGAACCTCTGAAGAGGCAGCTGGAGGCCAGGAAGGGTCAAGAAGGAAGAGGAACAAGTGTGCTCCTCTTCCTCCTCCCCCCCCCCCGCCATGTGCCTGAGGAGATGGCATCATGTGCCATCTCTGGCACGCATGCCATAGGTTCGCCATCACAGCTATATCACATGGGTTGGGTAGAAGGATCAGCTCTTCAATAGAAGATCATAATCATGGCATTAAAGAAACTTTATATATCTAGTGTTCCTACTAGTAAAAATATAATCAGGATTTAAAACCGAGGTCCAAAACACACTGCAGAAATAATCCAGTTTGAGACCACTTTTAACTGCCCTGATTCAATGCTAGGAAATCCTGGGAACGGTAGTTTTGTGAGACATTTAGCCTTCTTTGTCAAGTAGCTCAGATACCACAACAAACTACAGTTCTCAAAATTCCCTAGCACTGAGCCAGGGCAGTTAAGCAGTCTCAAATGGGATTATTTCTGCAGTTTGTTTTGCCCCTTTGTTTTTTTAACTTGGGGAAAAGCAAATGGGACAAAAGGAGCAGCCAGGAGCCACTCCCACCCTGATCACTGAGGGGCCACTGCAGGATCATGGCAACCAGATGCCACGGTCCCATGGATGGGTGCTACCATGGTCCCAAACGGCTCCTTTTGCAGCCAGATTTAGGCCACATTAGGTGGCCCTGCACAGCCTCCATGCGACTTCTGAGCTATTCAGGTGTGTGTGTCATGCCAGCGGCCCTTTTGGACCCTCTGTTTGAGGCCTCTATCAGTTTTTATTGTCTATTCAGCCTTTTTATGTGGTATATAAAGTGGTATATAACCACTTTATATAAGAATCTGTAAACCATTCTAGGCAAAAAGACTAATCAGAAACTCTGCCCAACCATTGGTAGGTGGGAGAAGAGACTTGGGTTGTTTATTGTAAGCAAGGATATAGGCCCTTGAAAAAACCCAATAGGCTTTTGCCAGCCTTCTATTCTATAGGATCCATGATGGGAATTGAAATTTTTGACATGTATATTAATCTATCACCTGCAATATGATTTCTCTTTGTTGTTGTTGTGCGCCTGCAAGATGGCCTATCATGGGGTTTTCTTGACAAGTTTCTTTAGTGGAGAGTTGCCATTGCCATCCACTGAGCCCAAGAGGGTATGACATGCCCAAGGTCACCCAGTGGGTTTACATTATTACACCAATAAAGCTCAGTTGGGAGAGATGTTCTTCAGAATAATTGCTGATGGCAACATATTTACTGGTGAGATTTCCTGACTTGATTTTGCTGGGTCCTTGTTAATATATTTTAAGGTCTGTCAGGTTTTTTGTATGTTTCAATTCTGTTTGTAATTTTAAGTAGAAACCCCCTCCGCACCCTCATGCAATCTTGATTGCATTGTTTCTCCTACAGCAGCTCTATGCAAGGGATATTCTCAGGGAGTCTACAACAGAAAAGATGGCACTTTCTTAATTGGGCTGTGTGGCTTTCATCTGGGTTTCCTAAATCGGAGAGCACAGTCCCAACTTCCCTAACTGTGTAATGAAGGCACAATCAATACAGTTGGCTGAATACATGAATCTGCTTTCTGTCTTAAAGAAAACACAGGTTTCTCTCTCATTGCACTATACAGTTCCTTGGGAAATTGTCCTTCCTGGCTCTGAATTGTGAACAAAGGAGGGGAGAAAGGGTCAGAGCCCCAGAGTAGGCTCATGGATTGCAAAGGAGTGTTCAGCTGTCCCTTCTTGGAACTGATCACCCACCCACTTCTCATTGAACTCGGTTGGGTGGAGGCTCAAAGAGACATTAGTCTTGTTTAGCAAAATGCTTGCTTTCCTTTTAACTGGATCTGAGTCATTGCTTCAGAACCAAAACTATTATCATTTTTACACAGCTCTCATTAAGGGAATAGATAAACATGCACGTTTATTTATTTACTTTGACACCAAGAGAAAGGCCTTGCATTTACAAGGTGAAAGGCAATGAGCAAGCAGCGATTGGTGATTTCTTTCCCTCTGAGCCAGTCAGCATCCTGAGTGAGGCTTCACCACTGAAGAACATGAATATTTAGCAGACCTAATATTCTCCCCAGAAATATTCTAAACCTGACAGTGCAGGAACGAAAAAGGATGCTGGCCTTGAGTCCTGGTTATTTGCTTCTCCTTCCTTTCACCAACAGAGACATTTCACAGAAACCCCAGAGAGATGCTGCCTCTCAGTCTCAGCAGTATGACAAGGCAAGCGTGCATAAAATACAGTTTATGTGGTGTGAAAATACTTTATTAAGCCTGTTCTTTCCACTGCCATCACCACCAATGCACTGTATCAAGTGAGTTTGCCAGGGATATTAACCTTCATTTATTTACTTTTCCCCAATGGTAGATCAGCAAGGCTGTTCGCTGGGCCAGAAGTAATTGGCCAAAGTTATGTGTGAGAAGAAATTGAGCAGAGGAAGGTTGCTTCCTTTTGCGCCCTAGAGCATAGCTTGCCAAGTGCTGATCATTACCTTCTGCCAGAGGGCACAGAGTTTATTTCATAGAAGGTGAAAGAGAGAGTGATCCAGTAACATCTGACTTTTCTTTTCCATTACTGTTACTTTCATCCTTTCAACTCAGAAGGGAAGTTGTGGAACACAACACTAAGGTTAGCAGAAGGTAGGACCAACAGTCACTATTTTCTTAAAACAGAGATAGGGAGGCCTTTGTCCACTTCAAATTGTTTTGCCCTATCTGGGAATGTTTATACTGTACCTGCTTCTCTTTTTGAACTAGGAGCAGTTTCAGATGAGGCCTTTTATCACCTTGCCTCAATCACTTAATGTAGGGCAAGGGATGGCTTCAGACACCAGTGTTCTCCACTCATAATCTCCTGTTTGTTCTTCCATTACTACATCTCTTTTTTACCTTGCTGCAGAAAGCCTGTTAAGCAGAAAAAGACTAAATTGCAGCACCAAGCCTTCTAATTGTTAGCTCTCTGTCTGAAAACACCCTAGGAGAGACCTTTCTAAGACTAGATTTTCAGGTTTATGTATTTTTTAAATATATATATATATTTGTATCGCCTGCTGCCAGCCCACAAGGGTTCCTGAGGGAATGAACAAATAAAAAGCAATTAAAACAATACAAAGATAAAAACATTTTAAGAACACATTAAAGTCCTCTTTAAAAACTCCTAAATTAGTCTAAAAGCAATCCTAGAATCCAGATATGAAATAGTTAAATCAGCAATTTCAAACATTTAATGCCATGTGGAACAGCACTGTTTTGGCTGCCTGCCAGAAGCTTAAGAGATGAGGCCAGCCTAATTTAGGGTGTGTGTGTGTGTGTACAAGAATGTACACATGCACATGTGCAAGCAGGCCAGCAAACAGCAGGGTTTGCAGAGTGCTCTTGTCCTTGAGAATTTGACTTGTACCATGGAGAGTATTCTGTTTTAAACTCCTGAGTGTGTTTTGGTGGTGATGGAGCAGCATTAGTAATGAACCAAGGCAGTCTTCATGTGGGAATAATTATTGGAACATGCTTGCTAACCAGAATTTGCCCAGCTCTGCTATTAATTACTGCCATTCGCAGACACAGCTTGCTTATTTTAAAGTGGTCTAGACCCTTTGGGAGAGGCTGAAATTTCCTCCTCAGCTATAATACTTGGATCTTTTTTCATCTTACGTGCATCAGTTACAACTAGGTAAGGTTGTTGTACAAGCAATGCCCTTTCCAACACTTACAACTATAGTCGGCCCTTCTTATACACTGATTTTTTTATACACAGATTCAAGCATCCACGGTTTGATAATGTTTAAAAAAAGTATAAATTTCAAATATCAAACCTTGATTTTCCATTTTTTATAAGGGACACCATTTTGCTCATGTCATTATATTTAATGGGACTTGAGCATACACAGATTTTGTTATACACAGGGGATCTTGGAACCAAACCCCAGTGTATAACAAGGGTCCACTGTACCTTCCAATTACTTGCACCTTTCAGATTTGGTTGTGAAGGGAAAGTGGGCCTGGATTTTCCCTTCCTTTCCTGGGAGTCTACAGTGAGCAAATTAACTTTTTTCTGGTTAGTTCATGTTGCTTGAGGCTAGCCTGGGACATTAGGTGAAATTTGTGGGGAGTGTGAGTCTGCTACTTGTTTCTTACTGCTTCCTGTTCATGGTTGCCACTGCAGTTTAATAATCTGAGACAAGTGGAACCAAGAGATAAACAGTGTATCATTTGTCTTCTTTAAGAACTATCTTCTGTTATTATTTCTTGCCTCTGTATATGTTTTTCAAATATGAATCCCAACTTAACCCTATAGCCAGTTTTAAGGGGCATAGAAGCAATATGAATGTAATATTTTTTTTTGGTGGGTGTTAGGCATTCAAGTGGCTTCTCTCCCCACACAGTAGAATGTCTTGCCTTCACATATGAAATTTTCAACTTATACAGGAACGCTCAAATCAGTTCTTGGCACCTCATATTAAGGAGCTAGACAAGCTGGCGTGAATTCAGAGAAGTGCCATGAGGAGGATAATTGGTATGGAGAGCAAAATATATAAGGAGAGGTTTAAGGAGCTGGGCATGGTCAGCTTGGTGAAGAAAAGATTGAGGGATGACATGATTGCACTCTGTACATAGCTCAAGGGCTCCCACAAAGAGGAGGTTGTTGGCTTGTTCTTTGCTGTCTCAGAGGGTAGAATTAAGTCTAATGGTTTTACATTGCAGGAGGGTAGATTTCAATTGGACAGTAGAAAGAATCTCTTGACCATGCGAGTGGTTTAGCAATGGAACCAATTGCCTTGGGAGATGGTGGGGTCTCCTTCTCTGGAGAGCTGTCTGCTGGGGATGCTTTAGCTGGAGATCCTACATTGAGGCAGGGAGTTAGATGTGATGGTCCATAGGGCCCCTTTCAACTCTATGATTCTGTGGTTCTGTTAATACAAGATCTGTTGTCACTTCAAGTGGTGGCTTGTCTGCTTGTAACAGCGTGGCTGTATTCCTAGGACTGCGTGGCACCTTAAATGTTGTTACATCATGCCACCATGTGGCTTATTCCGAAGAGCATTTTCAAATGAGGGGGAGCTGGTTGTTCCAGATAAATTACAATCACTGTGATATCTGCAGCAAAACTACAAACACTATGCTTCAGCATTTTAACTAATCTAATTTTTCACTCTTCCCCTCCACACTAATTTTTTGGAAGGGTTGGTTGGTTGTCGTTTCTGTTTTTTTTTACTACTTCCTGATTCCGTCTGAGATTTTCCCATGTTCTCTTCATGTGTGTACAAGGAGAGTGGTCAAAATGTAGACCTTCAGACGTTGCTGGATAGCAATTCTCAAAAGCCCTAGTCAGCACAGCTGATGGTGAGGGATGCTGGAAGATGCAGTTCAATTATATCTGGTGGGACTTTTCCTAATATGTTTGTTGTACAAGCATATTGGAGGTTTTCAAGCAGGGACTGGACAGCAGTAAGATAGGAATGTTCTAGTGTTGGGGTTTTTGAATTGAGGAGCAGGTTAGACTAGATAGTTGCCAAGGTGCCCTCTAATTTATGGTTTTAGAACAGCACTGAACAGTCCACCCAACCCAACATAATCCATCAACCATGGATTATAATCTGTCAACCAGGGGATCCAGGGAGGCTTGAGGCTTGATAAACCTTCTATCTGCTGCAAAAATGAGGGTGGGCATTGTTGGTCAATTACTATGCAGAATGGTCAGCAGTTTGGAGGTTATTTCACAGACTGTACAGGTTGACTCAGAATGGAAAAGAAAAATCCAGCAACCCAAACTGACAATCCTGAGAGGATTTATGTTCCTACAGGGAATGCAACTAAAAAGGCACTGGGATAATGAAAGGCATAACTGAAAGAAAAGGAACTACTTCAAGGGACCTTCCTGTGTGCAGGCAGATATGCCCTTAAGATTTTAGCTGCTGTGTTGCTTATGCCACTGGTGCAAATCTATGGCCTCAGGCTTGCTTTGGAACAAAGCCTTCATGACTACCCACTGATTCTCTTTTTTCACCCTCAAGATGGGCTTCTGGTGAGTTCTACCTCTTGCTGTGTTTGAGGATGCTCAGAAATAAATTTCTTCGGGGCTCTGGAGGTTCAGAGATAATAATCAAATATAACATACTGACCAGTGACTCTCATGCTATTTTATGCTAGTGATTCTTGTGGTATCTGATATGGGGGACTAGCATTTTTTTTTTCTCTAGTGGTTCAGGGATTGATGCTGTAGTTGTGTCCATTGGCTACAATGTTTTTTTCCCTTTCCTGAAAATTCTCCACAGACCACCAATTTGAGTAGCACTGGTTTATGCTGTCATAAGCCTGTCTGAGATGGGAATTGATGGATTCATTGGGACGGTGACATTTTACAACTTCCTCAGGCATTTGCTTTCAACCTGTAGTGTTCACTCACTTCCACACTAAGCAGAAACTAAAGTCCCAGGCCTATTTGTTGTTGTTGTTCGCTTGTTTAAAAAATAAGTTTGGTGGTGGTGACTTGTTGATTTTGCAGTGGGTGTGGTGTTCTCTGCCCAGTTAAATTCCCTGTGGAGTTTCCTCCCTGCCCCTTAAACTATGAAAATCTGATTCTATATTGCATTATGGTTGTACACAACTATGCATTATCTTTGAAGTTTCATGCCTTGGAAAATTTCAGCATTCACTCTCACACACCCTCACTAATAGAAGAACTGGGGTTTAGATAGGAAAATGTTTCCTGTATGTAAAACCTTCTGGTTTTTCTCTCTATTTGCTCTTCCTATCCTTTGAAATGCATGGCCATAAATACGTTTAAGTATCCATTAAATTAAATGATGGGACCCTGGAAAGTTTCTAGCATTATTGATTCCCTCCTCAGTCTCATTCTTCTCCAATTTTTTCCTTTTTGGATCCCTTACTCTCCTTCACTTCTCATCAACCAGTTAAAGACCGAAGCCCCCCTTTTTTGCTTATTAATCAGAAAGGATGTTGGCTCCCCATGCATATGCAAATGTAAAACTATTAGTAATCTTTTCTAAGTTTCTAACCTGAATGTATGCTTTGTTTATTTCTGAGTCAGTTTGGGTTCTCAGGGAAGCATCTTCAAATTGGGGCACTCTTATCCGCTGTTCTGCTAAGAAAGGCTAATGCCTAACAATTTTAGCTTTGATATTTTCAGATTTTACATAAACAAGGGCTACCAATCTGGGAAACTTTAATTTCCAGCTTTCTGTTGACTTTGCCTTTTTGTTGTTGCCTGTGCAGGCTAAATGTAGAATAATGGTTTAAAGAAGAAGAGGTCCTAGTGGATGAGAGATAATCATCAAGTCTCCATCTCCAAACTTCTGAGTTAATGTTAGGACAAGGTCCTGACTATATGTGTTCATTAATTGCCTATATATACCATGTCTCCTCTGGTAAGCTCAAGACAACAAACATGTCTCTCCTCGCCACTCTGTCTTCACAGCAACCCTGTAAGGTAGGTCAGACTGAGAGCATGTGACTGGCCTAAGATCACTTGCTGAGATTCATGACTCGGTGAGGACTAAAACCAGGAACTCCCAGTTTCCCATCCAACATTCAACCTAATATTGTAAATGGTTAGAAGATATTATAAGCTTAAAACAAATAGGGACCAACTGGTAAGATTTAGTGATAAAAGCTTAGGAAAATAAATTAATTTTTATAAAATGATGAATAGGATGGATTTGCCCTGTTTTGGTGTTATGTGCTTTCCAGTTGTTTCTGCCTTATAGCAACCCTAAGGCAAACCTCTAATGGGGTTTTCTTGGCAAGATTCACCAAGAGAGGGCTTGCCATTCCATTCCTCTGAAACTGTTTGACTTCCCAAAGTCACCCAGTGGCTTTCTGTGGCTGAGCAGGGATTTGAACTCTGGTCTCCCAAAGTCCTAATTCCAACACTCATGCAACAATACCACATGGGCTCATTGGTCTGTTTACTGCAAGAGATGTGTTGGTTCCCTTATGATAGTCGTCCCCAAACTTGCCTCCCAGATTTTTTGGACAACAGTTTCTATCACCCCCAGTATGGTCAATCATGTCCTGTGCATCTGGAGGCCACCATCTGAGAGTGTTATCAAACAGGTATTTGTTGCCCTTGGAAGTAATTGCATATTTAGTAAGCAGGGCAACCTTCTGGTGGGGGGGGGTCACTCCTTTTAATCTTTATATGTCCTGATTTTTCTTTGTTAGTTTGAACTTGCTGTTTGCTACTTTCTCAAGCAAAGAAACCCATAATAGAGCCACTCAGAGATCACTAATGAGTTTAATTTTATGACCGTTCATTGGCCTGTTGCTCACTGTTTGATTGCTCTGTTTTATTGCTCTAATTATATTGTTAATCGAGTTTATTACTTGTTTCTCTCTCTCTCTCCCCCCTCTCCCTTTTTGATTAAATGTAGATTTATGTCCCCTTGTCACCCACCCTACTGTGCTTCTTTCACTCTTCCCGCACTGCTGCCTGTGAAACCAGGACTCTGTGGGTTACCAGATGAATGTTTAAAAAATAAGCATATATTTGAAACAAGGGACATCCCACCAGGCTTTGATGGACTGGCAGTAAATAGAAGCAGAAGGTTCCAAGGAAATGGGAGGGGATGTTTATTGTCTTTGTATTAAGAAGGACATAAGGAGCCAAACCTTTTGTCTGTGGATCCTTAAAAGTTACTACAGACTGGGGAGAACAACATGGGTCTAGGGCCCATTTTTTTTCTTTTTTTTTTCTTTTTTTCTTTTTTTCTTTTTTTTTTTTTTGCCCTTGGAACCAGGGCAGATTGTGCAGACTTCCACAATTTCCTCCTCAACTAAAAGAAATAGAAATATGAGAGTTCACGTCTGGTTGTGAAAAACTACAGTTAAACAAAAAATTAAACAGTGCCAGTGGCTCTTATAATGTCTTTAAAAGTCAACTTGCTTTTCCTGGAGGTTTTTGGAGAAGCGTTTCAGCCATGAAATCAACTAGGTGACCTTGGGCAAGTCAAATACTCTCAGCCTCAGAGTAAGACAATAGCAAACCTCCTCTAAACAAATTTTGGCAAGAAATCTCCATCATAGGTTCCCTTTAGGGTCACCATAAATCAGAAATGACTTGAAGTCACACAACAAAAACAGAAAACTGACAGTCCCGGGAGTCTGAAAGTGTCAAAGACTAGAAGTTGGAGCAGATTAAGAGAAGGGCAACAAAGATGATAAGAGATATGGAGAACAAACCATTTGAGGAATGGTTGAAGGAGGTGGGTATTTTCAGCTTAGTGAAGAGAAGACTGAGGAGTGACATGATTGCACTCTGTAAATCTTCAAGGGCTGTCACATAGAGAAGAAGGTGGGCCTCTTCCCTATTGCCCCAGAGATCAGGACCAGATCTACAGGTTTAAAGTTATAGGAGAGTAGATTTCTATTGAACATTAGAAGGAAGCTCTTGACAAGAGGAGTGGTTTGGAAATGGAATCAATTGCCTAGAGAGGTGGTAGGGGTCTCCTACTCTTCACAGCTGCAGAAAGAGTCTGGACAGCTACTTACTGGGGATGCTTTAACTGGATCCTACATTGATGCTTTAACTGAATCCTACCCCTGTTTTCACCTGTGAAGTGTTGTGGATGTGTGGGTGTTATGGGGCTGTATGTGGCTCCAGTGCCACACTTGGCCCAGCCCTGTGATATGTTGAATCTTCCTATTAGCCAACACTAGCTTCCTTTTAGTCTGGCCCTGTTTGTTTCTGTGCTTATAGTCAAGTCTTGGAGATGCCTCATCCACAGGGTCACCATGGGTTGAGATTGACTTCAGGGCGGTTAACAACAACAAAAATAGTCAAAAGCCTTTCAATAGGCAGGACCTCAGCATAATGACCAGTGGTATAAGTTGGTTTGTTTGCACTGATGCTGAAAACATGAATCTTTAGTGTAGAAAATTCTAATCCTCCACTTTATGATTTCCGCTGTGGATAGTTATTCTGTCAGTTTATGTTTGTAGGTCTTGATAAGCAATAGAAGAATCTGTTTCAATTCTCCTTTTTTTCAACATTAGGTTAAATTCAGTTTGCATTTTTTTAAAGTCTTCATGAAAATTTACATATATTTTCTGTGTATATATCTAAAGGCACACACTTTCCTTATATTTTAAATATATATTTGCTTGCAGTTTTCTAAATACATGGTTGTGAGGAGGCATTTTTTTTATAATATAGGGCAGGTGTTTCAATATTCTTCCTTGTAATACTGTTTTTGCACACTTTTTGATTTGTGAGCTGCATTGCATAGTTTAGAAAAGTGCAAAAATTATCATATTGCTGTGTTTCACTTCAGCTTCAACATGCTACAGTCCAAAAATGAGTTTAGGCATCAGGTTTTATAAATGGTTCATGGAGTCTAGCATGTTGGTCTCTTACCACCTGCCATTTCCATTGCCCTGTATGTGCTTGCATGTTGTGCTTGAAAATACATTGCTCCGATCTCTTTCTCTCACATATATATCCAAGGTAGCCATGTTGGTCATGTAGCAAAACATAATAAACACACACACATATATATTTTAAAAAACACCTACTGCAATGATACCTTTATTAGGCCAAGCAATATATATTATGTAAGTTTTTAAAGCTCACAGACTTCTTCATCCAGCAATGATTTTAAGTCATTTTGGCTAAGGAAATATGACATTGGAGAGTCAAAGGGATGCATCTTTCTAGAAATGTGGAGGAAGGTTTGGTGCAGGTAAGGGCTGCACTCTTTGCTGGCCATGAGGCATTTGGGGCACAAAAGCAAAGGCAAGGCAGTAAATGTTTTTTCTCTATCGCTAGGAACAAAGATAGTTCCTTTGAGATCTAGCCCTAAGAGCCCCCTCCCTCCCTCCCTCAGCTTTTTTTCTAAAGTGCAGTATAGGGCCTAATTACTCTAACGGCACTAGATCACATCAGATCTTGGAAGCTAACTAGGATCATATCTGATTAGTACTTGGATGGGAAGCCAGCAACAAATAGCAGGTGCTGTAGGCTATCTTTCAGAGAAAGGAACTGGCAAAACCACCTCTGAATATCCCTTGCCTAAGAAATCCCTGTAAAGTTCATGGAGTCACCGTAAGTCAACAAATGACTTGAAGAAATACACACACACATACATCGAGCTGTGTCTGGCATTCTTGCAATTGTGCAATTCTATTTTACATTGAATGTGCAAAAATATACAACAGACCCACTCAGTGAGTGTTGGAGATGGGTGCAATTCCTGTCTTTTGAGTTTGTGGACAAGAATGGTTTGTTTAGTCGTTGAATGAAAATAAAAATTTTGTCAGTTATTTTCTTCCCACTGTTGTAGCATTTAAGAGGAGATCCAGCAAGTGTTTAAATGGTTTTTCCTCTTTATTTATACCCATCTGTTGATGCAATGGAGATTCTATAACCAACTGTTAAAAATATCAGAGGCCCCTTATGTGCAGGCCAAATAAACTGGCCTCCCCCATCTTCTCAGCTAGGTGTCTGGATGATACATGGCTCAAACCCCCAAGTCTGGTGCAAATAGACTGGATGATGTCTGGCCAGTGCAGCACCATACTAATACCCTAAGTATAGTATCTCTCTTAATACAGACTAAACAAAACCTCCCACTTTGCTCTGGTTTATCCAGGAAGATTTGGAGCTCTGTGGTGCAAAGTCAGGTGGGTGTTCAAAATATGTCCTGCTTTGCTACCTGGTGCAGCTGCAGTGTGTCACTCATACTGAGGTCACCGCAAGGCACCCAGCCATACGCTCAAGCCTGGGCACTTCGTTCTAACCCCAGGAGTGAGTGGTTCACCACCATAATGGCTGTGCTGGGCAGCACAGCAGGACACACATGCAAACAACCACCTGGTGTACTCCAGGCTTCCCCTAGAAGACAGTGAAGACAAGACCAGAGATATAGGTCCAAAACACACTGCAGAAATAATCCTGTTTGAGATTGCTTTAACTGTCCTGGATCACTGCTAGGGGATCCTGAAAATTGCAGTTCACTGTGGCTCCAGAGCTCTCTGACAGAGAAGGCTAAATGTCTCAGAAAAATCAGGGGCTGTACTGATTGGGAGAAAGGAGTGGCCAGAGACCATATCTCTCCCAGATTATTGTCGCAACAACCACATGGTGCAGCAATGATCTGCACAGTGCAGCAACAATCCAGCACTATGACGTACCTAGTGCGCTGCGCCATTTGGATCGGCTCATGAGGCACGTCATCACGGTGCGCCCCGTGTAAAGACGGCGCCCGTGGTGCATCATAGGGTTCAAGAGTGTGAAAACACTTTGCCCTAACGAGCCCTAATTTTGGCCCCAGGCTGGCACAAAGTACCAGTCTGTACCAGTCCCACTGTTCCCTAGCACAACAGTGAGTTACGACAGTTAAAGCAGTCAAAATGCTGCAGTATTTGGCTGCTTATGTCCTTATTAATATGCAGATAATAAACATCCCCTCCCATCTCCTTGGAACCTTCTGGATTATTTCTGTAGTGTGTTTTGGACCATAGGTTAGCCTGGATTATCAGTATGCAAAGCGATCTTGTAGCACCTTAGAGACTAACTGGGTGAAAGCCATTATAGCATAAGCATTCATAGACTTGGTCTACTACTTAAGATTAGACCAAGTTTATGAAAGCTTATGCTGCAACATCTTTTCACTGTCAGTCTCAACAGTGCTTCAAGAATACTATGTATGTATGGTATTAAAGATATGGAACCTTGTCCCATACCTAGCAATTTTAACAACAGCTAAAAAGGCTAGGAAAGAGATCCTTAAAAGTAAATGATGGGGTGTGTTATGATGCATGAATGAGGGTTAAAAAGGTAGCAGTATCAGATGACCATGTTTCAGCCTTTCTTTTCTGCACAGATCTAGCCTTCACAAACATGTGCTGCATGTTTTATTAATATAACGAGAACTTGGAAAAGCTTTTTAGACTGCAACTCTCAGAATTCCTTAGCCAGCATGACCACTGTTGCAATGTAAAAACGCAGCTTTTCAAACGTCTGATGTGCTGTGAGGACAACCCAGCAATACCAACAAATGGGTTTTTAGACAAACTCTTTTCCTTTTGAGTTACTGCTTCTATTATGGCTTTCCCCCATGAGTGTCTATATGGGTGGGGGGCTGGGGGAGAGGGAAAGAAGGAGAGAGGAGATCTTTGGTTCCTTGGTGAATCAAAATCTCTGTCTAAATTTCGTATTTGTTCAGAGCTCAGCTTGCAGTGACTTCCTTTCCCATTTGCAGAGAGAGGGTGTTTGCCAATTCTGTCAAACAACTGTAATACTTTGCTCCCTCTGCCTTCATAGACAGAGGCGGACTCATGCTTTTCCTCCTCTCCTTCCCTAGAGCAAGGGACTGGCACAGCATAGGACAAAGAAGAGCCTTCTTTCTCAAGGGGATGAACGAGATGCCAATATTCTTCCAAAGGTCAATTCCTGCCCCCTTCCTTTGCCTCTTTACACATTTTTCTTTCTTTCCCCCTCTCTTTCTCTCACATCTTTAGGCATAGTACCAGCTGGCTCCTTGCCTCAGCTTCATTCTTCCTGGCCAGTCATGGCTTAAATTAATGCCAGGCTTCAAACATTTTCCCTCCTTGAGGTCAGCAGTGACTTAGGCTAAGGGCAGAGCTACCTTTCGGTAGGTCACTTCTTTTTACTTCAATCATGAGAATCAAATTTGGCATAAATGTGGGGTGTGTGTGTGCAGAGACACAAATTGAAGCAGCTGAATATACTTGTTGCACCTGGCACCCTTCCCCCAAAAGAGTTTAGTGTCTAATGTATTTTGTGGGGTGAGGGAAGCAACTCATGTAAAAGTCCTCTGCCTGGAGACAATTCTTTCTTGAATAAGAGACAGCCAGACTTGCAGTTCAGTGACTCCCAGCCATTGTTTTCAGCCATCTTCATGCCAGGGATCAGGGCCCAATTCTGAAAAATACCGCTGTAGCCACTTTGTGCAGGCTTTAGACAGAAAGCCATGCCTGCATGCTGTGTATGTCATTCTTCTGTTTTAGCTTACTCCTTTGGCAGATACTGTCATTCTATAAAGGTGTTAAAACCGTGCAGCCCTATGCATATTGCTGGACTGAAAATCCCATCAGCTTTACCTAGTATAACATAATTTATTTCCTGTTATTATGTCCAAATGGGTCTCGAATCAAGTTACAATATGAGTTTAAAAGAAGAACAACTAAAATAATGAAATAGAAAAGTTTTTAAAAGGCATTAAACAGTTGGTTGAATTGAAACTACTTTTTCACTTTTTCTGTTTTGTCTTTTGGAATATATATATATATCTATATATCAGTGGTTCCCAACCTTTCTAATGCCGCGACCCTTTAATACAGTTCCTCATGTTGTGGCGACCCCCAACCATACAATTATTTTCATTGCTACATGCAAATATGTGTTTTCCGATGGTCTTAGGCGACCCCTGTGAAAGGGTCATTCGACCCCAAAGGGGTCCTGACCCACAGGTTGGGAACCACTGATTTATATCTATATCTATATATATATCTTCTTTGTGTCAAGACATACATACATCTTTTTGGAAAAAATCTAATCTTGAAGGAGATTGGGATGATAAGCAGAGCTAGAACTAATACCTTTGAAAGACAGAAGGTGGGGAAAAAAAAAAGAAGAGGATTGATAGAGATGCAAGAAAAACTGATGAACTTCAACCAAAGAATTCTAGATGAATTACAGACAGTGAGGAATCATATGACACAAACAGAGGTGGATTTGGAAAAAGAGAACTCAAAACCAAGATGAAAGAATTAAAACACTGCTTTTAAGATACTAATATGAAAGCAATTAAAAAACACACACCATGAAATACATATTGGAAACAGCATACCTAATTGCATGTCCCTCTACTCTGCTCAGTTAAAGCAGAAGGCTTGTTTAAAGTTCTCCATCTACCAGTGAAAAGACAGCAGAAGAGGGCAAATTGAACCTCACTTGGGAGGGAGTTCCATAGCCTTGGAACAGCCGCTGAGAAGGCTGGCTCCTTAAATGCATTTAGCAGTCCTTTTTATTCTTTTTAAGGAAAAAAATCACAATAGTAGGAGATAATGTAACAAGCAAGCAATTATCCACACTATATCAAATACCATGCAACCTTAAGGAGTTACCTTTTAGGGATTTGCAGTAGGTTGTGTAATGAATCACTTTTTAAACGCAGCTTTCCAAGGTCTGATGTGCCCCTGGACTCTCTCTCTGCTCCCTCAGATTAAAATGCCTTGGTGATGCTCTTTCTTCCACCTAGTTTAGCTATTGTCCTAATAATTCTATAACCCCAATGTTGGGAATAATGTGCTTGGTAGTAATAGCAGAGCCATACTCTGATCCCAGGGAATGAAGCAGCAGCAGCAGCAAGTGTGCTGTGGGTGATAAGCCTCTCGGAGGGTCAGTGCTCAGGCAGGCTGAAAGAGTGAAAAAATGATAATCATTCAGGCAATACAGATTTATTTCATGGAGAAGGAGGAAGAAGCAAAGCTTCCTGTGTGACCCAAGAAAGATTATAAACTTTAATTTCCTGACAGAAAATGAGGGGAGCAGTTACAAAAGAAGAAGATAGGTGTAACATCTCCACAGTGCTAGGGCTGATTTGTGACCCTGACAACATACACTGTGGAGCCGTTTCCATGTCATCCTTGATACTGGAGGGAAGAACAGTTCTGCATGTTTTCTAACAGAAACCTTTGATGTTGGATGCAATTTATAACATCGAGAAGCTGCCTCTCTTCTTGTCCAGAAGAGTGTTATCTTTCATTACATTTTTTCTTAAAAGTAAAACAAAAAAGCACAAAATAACAGGCATCAGTGGGAAGCATGGGCATGTCTGAGAGAATGGCCAATTGCTTCCCATTTATATCAGTCAAAAGGCAATGAAAAACATCTACAGTACAAAGAAAATTTAACAATATCACAATAATTGCAATGCATGAAGACAAACATGCAAAATCTTCCTGAATAATAAAATAATAACATTTCCTATTCTGTGCATTATAATATTGTATTTTGTCCTTAGATTTAATCAAAGGAGTTTAGATTCTTCATAATAAGACAAAAGTCCTAGCTGGGAGCCTTTAGATGTACCTTTTGAGTCTAATGCAGTAGATACAAATTGTTCAGATACAAATTGTGCGTAGTTCATCCTCTGTGATCACCATCTAGGTCACTTTACAGCCTAGGGAAAAGGTGGCAGTTGTAGGACCCTCCACATTTTGTTGGGCATCAATGTCTGGCAGCCCTAGCAAGCACAGTCAGTGGTGAGGGATCATGGGAGTTGTAGTACAACTTCAGGGTGGCTGTATGATTCCCACCTTTGTTTTGGAACAGTGATCACTGCATTGTTAAATACACTGCTACTGGCATTTTTCAGGTAAAAAAAGACTAGTCTAGGGTGGCCATGCAATCTATTCTGCATGGGACAGTTCTCAATTTGAAGGGTTGGCCAGTTCAAGTCTAGTTTAAAGATAAAGAGTCATAAGGGCAATCATGAGTTTTGAAACTGCACATCAGTTAAACAGCAGACTCAGGAAGCTCAAAGGCCACCCAGCCACTTGTCTTGCCCAGTATTTAGCTTATAGGAATTATTTCTAAATTTGTGCCTGTACATAAAGATTAGAACATGCAGATTTTATGTTCTCTCTCTCTCGGGTAAGTGGTCAACCTGCACTGTTTATGTAATATATTTTCAGTTCCCTCTAAAAACAACAACCCAACATTTTCTTGAAACAACAATATTTCAAGTGGATTTTGAAATCTGGGCCTGAGAAATGCCAGGAGAGAGCATATAGCGGGGAAAAGAGGGAAATGAAGGTATTGAGTACTCTTTCCCCTCCACTAGGCATTACAGTTAGGAGCTCCATGTTTGCCTCATAATCTACTGTACCATTCTACTCGAGAGAAATACATAAAAGAATAACTTAAACATTAATTTCTCTCTAACTCCAGATATTTACCTATTAAATATGTCAATCAGTTTAGAAAATCAGAAAGGGGAAAAAATTGAGTGCATTCTCCTTTATGTAGTAACAGCTGCAAGAATGGTTTAAACTAAGAAAAGGAAAGATCAACAAATCCCAAATATAGATGAGTGGTTCTTAAAACTAATGGAAATGGCACAGATGGACAAATTAACAATGTTCCTGAGTAATAAGACACTACAAATTTATGAAAATGAATGGGGAAAAACAGCTAACCTGTGGGGAACAAAGAAGTAGTAACAACAAAAGCAAAATAAAAAATCAGAATGGTTGTTTAAATATGTACATAAAGAAAATATAACAAGAGAATATAGAATTAGATAGCAGATGTTAATATGACCATAAGATTGCATGGATATGGCTAAACTTTGTTATTGTTGTTATTGTTGTTTCTTTTTCTTTTTCTTTAATAAAAAAAGAGTCCATAATGTAGCATTCTACTTTACTGCAAATCTTCTGGGGAAAATGGATGGCGTTCTTAATTCAGTATCTCTCAAATCTGGAGCACCAGAAGTTGTGGCCTGCATCTCTCATTACTCCTGACAATTAGCCATGCTGTCCAGGGATATAGGGACCCATGCTTTGGGAGATGGTCTAAATCCAACTGATTTCTGGTATTTATCCATTTAGAACAAAAGTTGTCTTAACTGCATGCAACAAATACCCTGTATGAGGCTATTCAAAATTTCTCAATCTTACCCTATAACAAGCAGGTAAAATACTGAATTATTGTGTTAATAATTTTCAGTGATCCCCAAATGTATATCCCGTAGATTGTGCATATAGATCATGTGCTCTGCTATGAATGGACTTTGGGGATCTTTGCAGAATAAAAATGTAGATGGTAGTTGTACTGTGGTAAATGCATTTGTGGACTAAGAATAATTTCAATCTCAAAGGAAGCAATGAGTAATTTTAGCAATTTCCTTCCCACTACAAGAAAGACTGAAAAACTGTGGAAATTTCTGAAGACTATTTGCAGTTCAGGACTTAATCAGTGTGAAATTTGGTTGGAAAACAGCATTATCACAGAAATAATAATTTAAAATATTTTCTCCACAGAAATGTTATAGTTGAGGCCTTCTACACAAAATCCACACTTCTCCATAGAAGATAGAAATACAATTTTCTGCACAGAAATAACTGCACAAATTTAATGCAGAATAAGTCCAGAACTGTGAAGATTCTCAGTTCAAGATTCTCTTTGTCAGGATTTTCTAACACTTGTGAAACACATATTTCAATCATTTCCCAAATATTATCAAATACTTAGTGAAATTGACAAATTGACAATGTTGATTAATGAAAAGTCATTGAATAACTTTAAGAAAGATTAGGAATTATTTATTACTTTTTTACTGTCACATTGAGGCCATATATCAGTTTTAGGTTTTTAAAAACTAAATGGAGCTTGTATTCTATAGAAACATAAATAGCATTAAAAGGAATATCATTTAAACAAAGTATAGAAAATCTTGGAATATATTCATCAATTTTGGGTGGGAAGTCAGTAGTGTAGTTATTGTCTGTTTTTGTTGTTTAGTAGTGTTTGTAGTTCTGTTATTGTTTTTTTTTTTGTGAATTTTAGATATATAGATAAAATGTGTTTGGATATTGTTTTTATATTTAATAAAATATATTTTAAAACTCAAATGTTATTAAATATTAATTCTATTGCTATCATGGAAACATGATAAAAACTGTCCTTCTAGTTGTTGCTCTTAAAAGTTCTAATTGTCCTAGTTCTCTTTTTATTTTACCTCTTCCTCTACTTGTTGAAAAACTGAGACAGGTAAAAGTAAGTTGTGATGAAGTTAAAATCTTTTTTTGTGTATAGGATAGGCTGGGGCTGAGAACACCTAAACATGCATCGGAACAATAACCTGCACTGTTGAGAAGCAGACTATTGTAGCAGTTGTATAGAGAGAGAAAGAAAGTGAAGATAATAATGGGAATGCGGTACTATCCTGGAAACAAGCATTGCCCTGTATCGGAGCATTGATTCTCAAAGGCAAGGTTTCAGGTCAAGAACTCCTGGATGATTGTCACCCTTTTCCAATGTGTGCCTTTATTGGACTGAGAGAAGTGAGCATGATGACCTTTTGTGATCAGTGCAGTATAAAAGGCTTGAGTTGTTGGTGATCACAATGGATACCAGGGGGAAGGAGTGGTGGTGATGCAGGAATTTTTTGTGATTCACACACAGAAATATCAAGGCTTTAGTGCACCATCCCCCTTTTCTAGTGTTCTGCTATTTTGAAAGGTGGCAGCAAGGACAAACACTGACAGTCAGACTACCTTCTTAATTCCTTTCCAGAATTTTAGAGCCATTATTTTCATAGGTGTGACACACACTGAAAAACCCAAGTCAGAGAGTTAAAATGGAATTTCCCCTTTTTCATTTACTAGCTGCTATAGAATTCTCACTCCTGTAGCTTGCATGGGAAATAAGAGACCTAGAAAAAGGAACTGTTAGTCTATAGAAGGCAGCACTGAATGGACCTACTGTTGATTCCAGTTTTCAGAGTTATTTTAAAGACGTAGCTATTTTTTTTTATATTGTATCCTTAGTCCCCTTTTTGCTAGTAAGGCAGTTTCATGACTGGAAACTCCCTGTGGATTGGGTCCAGACTGAGGCCTTGTCTCCGCAAGCCAAATAAAACATTGTTTCCCATTGCAGGCACCATCTCAGTCATGTTTATTGTGCATCAGCTGAAATCTGTGGACTCACATTAGTCACAACACCCTTGTTCCATTGATTTCAGTGAGTCTGTTCTAAGCACAATGAAGTCTAACATACTGACTTTTAAGTCAAGGACCTTGCATTTAAGATAAACAAACATTAAAAAACCATTATATTGGAAATCTCCCAATTTGAATTTGCTATAATATATTTCTTGGATATAAGTATACAAAGGGATTTTGTAGAACCATTGACACTAAAAGAAAAAGGTCATAGCCCAGGGGTAGGCAACCTTTTTGAGCAGGGGACCAGGTTGCTGTCCCTCAGACAACTGGTGGGCCGAAGCCAAAATATAAATAATTAAATTAGGGAGGAGGCTGCCAGCAATCGCGGCGATCACCGGCAGCCCCGCACGCTCCTTCTCGGCCTCTGCGGAGGCTTCGACCTCCACAGAGGCCGAGACAGAGGGAGGAGGCCACCGGCAGTGGCCCTGCGCGCCCCTTCCCGGCCTCTGCGGAGGCTTCGGCCTCCACAGAGGCCAAGGGGGAAGGGGAAGGGCGCTGGTGCCGGCAACGGCCCCACGGGCCCCTTCTCGGCCTCTGCGGAGTTTTCAGCCTCCACAGAAGCCAAGACGGAGGGAGGAGGCCGCTGCCGGCAGCCCTGCGGGCCCCTTCTCGACCTCTGTGGCGGCTTCGGCCTCCAGAGAGGCCGAGACAGAGCGGGCCCCTTCTCGGCCTCTGCAGAGGCCGAGAGGGAGGGGGGAGGCTGCCGACGACGACCCCACCTCAGCTTCTATGGAGGCTTCGGTCTCCGCAGAGGCCGAGAGGGAGGGGGAGGCTGCGGGGAGGGTGGCGTGGCTGCATGCAGGAGGTGCCGCCTCCACCTTCGCCTCCTCCGCCCCAGGCCTCGCTGCCCTCCTCTTCCTCCACCTCCTCTGTGCGGCCATGCGCAGTGGAGGAGGAGGAGGGCAGTGAGGCCCCGCGGGCGCCTGGATCGGCTGCGGCAGGGGCGGCAGGACCGGGCTGGGGCCGGTCCCAAGGCCTCGGTGGGCCTGGCATAAGCTTTCATAGACCAAATCTTCAAAAGCATTTGCTACAGCTTCTTTCTTTCAGTTAGTCCCCATGGTGCTGCAAGATCCCTTTGCATACTGATATTCCAGACTAATGTGCCTATGATTTTGATTTTTTTCTTAGCTAGTCATTTTTTGTTTATGTTTTGTTTTGTTTTATTTAGCTTGTTCCACAAATGGGAATCAAAAACCTAGAAGCTGAAAGGGATAATTCTAGCATTTTATTTATTCACTTATTTATATACCTCTTTTCTGTCAGTATATTCAAAGACAATTTACAATCCATAATAATGGCTTGCAGTCTAAAAGCCACAAAGCTGTCAACAAGAAAAGGGGGGAAAGGGAGGGAATAGGTACCAGCTTTTATAGTAACATCATGGCCAGGGAGAATGTGGGAGGGCATTCTGGAATATATAGTATATGCCAGTTGGTCATAGCCAGCCAATGGAGAGGGCTTCACTGTCTTAGCAGGCCCCTGATGTATTTTTGCATGCCTAAGTAGTCATCCTCTGATAATTCAGTCCTCTTGTGGTACATATCCTGTTTGGGGATTTTTGTCTCTGCACCAGTCAGCTTGTTGATCAGAGTTTAATTGCAATATCTTTAGGTATGTAAGCCTGATTATGGATGGTTTACACTATAGCTTTATAGACTAGTGGCCGGTTACGACAGCCAATAAAGCTGCTTCGATCAGAGTGGAGGTATGGTGTTTCAATGATGCATGCATCCTAAGATCCCGAAGTCGCACCAAAGCCACACTCCTGTCCTTAGGGCTGGAGCGTGGCTTTGGTGCGACTCGGACTCTTAGACGATGCATCATTGAAACACCATACCTCCACTCTGACTCGAAGCAGCTTTATTTGGCTGTCTGTAAACAGCCATTATTCCTTAACTTGAAACTTGATTTACAATATTGTTCTTTACAGATTCTCTGTGCTCTAATGGGCTTATAGGTAGCATGTATATCAATACTGTATTGTAAAGATTGTTGTCATTCAGAGAATTCTGTAGTGCTTACATGTATTCTTAATTGATGGTATACATTTTTGTTACATTTAAATCTTTGTTTGAAATGTGAATTTCCTTCTCTCTCTCTTTGTCCTCTCTTGGAGTGTTTTTACACCCTTTGTTTTTGCCTCTGTGAGTGTGCGTGTGTGCATGTGTATTGCAAAAGCAGGAGCCAAATCGTGATTGAGCTCAAAGATGATTTAAGGATGTTAGCTTGATTGATTAGTTAATTCTTATTTTAAAATGTCACCATAACAGATGCAGTGGCATTCAGATAGCTCATCTGATTTCCCTTGACATCTGGTTTCTCACTTTAATTATTGTCGTCTGTATATTCATTTGAAATTTTGTACAGAATCTTCCTGTGTTTTAACTGGATAAAGAGCACTTTACAGATCTCCTCCAAAGAAGATAAAGGACACATCCCTTCCAAATCCTCTGTAGAAGTGAGAATACCCAAATGACTGGTGTGGAAATTGTGGAGGAAGTTTTGCTGAACATTGAATTAATAAGTGTGCAGCAATCCATCACTAAAACCAATCTCTCACACTCACTTCCCCCATCGTGCTGGGCTTAACCACAGCTGATTCTCTAATTTCTGTGTCTGTTTTGTGGTCACTCAAATAGGACTCAGAATTTTTCATATGAGTGATCATTATCTTAAGCTGTACTGAGGCTGTTCCATTCATTGTTCACGCAAAATGTCTGCTGATATTGGGAAGTAATGCTACTGAAAGTTTTGGTCTCTAAGCAGTGCCAGTCTGAGCCATTGGTTGCCACTGCCGGCATGTTTCCAAAAAGAAAGAAATAGTTTGTAGCCAGTGAACACAAATATGAGCCTGTCCCGGCATACTGGGGCAGCGGGGTGGAGGCAGGAGGGATTACTGATTCCCAAATTATAACTTGAGAAGCAGGGGTAAGCAATGTCTTATGGGCACCATGCGGTTGGGGATCTGTAGGAGATGGTGTTGGCAAAAGGATTTGTTCTTTGGTGGAAATTGGAAAACAAAGAACTGAATATTTGAATCTTGTTTCCATTTCAGTTTAAAAACCTGAGTTTCTAAATAAAAGGACAGTAAGATTTTTACTGAAGAACATGATATCATTCATACAAACATCACCATTTCTGGAACAGGTGGTTGATTTAATTCCGGAAACTTTCATAATAGTGACAAAAGCTACAAAGGAAACATGAAAAATGTCTTTCTCACTGGTAGTATTGGTGGAAGCTTTTGATGCCTATACAGTGCCTCTTGCATTTCATTACACAGTTGTAAAATAAGATTTATAGATAAAAATAAATATATAGAGTCTCAGAAACATAATTGCATATCCCAGGAAAATAGAGATTAACATGAGTGAGAAATACAAACTAAAGCTGTCAAGCTTGCATAAAAACAAATCACCAGACCTTTATTCTGAAAGAAGATAAAATGGATGTGGCAGTTAGCTGTGGTCCATAGAGTGATGTGAGTGTCTGGTAGATGCCAGGATGGAGAATGAGTGTGCTGGCATTTGCCTCCATGGTCTAAGATGCTGCTTTTCATGAAAAAAAACATGTTTCCAAGCTGGAATCAGGACTCCAACTCTGGAAACAAACATAGCACTAAAACACTAATTTTTGTGGGTGGTGGATTCTTTACAAGTACTGTGCTTGGCAGAATGTTGTAACCGTTCTTCTTCATGGTCTCTGTGACTCATACACATGGGTTTTTCTGCACCTGCACACAGTTTGTTTGGAATCTATAGAGCTATAGAAAAAAACATTGGCCAGGCCCTGCCCACCACAAGGCAGCCTTAACCCTCGGTCCCTGCCCAAGACCTCAGTTCCTTCCTTTCTGCCACGGCTGCAGCTTCGTAGGAAGAGACGTACTAGAGCTTTTGCTTTTGTTTTCACCATGGTTTGACTTGGCATCCTTTCCACCACTTTTCAAAAATGCTGTTTCTCTCCTAGTTCGTTTGACCTCTGCTTTCCTGCCATGTTTTGTAAGTACCTTTGGGTCTCCAAAATCTCAGAACAATGTCCCCCACTTGTCTTTAATAGTGCACAACTTGTGGAGAAAAATATCGGATTGCGACAGGCATTTTGCTGCTTATTCGCCTTCTTGGAGAAACCCACAATGTTGCTTCCTGCTGTCAGGCCTTTACTCCCAGCCCCCAAAAAAATAACTTCTCCTGGCTCAAGGACCTCCTTTACAAGCAAGCCTTCGGACTTCAGACAGCCATCCACATCGAGAGAACCCAGTTGGCCCATCACCATTGAGTTCACCTTTTCATTGTGATGAAATGGTTGCTACAGTGGTCTGGTCTTATAGAGCACTCCACTGAAAAAGCATGCCCAGTACCAACCTCCTCCATACCTGCAGCCTGTGTATTAACTGTATCGACTCAGTCTTCCACAGAATGAGAACCACATGTACAGACTCCCAACTCTGGGCCAGTCCACGACGTCAGGATGTTACTAATAAGGCTGACAAAAACACCATGAGAATAGAAGCGTAGGCACCCTGAAGACAGGGAACATCCACATCCACCGGCGCACCAAGCTGCACTGGTACAAGTTGAGAAATCTCTCCCTCTCCTGCCATTTCTGCTACCCAATCCAGCTAAAGGTCCCTTTGGCACCATCCAGATTCTTCATCTAAGGTGAAATCATCTAATCTCCATCACACTTTTGTCCATTCTCCAGTCCGGGCACCCTCCGTAGTGGCTGCTGAAGAGACAGAGGAGGTAGAACTCCCACAGTATCACTGCGCCCTGACAGCCAGAAAGGTCCCCAGGCTTGGCAACCTTAATTGGAAACCTCAATACAGGAAGCCCCCCCCCCCCCTCTCCGCCTGATTCCCCATCACCTGAACCAAGATCTCAATCAAGATCCGTCGTGCTTTTGGTTTTGAAGAACAGATCTCAACCCTCCCACACTCCCGTGACTTTAGAGTCACTATCTCCAGCATACTTGGTCCAGTCCTAAATAATGCATTAGTGTAGCTTAGTATCTTTACAGTTTTAGGAAATCGTAACAAACTGCCTCCATTGGGAAGTCACTGAGGAATCTCTAGATCAGTGGTCTCCAAACGGGCCTTTAAGAGATTTTGGACTTCAGCTCCAGAAGCCTCAGCTATGTGGCCAATAGTCTGGGATTCTGGGAGCTGAAGTCCAAAAGTGCACAGTTTGGGAACCACTGTCATAGATGATAAGCTTGTGGTTCCCAGAAGATACTTTGAAAACCAGTAGAGTAAAGGAAACCACGCGGCAACCCACAACCTGCCCCCAAACAGGCTGCCACTGCAGGACCCAATTCATCACGCCAGGAGCCAGATTATCCCAGCTCTTCTTTGCTCCTGTCCAAAGGACTGGTGCAGCTTCGGGCCACTTTGGGGTATGTGTCATGTAAACACTATGCTCCAAAGCGCTAGTGGATGAAGGAAAACAGACTCAGACTGAATCCAGAGAAAATGGAAGTGCTTGTGATAGGTCCCCGGGCCCAGGGATGGAGATTTGTCCACCTGTCCTGAATGGGTCACGCTTCCCCTGAGGGATCTGTTCGCAGCCTGGGGGTGCTCCTGGACTCGTCGCTCCATCCGCATCTCAGGTGGATGCGACAGTCAGGAGTACCTGTTTCAGCTTCGTTGATACCAGCTGCAACCCTACCTGGGCTGAGGGGACTTGCAACAGTGGTACATGCTCTGGTAATCCTCGGTTGGACTTCTGTAACGCGCTCTACATGGGGCAACCCTGTACCAAACCTGGAAGCTTCAATTATGCAGAACAGGGCAGCCAGGCTGGTCACTGGATGTTCCAGGACAGCCATATAACACCTGTTCTGCATGATCTACATTGGCTGCCTATTCGCTTCCGGTGCAATACAAGGTGTTGGTTATAACCTATAAGCCCTAAATGGCTTGGGCCAAGGTACTTGGAGGACCGCCTCTCCCATATAATCCGCCCCGCACACTCAGGCAGCCGGGAAGCAACTTTTGATGGTTCCACCTTCGAAACACTCTGCGACTGCACAGAGGGCATTTTCTACTCAGCCCCGCAGTCATGGAACTTGCTTCCCAAAGAGCTCCCTCGACCCCCTCCCTCGACCTTTTTAGGAAGAGACTCAAAACCTTTCTCTTCAAACAAGCTTTCCCCCTTGTTGTAATGCTTCCCTTCCCCCCTTGCACTTGCACTTGGCTATGTTTGTATGGTTTTTAATTTGTGTTTTTAATTCTTGCTTTTAATGTTGAATTGCTGTAATTATGTTTATATTATAGTTTGTTGTTATTAAGAGTTTGTACCCGCCTTGATCTCAAGGAAAGGCGGGCTATAAATAAAACATATTTATTTATTATGAGTCAAGGAAGACACTAAATTTGGACCGTCTGTTCCAGGCCTGTGCCAGAATAGTGTCACTCACTATTTACATTGCATGCAACTTTTGGCATGTTAATCTGGCCTCTTTAAATCACACTTACAAATCGTATCTGGACAGGAAAAAGAAGAATGAATCTCGTTTACTGCTCAGGATCTTATACCAAGATCAAAGCATGGTCTGGGATGTTAAAGGGAACTGTATTTTAAAGACACCAGGATCACAGCATCAGTGTTACTATAGGAGGGAATTGTCATTTCAGCTTCCTAACCATACAGTTATTATATCTGCTTTACTGGAATGGAACTGTCTGGTGAAGTTTGAAGGCAGATTTCAAACTAATCTAAAGTATCATGGACAATGAAAAAGTTAGTGAGGTTGTTGAAACTGGACCTTTCTTTTAGAGTCTTTGTGTACCCTGGATCTTGGTGGCATTTGGTGTTGTTCCAAAAGATGGAAGTTAACAAGGGACACAGACAGTCTTGCCACTGCTTTTGTAAATTTCTGAAAGGGTCCAGTGAAAGGGCACCTATTCAATTGGTCAAAGAGCTGCTAATTAAGACACTGGGCTAACTTTTTCATTCTGACCCTTTCTCTTTCTTTTGCCAGGGCTTGACAGCTAAATGACTTGCTTCCTGAGGCCCATCCTTGCTGAGCTTGGATAATAATTACTGTCTAATGAAGGCACAGATTGTATCTGTGATGGTGAAGGGAAACAGCCTTGAGATACACCATAAGCATTCTGTCCTTTCCAATAGATTACGGGCAGATTTCAGGTTATCAAGTGATATGAGTTTTAGCAGTGACAAAACATATGACAAGGGTGATTCCTAGGTTCACACTTGCTGTTTTGTTTTAACTGCCATTGATTTTGACTGATGGCCACCCTATGAATGAGAGACCTCCAAGTCACCCTGTCATGAACAGCCCTGCTCAGGTCTTGCAGAATCAGGGCTTCTGTGATTGAGTCTACCCATCTGTAATATGGTCTTTCTCTTTTCCTACTGTCTTCTTCCTCCCTGAACATTATGATCTTTCCTAGTTAGTCCTTTCTTTTCATATGTCCCATCTCAGTTTAGTCATCCTGGCTTGTAGGCTTGTATGTTCTCCTCCCTACAGCATTCTTCACTGTTCAGCTTTCACAACCATATGTAGAAATTGGAAATAAAATGGTATGAACCACTCTAACTTTAGTATTCAATTATATATATATTTGCACTTCAGGATCTTGTCCAGATCCTTCATGGCTGCGCTTCCAAGTCTTAGTTTTCTTCTGATTTCTTAACTGCAGTCTCCATTCTGATTAATGAATGACTGAGCCAGGTTATGAAAAATCTTTATGTTTCAATATCTTCATTGTCTACTTTAAAGTTGTGTAAATCATCTGTGGCCATTATTTTTGTTTTCTTAATGATTGGCTGTAAACTGCCTTTGCCCTTTTTTCCTTGTCTTTCTTCAATAATGATTCTTTTCAATTTTTTTATAGTAGCATGGTGTTATTTGCATATCTTAAATTGCTGATATTCTTTCCTCCAGTTTTTATGTGTCTTTCCTTCAAGTCTAATCCTATTTTATGTATGATATGTTCAGTGTACAAGTTAAGCAGATAGGATGATAAAATGCAGCCTTGCCTGACTCCTTTGCCAATTGGAAACAATTAAATTTCTCTGCATTGTGTCCTAACTGTTGCCTCATGTCCTGAGTATACATTATGTATCAGAAGAATTAAATGTGGCAGAGCAATTTCTTTAAAAGCAATCCATACTTTTGTATGACCTACATAGTTAAAGGTTTTGCTATAATTTATAAATCACTGGCTGATTTTCTTCTGAAATTCTTTGGTATGCTGCATCGTATGTTTGCAGTATACAACATTATCCAACTTATGCTTGCTATATGATCCCTTGTAACTTTTCCTTTCTGAACCCATCTCACTCCATATATGGTAAAAGTCATTGTTGTAGAATTCTTAGCAGTCTGTGCCACGGTCTGCTCCTGGTCCTGTTTTTGCAAAGGGAATGGATCATCTCCATCTTCTGATTTCAGTTGTTTAGTTTATTTGATTTCTGTATTGGTCATCAGGTGATGTCCATGTATACAATTGCTTCCTGGGTTGCTTGGAGAATGTGCTTGTGATGAACAAACCATTGGCCTCACAAAATTCAGTCAGTCACTCTCTTGCTTCATTTCTTGATCCTAGGCCAAAATTTCTTACAGTCTTTGATTCTACTCTGTTTCCTACTTTTGCATTTCAATTGCCTATGATTAACAAGTCTTCTTTTTGTGTATGATACTGGTTATACTGATGCATTTTACTTGAAGTCAGAGTTTGGCTACTGGTCCTGAAAAACATCAAAATCAAGACCCAGCTAATGTAAATGAAAAACACTCAGGGTAATGGGGGTTTCCCAGCAGACAATGGATCATGAAATAAACAGAGGCCTTGCCATTCAACAACTGAACAATACACAGATTAACATGTAAATCACTTCCTCTCAACCAACAATATATATACCCCACTCTCTTCCATGCCAGCATTCTCTGAAGATGCCAGCTACAGCTGCTGGCGACATGTCAGGAATAAACTGTTCTAGATCCCGTCCTGAAACCCACAAAAACCATGAAAATATTGCTACCAAGCATGTGTAGTTGTACAGTGGGCCTTCTCCTTATGCGGAAGATCCGTTCCAAACCCCCCCCCCCGCGTAAGGGAAAATCCGCTTATGCTCACGCCCCATAGGAAACAATGGAGCATATGCATGTGGTGGTGGTGTGGCACGTGGGTGTGCACACCATTGTTTTTATTGTTGTATGGCTTCCACATAAGCAGGAAGCCACGTACAGTGCGCTGCATATGGCGCGGGCGCACTGTATTAGTGGGACTCCTCAGATTTTTATGTGGTGGTGGAGACTGTAAAGGGAACTAGTTCACCATTCTCAGAGAATAAGTTGGGACCTAGAAAAGAGATCTCTGTCCACAATCTGGGAAATACACAGCCAAATACCTGTGTAAACATCAGTCACAAGGGATATTTGCAGGTAAAATGCCCACTTATCTCTCCCTTTCCTACAACAAGCATTTGTCTGGGGAGCATTACTGCCTCTTGCCCTGATTGATAGTGATGGTGGGAGCAATGTTAATAATGCCTGTTTCCTCACAGGACTATGATCCATTAGGCCATCATGGCATGGATCTGTATGGTTTAGCTCATTCTGTTTTACCATTGTTGCTGTTTTTATTTGCAATCATGTCAGTTTCAACATATGATGACTCAATAATTGGGAGACCTGGTTATCAACAGCCCTGTTCAAGTGTTTCATACTCATGACTGTTGCATACTCATGTCTTTATTACCTCAAAAATACATTTTTCCATAGCTATGTCTATATCCTGGACATTCTCAACTTTTTTACTTGTGGTTGCTGGCATTTTAGTGTTTCTTCCTGCTATGTGTATCTCTCTCCATCCCTTATTATGGATGAACCAAAGTCCATATTTACTGTAGATTCAGAGCTTGGTAGTTTTATGTACCACTTCCTTCTTTAAAGCCAGTTCAGCCTAAGGATTTGCAGTGAGGCTTACTTGGGGACATCTCTGTTCACTGCAGGTTTCACTTAGGTCTCAAAGGTTGCGTACTAAGCACACAAACCTGCTGGTTGTGCTCTGAATGTTCTCTGATCATAGATCATCTCTCTGCTTGTTGCATCTCTATTCTGATTTACTGGTGTCTGTCTATGCAGGAATTAATACAAAAACGCTTGTGAGATGTGCATAAAAAACAATGTTGGCTTGAATACGAAAACTCATCTGGCCACAGAGGACAGCCTTTGTACTAAATTGACTACTTGTAGCATTTAAAAAGTGTCGTGCACAGGAAAAAGAAACATGATCTGAGCATTCATTTCCATTTTCCATTCTCATGATGATTTGCCTTTCTCTTCCTGTTGGCCGTTTTAGACTGATTTGATGCTTCCTTTTGAAGTGCCAACTTCTGTTATTGTTTTAATCAGCCAGAACTAGTTAGTTTTCTCCCACGACTAATGCCCAATTCTAGTTGCTTGTTACTTTTTTTCAGAATGAGAATAGGCATGCAGTATGTGCCTGAATACCTTAAAGTCACCAAATCCCCATCATATCTTGGAAGCTAAGCAGAGTCAACCCTAGTTAATATTTGGATGGAAGTCTGCCAATGAATATTTGGTGCTATAGGCAATATTAGGTGCTGTAGGATATATGTAGGAAGGAACTGACAAAACAATTTCTGAGGATTCCTTGCCTAAGAAAAGCCTATGAAATTCATGGGGTCTCCATAAATAGATAGGCAGTTTGAAAACACATACACACACCTACACATTGGAGCCTAAATATCCTAAAGGCACCAGATACCTTCTGATCTTAGAAGCTAAGCAGGGGTCAGCTGTAGTCAATGCTCGGGTGGGAGACTACCAATGAGGACCAGGTGCTATATTTCAGAGAAAGGAACTGGCAAAATCACCTCTGAGTATTCCTTGCCTGAGAAACCTCCATGAAATTCTTGGTGTCTTGAAGACACACAGACATACACATTTTTGTTATTGTTGTTAGCTACCTTCAAGTCGATTTGGACTCATAGTGAGACATCTCCATGGCCTTAACCTCTTCATTATCTAGCCTGAATTTATTTCCTCAATGCTCATTACTTTATGTTTCCTTATATTCAGTAATAGGACTGCCTTTGTACTTTCTTCTTTGACTTTCTTTAATAATTGTTTCAAGTCTATGATTCTTTTCACTAGTAGTATGGCATCTTCTGCATATCTTAAAATGTTCTTTCCTCCTATCTTCAGTCTTCCTCCTACTGATTTTAAGATTGCTCTACATATGATATTTTCTGCATACAAACTGAACAGATAGGGCAGTGTTGGTGAACCTTTTCGGGGCAGTGTGCCCCAACTGAAATTATTTCCAGTGCCAGGAGGTGGGACATCCAGCCTCTGGGGTGGGAATTCCATCGTTCAGGAGCAGGGCTTCTGCCCTCCAGGGTGTGGGATTTCCACCACCCTTTCCCCTGCCACCAGCTGTCTAGGAGAGACAGCTGGAGGCTAGAAAACACTGGTGGAAGGAGCTAGAGGCACGCACCAATGGCTCCTGCTACCAGAGCCCATTTCCCAACTCTAGATGCCTGAAAGAGACAGCTGGAGGCCAGGAAAAGCCAGGGGGAGGAGCCAGAGCCATGCATGCACGTGTTTCTTCTCTTCCCCGCTGCTGTGCCTGGCAAAATGGCATTGCATGCCACCTGTGGCACATGTGCCATAGGTTCACCATCCCGGAAATAGGGTGATAAATGCAGCCTCCCTGACACCTTTGCCAATTACGGACCACTCTGTTTTTCTGTATTATGTCCTTACAGTAGCCTCTTGTCCTAAGTATAGATTCTTCATCAGGACTAATAGCAGCCAGAAACTATTTTAATATTAAATTTCTCCCTGGGATCAAGTGGAAGTTGATTTGATATTTGGTATTGCATCTTTCATATGCAAATCCCTTCCCCTGACTGTTTCAGGAAGCTGTCTTCTAGACATCCAGGGCCAACTGCTGACAGATTTTATCTAGACCTATGTTGCTAATTGTGGTTTCCTGTCTGTGATAGTTTTATGTTAGCATTAATATTTGCTCAAGTGTCTCTTTAGTTAAATACATTAAGGGAGTCAGGAAGTCTGGATTAGAACCCTACCGTGTAACCAATTCCGTATCCACACTGACCCCTCCCCCACACACATACTCCCTACCAACCAAGAGAGTTAGCTCATTGCCATTTGTCACAGCCTAGCATGACAAAAAGGCTTGCTGTGAGTGAGAGTTTTGGTGGAGATGTAGGGTTGGGAGAGTATGGGCTTCCTGCCCTCCCCCTCCCACTGAGAGTCTGGCTGAAGAGAAACCTCGGCTTCTATGAGAACATAGCTTTGCATATCCTTTGCAAGGACAGTATTTGTTTTGATGCTTTCTTTGATTTTGGCCGATTATCTTTCTCCCATTTAAATATTTTTGCCTGGCAACTGTTCTTTTTAACATCTAGTGTTACCGAGGGAGAGAGAGAGAGAGAGAGAGAGAGAGAGAGGTGTCTGTTTACACACACACACACCCATCCATCCATCCATCCATCCATCCAAGGAGATTCAAGCCCACCAGAAGTCATGGATTAGAAAGGACATAACATTGTAGGTTCAGGTGCATTCTGACAACTTTTTAGAGAATCCTCAGTTTCACCTAGTGTTTTGCAGGTGGCTGTAACATAACCCACAAACTGAGATTCCTTGGAAGGCACAAGATATTTCTAGACTGTGAAATGTAAAAAGAAGAAGATGAAGAAGAAAGAGAGAGAGAGAGAGCGCCCTGGGACTTGAAGACACACACACACACACACACACACACACACACTCCTACACATTAACAGCCAGAAACTATGGCCCGTTCCAGACGGGCGTATAGTATGTCCTCAGGACGTACTAGGGCTAGGAAGGGGCGTCACTTCCTGATGCCCCTAACCCTAGTACGTACTGGGTACGTACAAAATGGCGGCGCCCATCCACACGGATAGCGTCCGGATGTTGCTCGGCGCTAATGATGTCGCGAGTGTGCCATTGGCGCCTCGCAATGTCATAACCGCACTGCAAAAAGAAGCGCCATTTTGGGGCTTCTTTTTGCAGCGTGGAGGAGCCGCGCGATTTGGACGCTGGGGCTCCTCCGTGCTGCAAATGACAGTGGTGGCAGACCGCCCATTTTGGGCAGTCTGTAACGTGCCTATATTAATGTTAAAATGCTCTTTGGGATTGTGTTAAAGCCTTAGAAATGTGAGGCTCTTCTACTTTGTAGGATTGAAGTTAAGTTATTTTCTTCGGTCTGGTCTTTGTGCAAAAGGAATTGAGCACTACTATTCTAGTCTGTGACCCCTCCTGCACTCTGGGGAGCTGGGGGGACCTTTCATGCCACATTGGATGCAGACTTAATGTGATCATTGTCACTGCCTTGGCATTACTTAATCATTTCTGCTGGTGTGTCTTAATTGAGATGTAAAATTGTACAATTAATTCTACCCTACGAGATCTGTAGAATTTCCTCAGCTGTGGTAAAGGAGGAGGGGTATCAGGGCACAGCAGATGTCCTGCAACTCACATGGCCAGAGGGATGACCAATTGTTGAAACCTGGTAGGTTATGCCCTTTGATGGGAAGTGAATTGGTGTTTCTGTCTATCAGTGCTCATCGTCCCTGCTTCCTCCTCAACCCTTTAGCTAAAATGCATTCCTTCAGCACATTTCATGACCTGCTTCAGCAGTGCCAGTTCAGTAGCTTGACGTCTGTCCTGCTGGGTTAACAACAAGCTTCATTAGTGCCCTGCCAGCCTGTAGAATGACTTGGCCTCATGCCCTCTCAGATTGTTCCCTTCTTCGCTTGTCCCCCTCCATTAGTGCAGCCTTGCAAATAGCTGCTCAGGTTATGGTGGCCAGCCTCTTGTTTCACTCACCAATGCCACTGTGCTTCTCCTCGCCTGCTTTATGTAGCTGTACAAAACCAGCTACTTTCCCTTGTCACACCAAGGCTATCGTAGCTCCTAGTGGGGTGACACTCCACCCAGGACTGCTGATACTAGGGACAGTTTAACAAAGAGGCAGTGTTGTGTGAAGCTCCATATGCAGCCCCTTCTTTTTCCACCATTACTTACAGATGAGCACTTCTAAAAAGAGGGAATAAAAAAACCAAACGTCCAGCCATCATAATCTAGCTCCTACATAGTTAAATAAAATGTGGCCCAGTAGAGTTTTGAATGCTGCTTTGGTTTTGCCTTTCCTCTTGTTGCACCTGGTGGCTTCATGTTCAGACTAGATTTTAGTCTGAAGTTAACTATACAAGGTGTCATGTCTTATGCCCTCAAATAAATTCAGCACCTTGGATAGTTCTTTCAAGCCTCACTCTGGCTCGTATCACACGAGGGGTTTTGCAGCTCAGATCCGGAGTCACTCCTGGTCCAGCCATGCGAATTCCCATTTTAACGTGATGTATTATCATACCTGCTTGCTTTTTATGGGGGGTCGTTCCAAGGCGGATCCACAGTCAAGCCAGAGTGACTCCTCATTTTGGTGAATTCAGTAACAAGCGAATTCACAAAAATTGCTTCTAAGCTCACTTCGATTTCACTCCAAATTGGTCTGGTGTGGAATGCAATTTTGCTTCTGTCCTGGTACACCCCCCCAACCTCCAAGGTCCCACATTTCCCATGATGCTGTGCTGCAATTTTGCCCCATTTGCTTTCAGTACTCCCCCCGCTTCCATTGCTGCTGAGGGGAAATGCGGATGTTTCCGATGCCGCTGCAGAAAGAGCAGAGAGCTACTGGGGAATGAATGTATTCACATTTTAACATGAACAGGAGACATGCTGGCGAGGAGGGGGAAAGCGGCTGTTTCTGATGCCACTGGGGGAAGGCTGCTTGTGTGGCTGCAAAAACGGACCATATCTCCCATAGAAAGGCTGCTTGTGTGACTGCAAAAAACAAACCATATCTCCCATAGAAAGGCTCCTTGTGTGACTGCAAAAAACAGACCATATCTCCCAGAAAAAGAGTGCTACTTCGGGTGCCAAAACGGACTCTAAAGCCCATAGAACATGAAGTAATCTTTCACATGAGGCTAGCATTCACATGAAAGTGGAACCAGGAAGTGGCCCCCTTCTTAACCCCTGAAGTGCAAAGGTTCACGGTGCATTCAGACCCCCATTGAGCATATGCAAGGGTCCCAATTCGATTCATTGAATCCGCATGGTATATACTGGTGTGGTAATACAATGTGCACTCACTCCACTTTGACCCTGTAATTACCACAGTTTCGTTCTTCATGTGAATTGCTTTGGATTTGAAGTGACTCTGCTATGGAAGCACTTCAGTTCAGAGCTCCAGTCTCATGTGCGATAAACACCAGAGTCACTGACATGGGAGGCATCAGCCACCAGTGTGCCCCACTAACCTTAAGAATTCAGTAGTGGGGGTAGAGGGGTAGAAGGAAGTTTGGGATAAATACATATTTAGTTGTCTTAGCTAACACAACTTATGTTAACACCAGGTAGTGTAATGGTGGCTGCTAATGCAGCTTTACTATCCACAGCAGGTAGTACGTGGGGAAATATCTCATCACCCGGAAAATATTGTAACTGGGCAAGAGGTAGGTTATTAGATTCTTAATATCAGATTTTAGAAATGTAGGTTTTATTGTATATTTTGAAGCTTGTAATATTAAAAAAAATCCAATAAGAAGTCAACTTGGCAGTACTGACACAAGTGCTTTGTATTTTGCTATTCCAGAACCGGGGAGGGGGGGGGTCCAACTGCTCTTACACGTGACTGGTACCCACCATTAACTGGTATGGTGAAGAAGCATGTGAGAAAAGGACTGAAGATAGCTGAAGCACACAGAAGTGTGTGTGTGCGCGTGTGTAGAAAGAAGTGATACAATGTCTTTTCAATTAATTCTCAGCTCTGGCTCATACATAAGTCTGTTAACAAGGCTTGCTGTTTACAGAACTCTTTGTGTTCCTCCCTCATTTTCTAGAAGAAGGCTCTACCAAGCAGCTATTGCTTGAAAGCATTTTTGGTACTTTACTTCTAATTCACTGCTGTTGTTCAAATTTAAGAGTCTGCTGCAGCATATAGTGCTGGGCTTCTAAGACGTGTGGACCTTTTTAGCTTACCACATTTCTTCTTCTGGCAGCAGCTACAATCCAAATGAAGCATTACAGTGCTTCAGAAGAGCTTCGCACCTTCAGAACAGCTTCCTGTGACCCCAGTACTGTTCATCCATAAGGGACTGCAGCATACAGTGGAATTGGCTATGACAGGCTTGGAAAGCAAAACTATAAACGCGCTGTCTAGTTCCTGTTGGGATGAAGGTACAATAATAATAATAGTTAACAGTTGGCTTTCCAGAACATGTGTGTGTATATGTGCCTTCAAGTATCCTGTTGAGCTATCATGACCCTGTGAATTTCATACAGTTTTTTAAGGCAAGGAATAGTCGGAGGTGGTTTTGCCATTGTCTTGCTCCTAAAGTACCTGGTATTCCCTGGTGTCTTCCATCCAAGTACTAACCATTGCTGACCTTGCTTAGCTACCAAGGTCAAATGAGATCTGGTGCTTTCAAGGTATTTAGACTAGTTTTCAATGAATGTGTCTAGATAATAAGATGCTCATGGTGTCTTGCCTTTTATCTTTTGATCCTGGTCCACACTTTTTGCCAAGCATTCATATGTGTCACACCCATTCTTGTGATCTGTTTCAAAGAGTAAATAGTGGGATTTAAACTCCATGAAAATCAGGAGGTAAGATCTGTAACATTTTTATCCAAAACTCTCTATATGAGATACATAAACAAAAATTTCATGGCAAGATGCTAAAATAAAAAAAAGGAAGGAAGGGAGGAAGGAAAGGGGGAGGGGGAAAAAGAAAAAGAAATGTGGCAGCATCTTTAAGACTAATGGGGTTTTACTTTCGTGTGAGCTTTTGTAGATATAAAGCAGTGGCTTAGTGATTAAGACTCCAGTTCTGAAGATTAGAAGATTGGAAGGTTGGATGTTCAAGGCCTGAGTGCTGCATGATGGGGTGAGTTCCTGTCACTAATCCCAGCTTCTGCCAACCTAGCAATTTGAAAGCACACAAATGCAAGTAGATTGATAGATAGGTACCACTTCAGTGGGAAGGTAACAAAATTCAATGCAGTCATGCTGGCCACATGACCACCAGAGCAGTCCTTAGACAACACTGGCTCTTCAGCTTAGTAACGGAGATGAGCACAACCCCCTACGGTCGGTTACGACTAGACATTCATGTCAAGGGACTACCTTTAGCTTTACCTTTGCAGAAGATAATAAAGTTGAAAAGTTATTTGTTGTTAACTGTCGACTTGGACTCATGGTAAACCTCTAGATGAGACATCTCCAAGACTCCCTATCCTCAGCCTATCTACTCAGGTCCTTGCAGGCCCAGGCCTGAGACCTCCCTGATTGAATCCAGCCATCTGGCATGTGGTCTTCCTTTCTTTTTGCTGCCCTCAATCTTTCCTAGCATCATTGTTTTTTCTGATGATTCATTTTTCCTCATGATGTGCCAAAGTATGACAGCTTCAATTTAGTCATCTTGGCCTTCAGAGAGAGTTCGTGCTTGATCTGTTCTAGAACCCATTTGTTTGTCTTCTTGGTCATCCATGGTACTCAGTACTATTCTCCAGCACCACATTTCAAATGAATTTATTTTCTTCCTGTTGACTTTTTTTTTTTACTGTCCCGCTCCCACATCTGTACATGGTGATGGGGAATGCAGTTATTTGGACAATCTTCACTTTAGTGTTCAGAATTATGTCATTACATTTTATGATCTTGTCCAGTTCTTTCATAGCTGCCCTTCCCAATCCTAGTCTTCTCCTGATTTCTTGACTGTAGTCTCTGTTCTGGTCAATATTTGAATAAAGTTATGGGAACTCTGACTTTTTAAATTTTTCTCCTTTTCTAGGATGAATTCATGTATATCTTCCATGGTCAGTATTTTTGTTTTTTAAATGTTCAGCATTAAACCAATTTTGGCAATTTCCTCTTTGACCTTCTCCAGTAATTTCTCCCATTCTTTGTTTGTTTCTGCTGGTAGTACTGGGTCATCTGTGTATCATAGGTTGTTAATGTTTCTTCTGTCTTTTATTGATCTTTTTCACTGGACCCCTCAGCTCCAAAAAGGGGAGTGTCCTTTGCCTGCATTGAGATCCCTCTAGAACAGGGGTAGGCAACCTGCGGCCCGCGGGCCTGATGCGGCCCAGCGAGGCCTTGGGACCGGCCCCAGCCCGGTCCTGCTGCCGATTGCCGCCAAGGCCTTTGTGGCGTCTTGCGCACAGGGGCAAGGAGGGCAATTGTCTAAAGAAGCCTCTGAAACATGCATTTATATTAACATTTTTTAAAAAATCAGCAAATTTTTTTTGCGTGTCCTCCATTTTTCATTTAAAAAGTGCCCTCCATTTGAAAATTTTGTCCTACATTTGTCCTGGTTTATGTATTTATTTAATTTTTAAACAATTATTTAATTATTTATTTTTTGGCTTCAGCCCCCCAGTTGTCTGAGGGACAGCAACCCGGCCCCCGGCTCAAAAGAGTTGCCTACCCCTGCTCTAGAACAACTGAACTACAACAGAAACAATATTTAATACAAAATGTAGGTCTGTTACCCTACCATCATCACCTTTCTTCTCCTGTTTGATGTTTATGAGTCTTTTGCCTGATGAAGAAGCCAGTCAAGCTTTGAAAGCTTACATGATGTATTTTGTACATTTTGGTTGGCCAATAAACTTATCATGCTTTTTGTGGATTTTGATTTTGTTGTCTATATAAATCAATGTGTTAACACTAGTAACAATTGATAACATTAGAATTCCCTAAGTTTGCTTTTTTGATTTGACATTTATAGTAAGAAGGCAACCTCTAGGTTCAGTTGAA
Source organism: Sceloporus undulatus (assembly GCF_019175285.1). Taxonomy (NCBI): domain Eukaryota; kingdom Metazoa; phylum Chordata; class Lepidosauria; order Squamata; family Phrynosomatidae; genus Sceloporus; species Sceloporus undulatus. The sequence goes on from NC_056522.1 coordinate 260,390,125, forward strand.
ACTACTATGAATAAAACAAAATTTATTGATAACTTCTAGTTATAAAATTTGCCTTGAAATCTCCCTTATTTCTCCCTGAAAGGCTGATTCTAGCAGATTGTCTTAGAAGGATGTAATGTTCTCCCACTGGAATCTGAATGTTGTTATTTTTTATGTCTGTTTTTCTTTTGCATGAAGACTGATTTATTTATCTTGAGTAGACAGCAGAAAAACATTATTGGCAGGTGATGACATATACTGTGTTAGAAGCCGAGGAAATGAATGAACTCCACATGGCTGATGTAATTAAATCCTGTAATAGTATTGCTTGAGTAACTGTGAGGATGGGGCTGGCATCTGGGTTTATTATAGGCCCAGTTCCTTTTGTGTGTGTGTGTGTATGTGTGTGACTACCAGGAGGTACTGGCAGTAGCATCACAGGTGTGTATGTGTGCACGCCAACCTCACCAGGTGACACCAGGTCAGCTTCCTGCCCCTGCAGGTGCTGTTTTGGCCCACGCGGTTGCTGTTCTATCCCCAATGGGAGCTCCTCTGGGCTGCGGTCGCTGCTCTGTCCCCCACGGAAGCTCCTTGGGGCCGCATGGGCACTCCGATTGCACTTCCCTGCCCCGGAAACCATGCCAGAAGTCCCGCCCCATGGAAGTCACACCCCCTGCACCAGGTGATGTCCCAGTGTGGGAAGGCCACTGAATACTGGCAATTTCTGAACTGTTTCTATTTGTGGATGGAAAGGTTACATTTTTGGATTATAACTCCCAGGGTTCCCTATAACCAGTGGCTATGCTAGATTTGGGATTCTGTGAGTTGGAATCCAAAAAAGTAATTTTATCACACTGTGGAACAAGCCTACCACACCAGCCTGTGAAACAATGGCCTGTTACAGACTGCCAAAATAAAGCTGCTTCGGGTCTCTTTGGAGGTATGCTGTTTAAATGACGCATGCACCCTAAGAATCCAGAAGCTGCACCAAAGCTGCCCTCCAGTGCTTAGGAATGGAGTGGGGCTTTGGCGCGACCTCCGGACTCTTAGGACCCATGCATCATTTAAATAGCATACCTCCAAAGAGACCCCAAGCAGCTTTATTTTGGCAGTCTGTAACAGACCAATAATATCATTGTCCAACATGGGCTATAGTAAAAAAATTGCTTGTTTCCCCCAGTAGCATCCAGCTACAGTCCCTATAACATGTTGCCATGTCTATAGCATATCCTAGGTACCTGCAGAAATAAACATCTCTTCCACACAAGTCTTTTTCTCTGCCCAACTGAGGACATGCGTCTGGTGCATTTAGCTTTAGACCATGAAACATAGAGCTCGGGGAAGTTATGAATTGCAGATTCCAGAATTCCCTAGCAAGCATACACTGGCCATGATACCTGGGGAAGTATGTAAATTGTAATTTTAAAAAATATCTTTCAAGCTCTACAGTGAAACCTTATGTGCTGCTATAAATATATGAATCTTTCATGTGAAAAAATAGCTTTTGTGTGCAGTAATAATTTAGCCTGGGTATCCTACTGGAATTTGTTAAGTCTATATGTAAATTCTAACTCTGTTGCCAGAAGCAACTTTGCCACTTTGGTATGAAACAGAAAGAAGCTGGGGATACCTACTCCAAACCATGAGGTTCATATAATGTTGGAGAAGCAATATATCATGCTGGATAAATCTTGATCCAAACAAATTACTACATGAATGACAATGAAGAAGACAGCACATATGATGCATGAGGGTGCTTGAACACACATTGGATACTGTGTTTCACTGAAAAATGCAAGCACAATAATCCTGATAGTACCAATGCTTACGATGCCAGAGAGGAATAAAATGGCATGCTTTAGAATAAGACAAAGAGGCCAACAGCATTAGAGAGCTATGTGTCTTTTGCACAGATATCTAACTTATGTTGCAAACAAACACAAGGAAATTCTGTGCCTGGAATTAAATTATGCATACATCTATGGTGCTGTGCTTATTCTGCATCCAAGATGGGAATTACGAAGACTTAATTTCTGTTTTAATTGTTTGGCAAGGACTGTAGGACTGGAAAGTGTGGATGGAGAGAACAGGCACAACAATTGAGGTTAAAGGCCAGTACAGTAGAACACAGGAATAAAAGCTGTAGGGAAAGATAGCATGAAAGCAGCAGGGCCAGCTGCTTGGTTTGCAACAATGGTACAAATGGTCGACTTGGCATATGGTCTTTCTAATGGAGCGGTGAGACAGCTTTGCAATTGCAGTGAGAATGGGATCTGACTTTGTAACAAATTAGCACGGCAAGTCATGCATGGCCTTAGGGGTCTGTGGGGTAGCAGAAAGTACGAATCTGCATAGTATATTATAATTCCTTCATTCTCCCCAAATCCAAATTCTGAACCAGCAAATTTGAGTTTTACAATAATAAATAAATCAAATTTTTATTTATATCCTGCCTCTCAGTCCCAGACAACCAGGACAGTTTACAAGTTAAAACTGTACAATTCCAGAGCCCAGTATCCCACCCACCCCCTAAAATAACAATTAAACAATTCACAATTTAAAACATACTTTAAAATAAAATTAGACAATGGCTATAGCAGATTCAGAGGGGTGACGGTTTCCGATTTTGGTGGGCAGTTATCTTTTCGGGAAAGGCCTGGATATATTTGAAAAATCAGCCATATGCAGTAATGTACAGTCAGTCCTCCTTGTTCAAGTTTTTTTTTATTATCCATGGATTCAAGCATCCACAGCTTGAAAATATTCAGAAAAATAGCAAACCTTGGTTTTCCATTTTATATAAGAGGCACCATTTTGTTATGCTATTGGACTGAATGGGAATTGAGCATCCATGGATTTTGTTATCCATGGGGAGTCCTGGAACCAAACCCCAGCGGATAACAGGCCCACTGTATAGTGTAAAGCTTCACAGATTATATACTTGATTTTGAACTTGATAAAATAACAATAACAATACTGTAATAGGAGCTAGCAGTGGTTTGTGCTTAACCTGCACAATATCTCCATGCTGGGTGAAGCTTCACCAGTTGAATTTCTGCTAGAGCATGAATGAGGAAACCTTCCTTTCTGTCAAGAGCTCATTACATGGGGATAGTCATTTTGGGGATGTACTTTTGGATCAAATCCAAAAGTTGGTGGGTGGTTGTTGTTGTTGTTGTTGTGTGCGCCAACTTATGATGACCCAGATGGGGTTTTCTTGAGTTGAGAGTGTGTGACTCATTCAAGGCCACCCAGTGGATTTCCATGCCTGAATCAAACTCTAGTTTCCAGAATTGTAGTCTAAAGCTTGAACCACTACATCATGCTGTTGGTGAGGCCACCCTCAAAATCTGTAGAACCACTTGCTGTGTTGCTCTTTTACCCCATTCTCTCTCTCTCTTTCTGCTGTCCACCATTTTCTCTCTCTTTCCTTCTTTCTGCATGCCTGGTTGGGAGGCATATGGTTGCTTATGTCAGAGGTATAAAAAAGGATTGCTTACAGACAGCTTTGTAAATTAGTTTGAAGGCCTCATATTGTTCACTCTTACACTGTGGCAGGCTTGGGAATCACGTGAGGCTCCCAGATATTTTTGGACTGAAACTCCCAGCATCCCTTAGCACTGGCGGTATTGGCTAGGTCTGCTGGGAGATGCAGTCCAATAACTTATAATGAAGTAACACAATTTCTGCCCCTTTGGGTGCTGAGCTGCTATTGATATGTTAAGCAATGGCTCAGCAGGAAATCAGGCTGGACTTTTAGGTTGAAGACGTATTTGTTCCTCCATAAGGCATGTACTGTCTGCTTCATTACTGATTGGCAAAATGGAGCCTGGGGAAAAGAGCTAACAAAGCAGTCAATCACTGACACCTGGTGGTGTCATATGTGCAAAGATCCAGGCGACGCCAGCACCCAAGACAATTGGTACTTCAGCTCCACTGGCACAAAATGTCAGGTGGCCTCAGTGGGAAACCAAGCTCCATTTCCCTTACAAATCAGGCAGCATTAGTGATGGAAACCCTGTGTGTTCTTTTCTTTGCCTTTTGTGGTAAACATAATAGGAGTTGGGAATATTATACTTACTAAAAGGCAGATGCTCACTACCAAGAAAATGAGGAGGAGTTCTCAGAGTCAGGAAATGACCCAATGCTTTCTTCTTGATTATGTGTGAGATTTGGCAGTGTTGGTGTCTGTTACACAAAGACTGGGAATTATCAAGGAAAATAGCAAACATTTCAATTTGTTTCACACAACTTCCCAGATAACAAAATCTATAACCTTTTAAAATGTAAATAGCATCAGATTATGTAAAAGCTGATTCCACCCTGCCTCTTTTTCCTGACTAGGGGAGAAATAGTAGCGTAGCTGTTGTTGTTGTTGTGTGCCTCCATGTCATTTCTGACTTATGGCAACCCTATCACAGGATTTTCTTGGTATGTTTCTTCAGAGGAGGTTTGCCTTTGCCATCCTCTAAAGCTGAGGGAATGTGACTTACTCAAGGTCACCCAATGGGTTTTCATGGCCAAGTCTTTTTTAAGGTGCAGTTCAAGATGTGTTTCTTAATATGACAACAGGAACAGGTAAGGAGCTGCCTGCAAATGCCAGTGACTGATCCGTGATGGAAATCCATGAAGGAAATAAGATCTTCTGAAATCCTCATGTCTAGTAGGATTGCTAGTTAGCCAGGATTCCTTTCTCCTGGCCTTGGGTCTCTCCTGGGAGAAAAGTGGCATACAGATAAAATAAAATAAAATAAAATAATTGTGCCAGAAAAGCAAGCCAGGGGAGGGGGGGAGTGTGAATGTTTAGTTGTTCCCCTTACTGTCTTCCTGTACTCTGCAAAATGAGTTTAAAAATCAAATAGGTAATAGCACAAAGGAGGATGTGTAGTGGTGAGACACTGCCTCTTTAAGTGCATGTAAAAGAAGCAGCAGCTGATAACCTTCACAAACTTCTAATAGAAGAACTGTATGCGAGGGGCAAATAGTTTAAGTGGGGCAGGGGGTAACCTATTGCCCTGTCCGGCTCTAATGATGAATTTTCATGCCCCCTCGAAGTCTTTTTATAACACTTAGTTATGCTTCTGAGAAAAGTAGTTTTAACGCCCTCTCTCCCCCCCCCCCCCCCCCATCTCTCTCTTCCTGTCTGGCATATTCACAAAACAGAGTGCCTGGCTCAGTGTTATATTGGGTTGGTCATTTTACATGTCTTTGTCACTACGCATTCCTCTCCACAAAATGTTGGTCATGTCTTGGCATCTCCTTTTCTCTCTTCAAGGATAAAATTCAGCCCCTTTCTTGCTCTTCATCTCGATCAAGTCAGATAGAAAGGGCATTTGATTAATGGGAGCAGCATTTCTGCAGTTTCCGGACATTCTGTGAAGTTTGTTCATAGCTTCAGTGCTCATCGGAAACTATTTAGGTATATATCTAAAAAAGCAGAGTATGCATCAGTCAGCCATGAATACATTTAAAAAGCCATGGCTTACTTATTGGAGAGTAGATATTTTGTGCAGGGTAATGTGTGTGCGTTGTCTCTGATGGATTTGGCCTTTGTGCATGTTATAGAGCCAAGTTCCAGTATTAAAATAAGTAAAAAAATAAAAGAGAAATAAATTTTAGGAAGCACCTTGACGTCAGTTAACTATCACTGTTTAATACCCTTCAAACAAAGCCTATCCTTCAGTTGTTTTTGTGTGGATCCATTTTAGTAGTGTATTAAAAAAAACAATAAGGGAAAAACCTGGATCCATTTACAGCAAGCATGGAAAGAGAAAAACATCAAATATAACAGTAAAGTAAAACAGGTTAATAAATCAACATTTTTTGTGATATAAAGGAGAGAATAAATGAAGATTCTGCTACTTAATAGCTTAAACCGGAAATACTTTTTTCCAAACATCCTTGATATCAAAGGCCTCCGCTCTGGTTGTCACTGCCAGCCATGTGGGAATAGGCTCCCCACTGAGATTAGCCAGGGACTGGAGTTTCAGCTATCAGTGAAGACTTCTCTCTTACCCAGCTATTTCCTGAATATTTTCCTGATTGTTAACCTCACAGGTTACCTTGGGTTTTTTTCCTATTGCTTTCATGGATTTGTTGTTGCTATTGTTTGTTTTTACACATATTGATTTTATTGTATTTGTTGTGACCTAGTTGGAATTTTTAGTTTTCTTGAAAAAGGAAGTGGTATAAAAATACTATAACTATAAACAACCTAGTTCTAGTAAACTCAAGGATCTGGTCTTTTCTAATACACATTCCTATTGCGCGCTGAATCACCTCACAGGATGGGTGAGCTTCTACGTCAGAAGCAGCAATTTCTGGTGCTGTGGGGACCAATTGCCTGCCCCAGAACCCGGTGGAAGTGGCATTCATTGCTGATTCCATTGGATTTGTATTTCTACGAGCTGGCAGCCAAAATCACACTTTCATTTAGCAGGTAAATGGGGCATGCATGTCCTCCATTTTAAAAAAATATGTCCTACATTGAAAATGTTGTCCAATTATTTATTTTATTATTATGGCTTCAACCCCACTTGTCTGAGGACAGCACCCGGCCCCCGGCTCAAAAGGGTTGCCTACCCTGGTCTTGTACTGCGATTACCTCAACAGCTATATTATCCACTGTTCCATAAATTAGGCTGAATGATCTTATATGTCATTACATATCGCTAAACATTTTTAGCAATTGAAATGTACCAGAAAGGGCTTGAAACAATGTTTCAGCTAACTAAGATCATTTCTGAAACCTTACATGGGAAGACACTCATTACTCAAAATGTGCAACAAACTTATGTTTTCTTGTCATGTATATCAAATATATTGAGGTAATTATTCCATCTCCTATATTGAAGCAAAATCATTAATAGAACTTGACATGTACATGGATCTGTATCTAAGCAGAATACAAACCTGTTCCCAGGTCTGGAAGAACGGGACATCTGGTTCATGAACAAATGCATAGATGTCAGAACTGTTTTTCCTCCTCTCTGTGCAACGAAAGAAATAACTCTGAGCTCAGTCTATATCCAGGAGCTGCCACCTAAAACTTATGGGTCAGCAGTGTCAGACTGCAAGTCCTCAATTCTGTTCAGTCTTTCAGGCAGAAGTGCTGTTTGTGCCAAATCACAGGCCAGGATCAATCATGAGTGGATAGGTCTTTTCAATCCACTTGTGTGAGTGAGGGCTTTGTACATTCTTCCTCCCAGAAGCAATTTATTGAGTCCTTCCCTCCCTTCAAGTGTGGTAAATGTAGTTTAGCGATGGGAGCTCTCGGCTAGAGATTCGTATTACACAGGAGAGCAGTCTTTCTGCCATATGCATTAAGATCTATCTGTGAACACTGCTACCCACCAAGAGTGGGCCCTAAGAACTATTTGGTTGTGTCCATCCCAGTTACTCTCTGGGGATATCCTGAAAATCTTTTAAACAGCTAGAGCTCTAGCCTGTCAAGCATCCTTCCTAAGCAAGTTATGCTGCCCTTGAATCCAGTAGAAGTTAAACAGGAGCAGGACCACATACTTGTGTGTCAACCCAAACTGCCTCTCATAGGCAGAATCTATCTCATTAAATATTAGTTAAAAAAGTTACCTAAGGAAAAGTTAGTTTAGATAGCAAAGGGTGACGAGCTGTTTGAGCAACTTTCATCTCCTAGAAATCCATCTCTGGGCCGGAGTCTGTGTGTCCAGCAGCAGATTTTCCACACGTTAAATGTGGATTCAGCAGTAAGCCAAAAATAGGACCCAGGAAAAGGTGTAAAGCTTCTGTTATTTGCACTGTATCCTCAGCAGAATTGCTTCTTTTCGTTAGAGAGTCATGTTTGTCGGGATAGTCCACTAGTCGGCTGTTTATACAAGCAGGGGAGTTGGCGGAAACCTGGCACAGTCCTGGCATAGCGGCAGTTGTTGGAAGACTCTGAATCAACATGCACCAGTTTCAGAAAAATCTTTGACACAAGTACATTGCAGCCTGATCCTAAGCACGTTACTAAAAGTAATTCTGCGGACATGCCCTAAAAACCCTAAGACATGAGATCCATCTGATTATGGAAGTTAAGCAGGGTCCATCCTGGTTAGAACATGATAGGAGACTGCTAAGAATATCGATAATTGGGGCTGTGCCTGAGCTGGATGGGGTTAATTCCCCCCTGAAAACTCGGCTCACAGCTTGATATGCGCTGGACTCAATTGAGCCTGGATACCCAGGTTTCAGCAGTGGCCAGGAGTGTATTTGCACAATAAAACTAGTGCGCCAGTTGAGCCTATTCCTTGAAATGTCACATCTGGCTATAGTGACAGTCCATGCTTGGTTATATCCCATTTGGACTATTGTACACATCTACATGGGGCTGCCTTTGGAACTGTTTGGAACTTCAGCAGGTCCAAAATGCGGCATGCTGGAACACTGACCGGAGCTAGTTACAGGGAGCATATAATACCCTGTATTGAAACAATTTCACTGGCTACCAGTTCATTTTCGAGCACAATTCAAAGTGTTGGTCATGACCTAAAAGCCCTTCATGGTAAGGTCCAAGACTATTGAGAGACCGTATCTCCCAATACGAACAG
>NC_056522.1:260410047-260420134 GCF_019175285.1 Sceloporus undulatus
AACCAGCTAGAGCCCTAAGATCCTCAGGAGAAGGCTTTCTCTTGGCCCCGCCACCATCCTAGGCTCACCTGTTGAGGACACGAGAGAGAGCCTTCTCAGTGGCTGCTCCCACCCTGTAGAACTCCCTTCCACAGGAGGCTAGGCTGGCCTCCTCCTTCCTGACCTTTCTCTGGCAAGCAAAAACATTTTTATTCCATCAAGCTTTTAAAAATAAATCAATAATAAATAAAACAAAAACCACGTGCTGTAGGTTATATTTCACAGGCAGGAAGAAAGTCATGGGCTTGCCATAAATCAATAAGCGACTTGAAAATATGCACGTGTGCACATGCAACTGCAGCCTTGGAGGTCTGGTCATCATCTGTTGATACTTTCTTGGCTGCTCATAAATCTAGTTTCAGGTTTAAAATTGACCAATGCAGATCTTTCATTCATAGAGTTTTCATATGTTGAAGCCAACTTGACAGAAAATAATGACAAATATCCCAAAATAGACATTCATTGAAGAAAGTACCCTGATTTTTTGTTTTGTTTTAGCAATAGCAAGTACATTTCTATACCACTTATCAGTGAACTAACACTCCCTAAGCAGTTTACAATGTGTAAGCCAATTGCCCCCAACAACCTGGGTACTCATTTTACTGACCCATGAAAAGGATGGACGGCTGAGTGGACCTTGGAGCACTGCCTGGACTCAAACTCACAACCTTGTGGCTGCAGTACTGACATTTAGCCACTGTGCAACCCGGTCTGTAATTTAGAGCCTGTACAGACCGGTTTTATATGCCAGCGTGGGAATGTGGTGTATGCATACCAGCTGCCCCAATGCCAGCATCACCTAACTACATGGCAGGGGCATTATAGCACTCCATTGGCACAGCATTTAAATGCACTGTGCAAAGGAGCACCAAAAAGCCGCCGTAGCTAGAGCACCCTTTCTGTGATGTGAAAAGGAGCCAAATTTTGCAGCTTCTTTTTGCGCCACAGAAAGGCCAGATTGGGACCTTGGCCTGCGATTGCCACAGCCCCGATCCGGTGAGGAAAGGGTGGCACAGAGCTGCCCCTTAGGGGTGGTCTGTTGGGCCCCTAACTTAGCAATTTTCCCCTAAGAGTTTTATGATCTTTATTATGTGTTTTTACATATTTATTATTTACATTTATCTCCCTCCCTTTCCTCCACTGAACTTAAAGGAGCCTCCATGGTGTTCCTATAGGCTTAAACCATCCTTCTGAGGTAGGCCAGGCTGAGAGAGTGTGTGACTGGCTCAACGTCTCCCAGAGAGTTTCATGACTCGGCACTTGCACCTAGATCTTCACACTGACTTTCCTTACATTCCCATTGGTGGTGTTGCTGAGTCCTGCACATCTGTGTAGAATAAAGTGAAGAGGTTCTGTGACATGAGGGAAAACTCTGATCAAAGGTGGCTTGTGGTCTGAGAATTAAGGGGAGCTTACTTCATAGAGAACCCACCACCACTACCTGATCCATTGCCTAATTGGAACAATAAATATAGAGTTAAAGTTATAAAGAAAAGACTACCTGCCAGCTGACCAGCATGCTGGGCATTTTGTCAGAACCACTGAGACCTGTCATGCCATGGCTTCAACGTCCATGTTCTTTGTATGTTTAAAACCTAGTGGCATACACTGTTATGGTCCCGCAGTTTGCATGTCATTGTAGGAGGCTCATTATCCAACAGAAATCATTTCCCCTCATCTGTAAAACCCAACATGTATACCCAAGAGAAACAAAACATAGTGACACATCTATATTTTCACTGTCAACTCTGAAGTATATTGATGTGTGCTATTTTAGGATATTTGCACAAGCTTTCTTTGTTTATTTGATGCATTTTTCTAATTTGTCTTTTTCTGTGTGTCCCATAGGTACCTACATTGTTCATATTATTCTTTTTTAAAAGGAGAAAAAAGTATTATATGGCACTGAGACTCTGTCAAAATGCATTTAGCTTGTTTGTATTTTTACAATATCAATCTTTATAAGTGGTTTTGATGTATTTCTATTTATTAACTTCTGTAAGATTTAATTATTATATATTATTAGGATACATATTTATTTATTGCCTTGGATTCCAGTTCCTTGTGGCAGTATTGGGATATAAATTTTTGTGTTGGGATATAAATCTCACTTCTGTTGCTTTTTTTTTTGTCGTCCAGGGAACCATGTTGTGGAATGCTATCTTTTGCTAGAAAATAGGAGGTTACTAGTGATAGGAGTCGCCAGGGCTGGCCCTATCATTAGTAGCTGCAAGGCAGAGGTGACAACAGCCCAAACAACCACCCCTGTGGATGGCAAAGCTGTAAGGGGGCAAAAGGGTCTTGGAGACGTGTTCCTAAACTCGCCTGCATTTCTTACAGAACCTGGCTCTCAAGACACACAGCAAGACTTTTAAGAATCATCCCAACAGTGGAGGGGCTTGTAGTGTTATCTGCTCTTTCCACTGTGATCTCTGCTGCTTCCATTTCTGTCATCCTCTGCCTTTCTTTTTGGGGTGGGTTTTGCTTCAAGAGTGATCACCTGGTGAGCAAGTAAGTGGAGTCAGGGAACAACTCACAACTGCTCCCATTCTCCTCCATAGGTTATGTGTATGTGTTCACTGGCATCACTGGCATCATGACCCTTCACTTCTGCCTCAAGCAAGGAAGTAGATTGGGCAACCCTACCATTGATAGTGTTGTAAAATTATTGAGAATAAATACTGAGAGAATGTTTTCCAACATAATATTTGAGATGTTTGTTAATATATTTTAAACATATTTATTATTTATTAATTTGTTTCTTTAGAGCAATTTTTAAAAACCAGAAACATTTTCAGTGATTAAAAGTGACATGAGAGAAAGTAAAGAAAGGGAAAGAATGGATTCTAAAGCACAGGCAATTCCCCCAGCCAGCCCTGCCTGGACTGGGTAAAGACTTACAGAGAGGAAGTGGCCAGCTCACATATAAAAAGCCTCTGGCTGGTTGTAGCAACAAAGGCATTTTCTTTTTCATCTCCCTTCCTTTGCCTTCCAAGGAACAAAAGGAAAAAGAGAAGGAAGGTGGGGAGAGATGTGGAAGACCAGTGAGGATGGGAAAAGAGGGCAGTGGAGGAAGGTGGCAGGGATGGAGGGGGGAGATGGAGAAGGGCAGCTGTGGGAAGGAGAGGGATGGAGGCTGAAAGGAACAGAAAGGTAGGGTGCTCTTTAGAATCCATAGCATTCCTGAATGTTGTGTAAAGTTCTTGAACCATTTGGAATGTTCAAGACTGCTCTGTAACATTCAGGATTAATCAAAAAGTGAATACAATATATTATTTTGTGAGATAATGAAAAATCAGAAACACAAAAATTCCCAGAGAGTAATTTTTTGAGAAAAGTTTTGAGAATATTCTCTTGAAAATCATTTGCCTTCACATCACTAACTGCTGAGCCTGAAGCCAAATGTTAGAGAGGAATTCTTAACAGTCCCTTCTAGGCTGGAGTTTATCCTTGCCATTATGTAACAGTTGCATTAAATGTAATTAAACATGACACTGATGAGCTCAGGCAAGCTGCTTAGTGCAAGTGTAATAAGGGAAACTCTGACAAATGCTGTGTCTGTCTTTTATCTAAAGCTGGGGCAAGCCCAACAAGTTAACTGTTTCTGAGGAACATACCAGGGCATCCCCTTCCTGCTGGCTCACACCCAGCCTGTGAAGGTGGCATTCTTTCTCCCAAACCCATGTGGCCTGAATTTCAAGATACTTTATAATCCTTTGCTTCAGATTCAGAATGTCTTCTAGCAAAAAGGGTACACAGAGGTCGGCAGCATGCTCTTTGATAATCATGGGACTCAGATCAACTAGCCAAGGAGAAGTTGTTCTTCTTTCTCCCTGGGGAATTCTGGGGGTTGTAGTCCATGAAAGTAACATTTCTAAGCTGTACACTGGATCTTGAGCCTTTTCACAATACAGTTTTTTTGTTGTAGGTAACCGCCCTTGAGTTGATCTTGACCCACATGGCTAACCTATGGATGAGACATTGCCAAGGCTCCCTGTCTTCCACCACTCTGCTTAGTTTCTGCAAAAAGTCATACACAATTTCAGCACTATAATTCCACTTTAACTCCCATGGCTACATCCTATGGAATCCTAAGTTTGCAGTTTGATCAGAGACACTAGAGGAACTCTCTGGCTGAAAATGTTAAGTATTCCACCCTCCCCAACTGCAGCAGGAGTGCATATACATGGTGATTAAAGTGGAATCACAGCACTATAACTGTGCAGTATGAAAGGACCCCCTGTGCTACCAAAGAGGTGATGTGTTGTCAGCACTCAGTGGCAAGGTTTACTGCTGCATGAAACTTCATTCCTTTCTGCCCTTTGGTCTCTTGTGTAACAATCGTAATGAAGGACAGGAATGACTTTCCATTACCTGCAAATTACAGGAGAAATGAATTCTGCCCATTAGTTTTTATTGATCCATGGATGGATGTAAATCCTACCCCTATATCCCATAATGAGCACTAGTTTTTCTGTGAACCCTGGCACAAAGGATGAGGTCTCCTGATTTATATCAGTGCCTTCATGAAATGCCAAAGCAGACCAGGAAATCTTGGTGAAGTAGGGGGAGCAGAGACTGGTTTATGTAGCGAAGGGATGTTTGTGCAAGAGATAAACTCTCCTGCACACATGGGGTTCCACTGGCATATTCTGCTATGGGAGACTCAGCTACCACTCCTCAGTGCACTAAGCAGCAGATGTTTGCATGAAGTTGATGATGGTATCATGATTTCTCATTAATAATTGCAGTGACTGTAATCCCTCCAGCTGGGCTAGTTTAGCTGCTAGGATTCAGGGCTTCATTTCCCTGTACCAGAGATGCAAGGAAGCTTATGAGAGAATAAAGCCAGGAGTCTTAATTGGGTTGACACAATATGAAACGGTCTCCTAACTGGGCATAGTTCAAGTCAAGCCATTTTCCCCCTTGGGATATGAATGCTCTTATTCCTTATCTTTCGTAATGATCTTACTAGCAGTTTCCCAAAGTTAACACCTGTTAAGGCCTTTGGTAGATTTAGCCCTATATTCACACTAGATCCTGTTAAGTACCAGTAGCTAACAATCATCAGCCGCCATCTTAAGAGTGGGATTGTTTTCAGACAAGTCACAGAAATTAAGCATTAACATGACATTAACACATACAGAAAGCTGCAAAATTGTTCTGCTTTTTAACCGGGATTTTCCTGAAGTTAAAAAGCGGCACGATTTTGCAGCTTTTTGATGAGTTAATGTCATGTTAATGTTTAATTCGAGCGACATCATCTGAAAACAATCCCGCTCCTGTGAGATTTTCCTGGGTTTAAACCCCATTTATGCATAGGATTTGGATGCTTCCCTCGTGTGTGATAGAATCATAGACTCGTAGAATCATAGAATAATAGAGCTGGAAAAGACCACAAGGGCCATCCAGTCCAACCCCCAGGAACTCTCAGTCAAAGTATACCCGACAGATGGCCATCCAGCCTCTGTTTAAAGACCTCCAAGGAGGGAGATTCCACCACACTCCGAGGGAGTGTGATCCACTGTCGGACAGCCCCTACTGTTAGGAAGTTCTTCCTAATGTGGAATCTCTTTTCCTGTAGCTTGCATCCATTGTTCCGGGTCCTAGTCTCTGGAGCAGCAGAAAACAAGCTTGCTCCCTCCTCAATGTGACATCCCTTCAGGTATTTAAACATGGCTTAAGCTTCTCTTCTCCAAGCTGAACATCCCAAGCTCCCTAAGTCGTGCCTCATAGGGCATGGTTTCCAAACCCTTCACCATTTTAATCACTGTCCTTTGGACATGCTCCAGTTTCTCCATATCCTTTTTAAAATGTAGTGCCCAGAATGGGACACAATATTCCAGGTGGGGCCTTATCAGAGCAGAATAGAATTATTCTTCCCTTGATCTAGACACTATATGTCTATTGATGCAGCCTAAAATCACATTGGCCTTCTTAGCTGCCGCGTCGCACTGTTGACTCATTTTCAACTTGTGGTGTACTTGGGCTCCCAGATCCCTTTCACATGTAGTCTTGTTCAGACAGGTGTCCCCCATCCTATATCTGTGCATTTCATTTTTTTTTTTTTTTTTTTTTTTTTTGCCCTACGTGCAATACCTTACATTTCTGTGTTGAAATTTATTTTGTTAGCTTTGGTCCAGCTTCCTAATCTATTAAGGTCATTTTGAATTTTGATCCTGTCCTCAGGGGTATTGGGTACTCCTCCTAGTTTGGTGTCATCTGCAAATTTGATAAGTATACCTGCAATTCTGTCATCCAAGTCATTGATAAAGATGTTGAATAGTGCTGGGCCCAGGACAGAGCCCTGTGGGACCCCACTTGTCACTTCTCTCCAGGATGAAAAGGAGTCATTGTTGAGCACCCTTTGGGTTTGGCCAGTAAACCAATTACAAATTCATGTAACAGTTACCTTGTCTAGCCCACATTTTACAAGCTTGTTTGCAAGAATGTCATGGGGAACCTTGTCAAAGGCCTTACTGAAATCAAGATACAGTGCTCCCTCGGGTTACGAAATTAATTCATTCTGCCGCGGCGTTCGTAACCCGATGCATTTCACAAGCCGAAAAGGGCTTTCCGTTAGCGCTGGCAAGCCGCGCGTTTGAATTTCGCGCCGAAAAAAAATTCGTAACCCGAAAAAACCTTCGTATCCCGGAACAGTTTTTTCCAATGGAACTTTTTCGTATCCCGGAAATTTCGTAACGCGATCAATTCGTATCCCGGGGTACCACTGTATACTATATCCACAGCATTCCTTCCATCTACCAAGCTGGTACAGTGGTGCCTCGGGTTACGAAATTAATTCGTTCCGCCATTCCTTTCGTAACCCGAAAATTTCGTAACCCGAAACACTTTTCCGTTAGCACTGGAAAGCCTATAGCTGCACTTTGCAGCATTTGAATTTCGCGCCGAAATGAATTTCGTAACCCGAAAAATATTTCGTAACCCGAAACAGTTTTTGCCAATCCCAACTTTTTCGTATCCCGGAAATTTCGTAACCCGATCATTTCGTATCCCGAGGCACCACTGTAATTTTATCAAACAAAGAGATAAGATTTGTCTGGCATGACTTGTTTCTCTGAAACCCATGTTGACTTTTTGTGATTATGGCATTGCCTTCTAGATGTTTACAGACTCTTTGTTTAATGATCTGCTCTAGAATCTTTCCTGGTATTGATGTCAGACAAACTGGATGATAATTGTTGGGATCCTCTTTTTTCTCCTATTTGAAGACAGGGACAACGTTTGCCCTCCTCCAGTCTGCTGGCACTTCTCCTGTTCTCCAGGAGTTTTAACAGATTATTGCCAATGGCTCTGATATTACATTTGCCAGCTCTTTTAATACCCTTGGATGTAGTTCATCTGGTCCTGGAGACTTATATTCATTTAGATTAACCAGCTATTCCTGTACTATCTCTTTACTTATTCTGTGCTGAATTTCCCCTATTCTGTCCTCTGCTCCATTATCCTCAAGTTGAGCCCTGGTGGCGTAGTGGTTAAATGCCTGTACTGCAGCCACTCACTCAAAACCACAAGGTTGCAAGTTCAAGACCAGCAAAAGAGCTCAAGCTTGACTCAGGCTTGCATCCTTCCAAGGTCGCTAAAATGAGTACCCAGATTGTTGGGGGCAAATTAGCTTACAGTTGTAAACCACTTAGACACTGCTTAGGCAGTATGAAGCGGTATATAAATGAAGTTTGTTTGATTGTTTTTGAGCACCCTTTGCCTTTTCTGAGAAGACTGAGGCAAAGAAGGTGTTGAGTAATTCTGCCTTTTCTCTGTCTTCTGTTAGCATTTTGCCATCTTTTCCACGCTGTGGCCCTACCATTTCCTTTTTCTTCCTTTTGCTGCGGACATATAAAAAAAAACCCTTTTTATGCTTGCTATGTGTTTGAATTTCTCTTTGGTGATTTCCCCCTTTTTCCATTTTTGGAGTGGGCAATTTAAGCTTTCATGCAGGAGGACAGTGCTCATCTTCTCTCCCTTCCCTCCTTCAACACAGATACTTTTTTCTTTTCTATCAAAAGAGATATACACTCTGGAGCTGGGAAGGGCAGGGTACACAACGTACAAATAATAATGAAAAGCAAATTAATGCAGTGGTGATGCATTGCTGAGGAGGAAGAAGTAACCTTGTTTACTCCCTCGCTTTTAAAAAGTGACCTGTTTCTTCAATGGCAAACCCCAGGGAGCACTCAGCCTTTAAGAAACCTTTGGGGTGAGGGGGAGGAAATGAACTTTTTACCTTTTTGTTCTTTTTTATTTGAAAAAGGTCACAAAATGCTACAAGCATGAGGGGGTGGGCTTGATGTTGCCTTCAGTCACTTCTGGCAGGCAGCATGCAAATGTCCCACAACATTCCACATAAAACTCACAATATTAATACATGGAAAGAGGAATAAAACATATACTTTGGCAGGGTACAGACCATCAGTAAGAGGCCAACGGCAACCGCCTCTCCTTTTTGCGTATCCGCACTGCAGCAACTCAATTGCGCGTGTGCGGTTGCGCGATAAAAAGGAGCGCTGAAAAGCGACTCCTTTCTGCGCCGTCGCAAACTGCTGGTGAGAGCGAGAGCACGTCGCTGCTGCGTGGCTCCATCTGGATGGTGCGCAGCAGCTATGGTGTCATGGCGACGTGTTACGGTTGCAGGGCATGTGCGCGTGCCACTCCAAGGCAACCCTAGCACATCGCCATGATGCCACAATGGTCCTGTCTGGATAGGGCCATAGTTTCTTAGTGGCAAATATATAGTAACCATAATGCTGCAGGGAGGAAGGAGTGAAAGCTCACAAGAAATGTGCTCACAGTAAAGATCCCCTTCAGGGCAGATATTTCAACTCTTTTAAATACGATACTGAATATTTATTGCACCATAAACTGATCATCCAAAAAGATTAAGACAATTGAAAGAAGGTGGCAAACCTGGGCATTGAAAACATTTCCAAGAATTCTCTGGGGTTTTTTTTAGTCCTTTCTTTTTACTGCAGCACTTTCATTTAGGCCTCAGTTTGAGAAAGGAAAGGGGTTATGTGGGCTGTGAATTCATCTGTCTGTCACTTCATCTCAAAGGCTAGTGGGTTTGAGCTGCTCCATGAATCTGAAATAGGGTGCCTGACTTTGATTGCTATGGAGTGAAGGCTAGTGTGGGCTATGACCTTTGTGGGCTCTTCTCCTGGCTTAATGGTGCATCTGCCTTTTCCTCTTGCAGATGGTGAGCGGCTGGGTGAGGTGACAGACCCTGGCAGGCGGGTGGCTGGGGCCCATGCATCCTATCCACAGAAGAAGACAGAAGACTCCAGCGAAAGCCAGGAGGATGAGCAGATGGTAAATCTCACTTGTTTCTAGGTTCTTGCTTTTCTCCCTGTGTGTGTGTTCATTGGAAAAAATACATTTTCTAAGGGTTTTTGTTTGTGAACAAAGATACCTTGCTCCTATTTCTGTTTCTACTATGCATTCTAGGGGAATGGGGATGTGATGTTTATTCATTCAGTATTTCAGGGGGTATTCAATTTAGTCACCAAGCTGAAACTTGCCAGTTCATTAAGGCCTATGGGCGTCATTAATTCAACCAAAATACTATTACACATAGTTATTTGTGGGTATTTCAGGCTATGCAGCCATGTTCTAGAAAAGTTTCTTCCTGACGTTTCGCCAGCATCTGTGGCTGGCATCTTAAGATGCCAGCCACAGATGCTGGCAAAACGTCAGGAAGAAAATCTTCTAGAACATGGCCACATAACCCGAAAAACCCACAAAAAACTATGGATGCTGGCCATGAAAGCCTTCGACTTCACTATTATACATAGTTTTAAAATCATTTTTTAAAAATCTGTTTATGATGTTTAATATGTTTTTAGCTTACTTAAATTATTTTACTGTTTTTAAACAGTTTAATCTGTTATAATGTTTATTAGCTGCCCTGAGATATTTTTATGTTTGTTGTTGTTGTTGTTATTGTTGTGTGCCTTCAGGTTATTTCTCATTTATGGTAAACCCAAGGCGAGCCTATCATGGGATTTTCTTGGCAAGATTTCTGCAGAGAAAC
>NC_056522.1:260423134-260432286 GCF_019175285.1 Sceloporus undulatus
GCTGGGGTCGGGGCGGGGGCCTGCGGACGCAGGGGGTGGTGGGAGGTGGGAGCTCGTCCCCATCTCCCTGCGGGTGCCTGCAGCCACGAGAAGAAGGGGACGAGGAGGGAGCCCATCCCCATCCCCGTCTCCCTGCGGGTGCCTGCAGCCGCAGGAAGAAGGGGGAGGAGGGAACCCGCCCCCCTGCCCCCCGCGGGTGTCTGCAGCCATTAGAAGAAGGAGAGGAGGAGGGACCCGTCCCTGTCTCCCCGTGGGTGGCTGCAGTCGCGGGAAGAAGGGGAGGAGGAGGAGGGAGCCTGTCCCTGTCCCCGTCTTCACAGGGGTGCCTGCAGCTGCGGGAAGAAGGGGAAGAAGAGGGAAGCCCGACTCTGTCCCCTTCTCCCCACGGTTGTCTGGCAGCTGCAGAGAGAAGAGGAGGAGGAAGGAACCCCGACCACATCCCACTCTCCCCGCGGGTGCTTGGCAGTCGTGGAGAATAATGGATGGGGTCAGGGCTCCTTCCTCCTCCCCTTCTCCCTGCACGGTGCCTGCGCCACGCCAGCGCCGCCACCCACAGGGAGAAGGGGAGGGGGGAGGCAGGGAGGATTCCCATCCTGGCGACCCCCAGGTTGGGAACCCCTGCTCTAGAACAGGGGTTCCTACCCTAGGGGTCGCTTGACCCTTTCTTGGGGGTCGCCAGTTTGGGATTCCCCTTGCCTCCCCCTCCTCCCTTTTTCCCTGCGGATGCCGGCGCTAGCGCCGGCAACCGCAAGGAGAAGGGGCCGGCGCCACCTCATCCTTTTCCCTTCTCTCCGTGGGTGCCATCGAAGGCTCCCGCGAGGAGAAGAGGAAAGGGACAGGGCCGTGGCCTCCTACCCGCTTCTCCCTGCGGGTGCCTTCCAAAGCACCTACGAGGAGACGGGAAAAGGAACCAGGCCACCTCATCCTCTTCCCTTCTCCCCACAGGTGCCATTGAAGGCACCCGCGAAGAGAAGAGGAAAGGGCCGGGGCCGCCGCCTCTTCTCCGCTTCTCCCCATGGGTGACATCAAAGGCACCCGCGGGTAGAAGGGGAAAAGGAGGGGATTGCAAGCCCCAGCGGCCATTGCGGCCGGAAGTCTCACCCCTTCTTCACCGGTGGCCTCCCTTATTGGTTGGGAGGCCAGATAGGGGTGGGACTTCCGGCCACAAAGGCCGTTTGGGCTTGTAGGTGGTCGAAAGTCCCGCCCCTTCATGGCCAAACAAGGGAGGTCACAGGTGGGATTTTTGCCCACAATGGGGGTCACAGCCCAACAAAGGTTGGGAACTGCTGCTCTAGAGCCATAGTCCAGTGCTCAAACCACTATATCACGCTGGCATTCTCTTTTAGGGCAGGGTAAAAATAGTTCAGTAAATAAAATATATAATAAAAAACAGAGGGCCATGGCCTAGAAAAATGTTTCCATCTCGTACATTTAACTCTGCACAGTCGGAATTTAAAGGGGTTATATTTAATTGTGACACATGGAAGCTGCTAGATAAGAGTGGCTGCCTTTGAGCAAAGTCGGTATTGTGGTAAAACCTTTACTAGGCTAACCAAAAAGCTGTGTATAAAGCTGACCCAATAAAGTTATTAACACAGTTTGGACTTTTGAATATGTCTTATGCTGTTATGATGTTTAAAAAATTCCCAATAAATTTAATGGAAGAACTAGGGAAAGAGCTAAGAGACCAAGAAATGTATAAGATAAAAGAATTGATGAAGATAATGAAGGAGAAAGGAAAGATAAAGGAAAAATTGCAAAGATTAAAATTAACTTGGTTTAATTGTTTTCAATTGGAGCAATGGACAAAAAACTGGGAGATAAAATTATAGAGTTTAGAGAATATACGAAATTTGAACAATTGGTTAGGCAAAGAGACAGTATAAAGGAAAATGAAACTTTGAAAGGTGTTAACAAGTGAAATATATAAATTATTATTAAAATATAAAGAGAAAGAAGAATATCTTAGGACAATATGGGAGGAGAATGTAGCACAAACAATAAATGTTCGTGAATGGGGAAAAATTTGGAATCAACATCATTTAAAAAATTTAACCATACGAATAAAGGAGAATTAATATAAAATAATTTAGAGATGGTAGTTAACACCTGTAAAGTTAAGCCATATAAATAAGAATTATTCAAGGCTATGTTGTAGGGGGTGCCAAGGAATAGGTACTTGTATTCATATGTGGTGGGGCTGTAAAATTGTAAAGAAATTTTGGCAAATAGTATTTAAAAAATAAAAGAAATAATAGAAATTGATTTAGAATTTAGTCCAAAGATAGTATCTATATTAATTGCACCCAGGCTATAAAGGATTTAATTATAAATTTATTAACAGTGGCGAGATTAATGATAGCAAAAAAGTGGAAAGATCAGGGAGATCTACAAATACAAGATATGACAAATAGCAATTAAAGATAAGTTAACTTGTGGAATTAAGGTAAAAAATGGAATAATGAAGAGAAATGATTTTGAAGTGATATGGAAAATATTTGTACAAAAGGCTTTAGCAAAAGAAAGAGGTGTTTTACCTCCAGAGGAAGAGTTACGATTTTGGAGGGTAGAGTAATAAGAAGATACTAGGCTCTGGTGATGGGGAGCACTTATATTGTACGTAGTTACAAGGAACCCTGGTGGCGCAGTGGTTAAATGCCTGTGCTGCAGCCACTCACTCAAAACCACAAGGTTGCGAGTTCAAGACCAGCAAAAGAGCTCAGGTTTGCATCCTTCTGAGGTCACTAAAATGAGTACCCAGATTGTTGGGGGCAAATTAGCTTACAGTTGTAAATCACTTAGACACTGCTTAGGTGGTATGAAGCGGTATATAGATGAAGCTTGTTTGTTTATAATACTAATAAAAATTAATTAAAAAAGGAACATGTCTTATGCTGAATATGGTTGCCCCTCTTCTTCTCATTTGTATGCATTTGACCTAAGATTTATTGGAGTTGATATCTCTTTAGTAAAATGAGAACTTGCAATAGGACCTGTCTCTTGTAATGCTTGTTAGTAAGAAAGTCTGGTTTGTAAAACATTCATGGTTTTATGCATGACAACTAATAAGGCTACACCCAGGCTTTGGATACTGTTTCCTCAGACAGATTGAGTCTGGCAAGTGGGTTAGCAGACGTATTGGAAAGGGAAATAATATGTCACCACCTGCCAATGAGGCTTCCTGCATGATGATAGCAGTGATTATATGAGGTGTTAGCATGGAGGAGGAAATATCAACAAGGTTGGAATAGAAAAAAATGCAGAACAATTAGAAGAGGCATCCCCCCCCCCCATCATATTGAAACTGAGTCCTGTGCAGGAGCAGTAACTCCTTAACATTTAACAGTATGTTGATTATGTGTCCTTAGAGACAAGAAAAGAGGGGGATTTAAAGGGGAAATACATGTTTATGAAGAAGGAAAGCCATTTAACTTTTCCAGCCTGCCTCTTAGAGAGATCTGCATTCAGACAAAGTTGCAGCTGCCATTATCTCACTAGCAGTTCAGCCATTTTCATTGTTCCTCGTTTTGTCCTGTATGCTCTGGCTGACACATCTGAAGCATAAGGCTTTGAACATGGATCCTTTCAGGCATTATGACTTTCTCTTTTGAAACTGCTATGTGTGTTGTGCAGGTAGCATTACTGTTTTAGTTCACCAACTGTGGGAAGTGAGGGCAAGACATATCAGCAATGCTTCTAGGCTAATTTTTTTTAATTGGGGAATTGACATTCCTCAAAATACAAAATTTTAAATGCAGCTTTGGTGTCACCCTCTTTCATTTGTAATCTTCCCATGTTGTTCCACCTCTTTTTCTATTTTTCCCTCTAACAATAAAAATCCATTTGGGAGGGGGAAGTGGCTAGTTAGAAGCCCCCTTGGCTAAATTGGCCAAAGTACTGGGAATAGAAACAAAGAAGACAGAAAACTGGTCCTCACTCTGTCATGAATTGATAATTTTTTCCTTTATGTAATTCTGGTCCACAGGGTATTAGTAATAATTTCCTCCAGTGGATTTCATTGGCTCCATATTGACATCATCAAATGTTTGTAAACTAGAATATATCTCCAGCTGTTTATGCAGTGTGGAGGGACTCTGTTGCAAGGAAATGCAGATTTTTTTTTCTCATTCCAAATTAATTATGCACATTTGAGTTCATTTGCTAACATACATTTATATAATTGGCTTTGCACAGAACCTAAAATGTTCATTTCATTTTGTTTTCATTTCATTTTGTTTGTTTGTTTGTTTAAGAATTAGGATACAGGAGATTAATGAGGAAACAGTAGCCGGCACATTAAGTGTTCATCTGCTGAGGGAAATACTCAAGGATTTGGAGCACTCATTCTTCTTAGTCTCTAGATCTTACTTTTAGGAGTAGACTCTACCTTTTGACCTGGATGTGAGGTCAACCATGGGGCACTACAGTTCAGGTCCAAAAAGAAGTATCAGACAAAACTGGGATGATCCTTGGATTTATATAGTGATGCCCTTTTTGCATAAGGGCAGGATGTTACTTGTACTGGATTCTCTGCTCTTTAATTTTAAGTGTGTGAGGACAAGCTGCAGTTGTTGGTGATTAAGGGAAGAGACTTTGTGTATGCACTAGCAACATTTTTAATTATTACTGCCCATATTCCTGAGCTCAGCCTGACTATAAATTTCAAGACTGACTTTTTGAGAGCAGAGTTATTTTTAAGGCATAAAAGTGAGTGAAATCCTAGTAGAAGCTGCACACTTTCTCAGCATTGGCTGGAGAAGCAGAAAAATTAATGGATTTTTTATCAGACAACGGCATGAGGGCATTTTCAGTCTCTACTGTTCTTAGGTACATTTTCCAGTGAGTTGTGTTTCACAGGTGTCAGGTGAACAGCACACAAGTCATGAGCCACACTAATCCAGATTTACAGAGGATAGTGCTCTCAGGAAACATGGCCTTCCCATCCACTGATATTGCTTCCACATTGCTGAAGTGAGCAACACTATTATGGCAAACTGTGCCAGCAGTTTTCTTTGAAATCAGGGTGCATGGCAAATACATGCATTCATTTAGAATGAAATTCTGGGCTTGAAACATTAGGTTTCAAAATAAATTTGATAATGATCAATGCTAGAAGTTGGGAAGTCAGGAGTGAAAGAATTCACAATCAGAAATGTGTTGAGTGCCTTTAACCATATACAGAATATTTTTCTGTGCAAGTGAATCACTGCATGCTCTCTGCTTCCTCATTTCCAATCAAGAAGTGTGATCTGCAAAGATCAGTAGTAGAGCATATGGTTAGTTCATTTAAATCAACATCTATTACTTTTGAGTAGATTTTTTAAAAGAAAGATACAGACAGGCATAGGAAAGTATAAATTTAGCTTTATACCTTTTTGGTATACATTTAGTTGTATCTGCCTCCAAGCTCCCCAGACTCCTCAAGTGTGTGATTCACTGAAGAAGCTGATGAGTGGAAATCAGAATCAGAGAGAAGGAAAGAGGAGAGAGAAGCTAAGGGATAAGGGGCTCAGAAAAATATTCAGTATAATTAAATGCCCAACACTTTGTAAGCAATAATAAACATCCAAGGGATTACAAAATGGTTCAGTGGACTTTACTTCTGAGTAGACATCAGAAGGGCATGAGTTTAGCTAAATGAATCTGTTGGCTTCCAATTAACAGCTCCATCCTCACTAAAACTCTCAAAGCAGATATGATTCACTGAATCATGGAGTAGATGGAAAGCAGAATAGGAGTGAAGAGAGAAAAGGGAAGAGGCCAAGAAGGAGTAATGGGCTGGGGGGGGGGGCGGTTGGGAAAAAATTCACCTAATTATTCAAGTGCCTGGCAATGTGTGAGCTGCAGCAAACACATAAAACGCTTACATAAAATGCCAAGTGAAATAAGGGCAGGGTCCCTGTACTTTTAGCTGTGTAGAAGAGAGAATCTTCAACAGGTGAAGATTGTATGACAAAGAACAGAACTCCTGTGCCTTTAATAGCTGTGCAAAAGAGGAAATTTTAGCAGTAGTATGACAAGCAATAACTGCTGAAATTCCTTCTTCTGCGCAGCTATTAAAGAGTTCATTGCAGTTTACCTCAAATGGTAGTATAACATATTGTGTATTGTTTAATAATATACAGTAGAAACTCAGGTCAAAAATATTGTGTATTATGTAACAATTTACAAAATAAACCAAAATAAAATAGAGGAGAAGTTAATATAATCACAGTGTGCCAAATACCTGTCAGAAGGACACACAAGCCAATGAAAAGAGGAGGAATAAGAGTTTTTCAGGCCTAAAGAGCTTGACATGTGTCAAGCTTGTGTAAAGGACACAACTACTTAAGGGCTGAGCAAACAAATCAGGACCCTATCCCATTTCATTCCATTCCACTCAATCCCAGGACTTATTATTATGTATTATGTATTATTTCTTCAGTTGCCCCCCTAATCTAGTTCTTTAATTGTTTCCCAGCTCATCTTTTATACATTTCTTAAGATTCTAGTCCTTTTTCTCTCTTTGGTTTTTTTATTAACTGCCCTCAAGTTGACTTCAACCTCGGGCATCTCCAACACTCCCTATCCTCAGTGACCCTGCTCAGTACCTGCAGAATTAGGGCTGTGCCCTCTTTGATTTGATTCTATCTATCTGGTGTGAAAGCTTCTTCTCTACTGCCTTCTATCTTTCTAAGCATTTTCAACTTTTATAATGAGTCATGTCTTCTCGTAATAAGCAAAAATTCAACAGACTCAGTTTAGTCATTCTGGGGAGAGTTCAGATCTGATTTGTTCTAGGACCCATTTACTTATCTTTTAGCCTTTTTTCCAGCACCACATCTCAAATGAGTCGATTTTCTTTCTATCAGCTGTCTTCACTGCCCATCTCTCACACCCATACATAGTGAAGAGAAATACAATAGCTTGAGCTTTAGTGTTCAGTTGTATGTCTTTGCACTTCAGGATCTTTTCTACTTCTTTCATAGTTGTCCTTCCCAGTCCTAGTCTTCTGATTTCTTGACTGCAGGTTCAATTTCTGTCTCCCTAGGCCTCTTATTTTATTGAATCTATTATGAAGAGCCACCCATTCGAATGAATTCTGTGGTTCTAAAATCATTTAACATGTTAAAGCATGGATTAACTTTAATGACCAGGAAATCTAGCTAGTGAAGCCACATTACTAAAAAAAAAATCTAACAAATCAACAGCTTAATGAATTAATTGGTCATTTTCACATTATGGTTGAATTTTACTCCTGGAAGCCTTCTCAAATCATAATTCTGCTTTAAAACAGGGCACATACTATACTCCCCACAAACCTTCTTTTCAAAGAAAATTGTGGGGATTTTCTGCTGTCACCACACTGCCAGAATTTGATCGCATGGCAGCAAAAGAATCCAGCGTCCAGTGTGACTCTCCCATGCTCTGTACTGTATTTGCAATATGCAATTCAAAGATGGGAAACATCTGGGCCACCATATGATATTGTTGGGACATAGCAACTTCGCATGCTGAGACCTTCTAGTAATGCATATCTATGGTGGTCTTATTGTTTACTCACAGCCCCTCCTCCATTTCCTGTTTACTCAAGAGCACACCTTTTGCCTTTTGTCCCTGAGAGAAAGAGCCACCATTATCTCTCTCTTGCCCTCTCCTTGCTCAAGAGAAGATGCCTTCCTTGCATGCTGAGAAGAAACCTTTCCAAGATGTATGTAACCTACTTTTTCCTACCTTATTTTTCTTGCAACATGAAGCTAGACCTGTGTGTTACTTCATGCCACATGCTTTTGTAAGTAAACTTGTTTTATTATTCACTTTAACCAAGTGACTGTGTTTTTATTGGGGACACATGGGACTGGGAGATATAACGGACCTAGTTTTCCTGCTCACACATATTCCTCTGTCCTTGCTCTGCTAGTGAGATTAAACAATTTCTTCCACTTTACAGCAATTCTAGCAATTCTCAAGAAAGTGGTATTTCCAACATATGGATCAGCACTAACCAGCATAGTTGATGGTGAAGTAAGCTGAGTTGGGCAGTTCATCAATATGGGAGGGTTGCATGTTTCCCACCTTGGAATGCAATTACAGGTCAAAAGATAGAGTCTACCCCTAAAAGTGAGCAGAAACTGTAGTTTTGCAGCTGCCAAAGCCAGAGATTGGAAAGGCAAGAGTTAACTAAACTCTTGCAGAAGACCATCATGCTGCTATGTTAAAATATTCTTTGGCATAAGCCCACAAACCATGATGGAGGAAATGTTGAGTTAACTCAGTTCCCTAAGCACTGCTGTTGCTTGGCTGCACTACAGCACCATTAAAACGAAAAGAGAATGTTCAAGCCTCGTACATTGCACTCTTTGTTGGACTACAACTTTGGAAACCAGGGTTTGATTCCCCACTCAGCCATGAAACCCACTGGGTGACCTTGGCACACAAGAGTTAAGTTAACATGGTTTTTACCAATTTATTTTGGAATTCTATTGATAAGCAATGTCATAATGGAACCCATTCTTCCCTAATAATGAAACAAGACTGAGCAGCCCATATGTCTATGATAATGGATTTTAAATGGCATATCTTCCATTTGTAAAGGCTGAAAGCATAATGAATAAAGTGACGGTAATACTAAGAGTACATGAGGAAGAAACAATGGATACAATGACTGTAGCTAGTGCCAAGAGGCAGCACTGTGAGAAAATCAAACATTACTCTTACTGCTAACACCTGGGCTAGCAGACTATCAACATTTAGCTACTTTATTTGTTTTATATGCTACAGAAAAAACTGGTGCCAGCAAAATATTTTTTTGAAGCCCAAAATGTGATAGTAGTTTTGAAAATCTTCTGGTTGGCAGTGCAGGATAAGAAGCTCTCAACTCTTGAGCACAGAGAGAGAGGCTAAGACATAAACAATTGTTACTGAAGGATGAGGAGCACAATTCATGCATTCTTTCCCTTCTTTTACTAGCTGCTTGCTATAATATTCCCAAGCTTTTAGTGGAAACAAAGAGTGCAATGTATGAAGCATGGGCATTCTCATTTCATTTTAATGGTGCTCAGATGCAGCCAAGCAACAGCAGTGCTTAGGGAACAGAGTCAAGTCTACATTTCCTCCATCATAGTTTGTGGGTTTATGCCAAATCTAGGACCAAAAAAGATTTTAAGCAAAGC
>NC_056522.1:260435286-260464991 GCF_019175285.1 Sceloporus undulatus
CACTGAAACAGTCTGAGACATAGAGAAATAAATTTGAGTGTCATCAGTGTACTGATAACACCCCGCCTCATGTCTCCGGATGATCTCACCCAGCGGCTTCATGTAAATGTTAAACAGCATGGGGGACAGAATGGCACCCTGAAGGACGCCAGATGTCAGCTCTCTCATAGAGGAGCAACTGTCCCCCAGCATCACCATCTGGAATCTGCCCAAGAGGTAGGAACGTAGCCACTGCAAAGCATAGCCAGCGATTCCCAACTCTCTCAGGCGTTCTAGAAAGATACCATGGTCTATGGTATCGAAGGCCGCTGAGATGTCCAAGCCAAGAGCACCAACAGGACCACACTTCCCCTGTCAATGCACAGACGGAGATCATCAACCAAGGTGACCAGGGCAGTCTCCACTCCGTATCCCAACCTGAAGCCAGTTTGAAATGGATCGAGATAATCGTTGTCATCCAAGACTGCTTGGAGTTGGTTTGCAACCGCCCTCTCGATCACCTTACCCAAAAAGGGAAGAAGAGATACTGGCCGATAATTGTTTTTGTCCAGGGGATCAAGAGAAGGTTTCTTTAGAATGGATTTCACCACTGCTAATTTCAAACTTGATGGAAAACAACCTTCCCTGAAGGAGGCATTGATTATAGATTGTAGCAACTTCAAGGTTGCCTCACCTCCCTGGATGGCTAGCCAAGATGGACAGGTATCGAGAGGGCAGGTGGTCTTTTTTACCTTACCAAGCAGCTTGTCTACATCATCCGTACTCATAGACTGAAACTGATCCAAGATAACCTCATTAACGGAGTCACTAGACACCTCTCTTGCTGACTCTGTACTAATGCCGGTGTCTAAGTCGGCCCTTACTGAGAAATTTTATCTGCAAAATGGTCATTAAAGGCATCACAGCAGGCTCTCATAGATTGAAAAAGAGGATTCAAGGTGGAAGGAGTTTGAGTCAACTTCTTAACCACCTTGAAAAGATGTGCTGGACGGGACTTCGCAGACACAATAGATGCAGAGTAGAAAGACTTCTTCGCTGCAGCTATTGCCACTTGATAGGCTTTAAGAAAAGTCCTATGACGTCTCTTGTCAGATAAACGTCGAGTCTTCCACCAGCGACGCTCTAGTCGTTCTCCAGCCTGCTTCATCCTTCTAAGATCTTCAGTATACCAAGGATTTCGATTCAAAGAGGGCTAGAAAGGACGCTTGGGAGCGATTGTGTCGATAGCCTTGGAAAGATCTTTATTCCAGGTAGTCACCAAGGTTTCGACAGAGTCGCTGATGTTGCCATCCATTAAACCCTCTAGGGTTCCATCAGCCTTCGAGGGTGGACCATTCTAATAGGTCCACCACCCCTGAGGAAATTGGGGATAGTCACCTTCAGTCCAACCTTGACCAGGAAATGATCCATCCATGACAGAGCGGAAGTGGAAATCATTTCCGCCCATGGATATTCCTGATCTGTACAAAAGACCGCATCGAGGGTATGACCTGCACAGTAGGTTTGTCACCTGTTTTCCAGACATATTTTAAGACCTTTCCCAAGAATCATAACATAATGGGCCATATAGGGTAAGAATTTATTATTTTTAGTGGTGTGGTTTGAAGACTTTATGAAGCGAGTGCAGACTGGTGCTACTTCCCTTTGGCTTCCACAGGCTAGCACTATTTCCATGCCTACTGTCTTGAAGACACCCCTTGATGGCCTCTTTTCTCTCATGGCAGTACCCGATGGGTAACATGGGCATCCTATGAATAATAATAATAATAAAGTTTTTATTTCTATCCCGCTCCTTCCTGCGATCAGGGCGGCTTACAACAAGTTTAAAAACAACAATACATAAAACATTAAAATACAAATACATCAGCCCTCCATTCAAACAATAAAAATAACAGGCAAAAAAGCCCCATAGCCCAACCTCTTGGCCACGGAAGAGGAGGGAGGCCCACAGGATGAAGCAGGAAGGAGGAGGAGATACATAGAAAGTGTACCTGTTGGAGATTTTCTTGTTGGACATATATTGCAATTCAGCCAAGCTATATAATCATATATACTTAATATATGTTGATCTTGTATATACGTCGAGGGCAGATTTTGGTGAAAAAAATATGGATTTTAATATGACCCACAGGTCATATTAGGTGAAGGTAAGGTGAAGGTAAAGTGTAGGCATGTAACAAAGGTTGTAAAGAATAAAGCAAAGGAAAGCAATGCCAAAGAACTTAAAAATACCAGCAGGTGTAACTGTTTGTGTTCAGCCTAAAAGCTGGATGAGTGAAGAGGGAGCTAAAGTAAATTGTGGCTGTATCCTGTGGAACAGGGGGAAGTGACTAGCCATGGACAGGGCTAAGAAAATGTGCACATGTCAAAAAGGATGTAAAGGCAAGAGATAAGGTACAGTGTTAACTTTTATCCAAAAAGAAGTATCCCCTTTTCTGATTATCCAAAAAGAAGTATCCCCTTTTCTGAGTAGAGGAGTGAAAAGCAAGAGCTTAGTCCATCCCAGGAAAACCTAAAAGTACCAACCCTCCTCTGCAATCTTGGCACTCCTTTGAAAAGAAGTGCCAAAGAGCTGCCACCACTTTCTGGCTCAGGTATGCAAAAAGGCCACAAGCAGCATTGTGGTGGAGATAGTAGAGATGGGTTAGGTACTCCTGGGATTGACTAAACTCTTGCCTTTTCCCACTCTACTCAGAGTAGGGGATGGTTCCTTTTAATATAAGAATTAAGGTACAGCACTTACATTGATCTGTGGATAAGATAACTCATTTTTTATTGATTTTGTGATTAAAATTTCTAGACTCCTACATGAGTATATACAGTATGAGGCTGAAATGACTTCACACAATGCACTGTTGTACCATTAATGCAACACTGGGTTTCTCTGTCTGAAATTTAATGGAACACATTCCAGCCCTGGACTATAAAAGAAATTGAAGAGCCATTCTAACTTATAAAAGCATCTGCCTCATTGCCCTCCATTACCTCAGTAAAGGCCACTCTTAGCAAACAAGTGCTTGGAAAACACTACATTGGTTCAAAAAAGTTACATTTCCAAACTCTAAAGAACTGCTGCTCTAGTGGACCACACTCATTGACTGGGCAAATACTACACAACATGGCTATTCTTGTTAAGGGATCTGTTAACTTATATGCCTGAGCTATAGGTTAAAGGAAGGAACAGATAAAAGCATGAGGAGGAAATTACTTTTTCTTGCTCCCTCCCCTTGTTCATTTGTTTCATGGAAAGCAAGTCTTCCCTAAGTTTAGAGGCATCAGTAGATAAGTCCATGAGTGGTGTAAAACATCCTGGCAATGTCAGATGAAAGGCAGTATAGGAGTTTATACAGCTTTTGCACAGAGCTTGTGGGACTGTACAATTGTGTTCCTTCCACTCCACAGCATTTCTAAAGTCATCTAATGTACAGCATCTCTCTCTGAAATAAAAATCAATAGAAACTTTTGCATCGAAAAATGGGGCTACTTTGTCCCCTGGAGGCCTTATTTCTGCACACTGCTCACAAAATGTCAGGGCTTCAACAAAAGAGCCATTTCTGCTTCTCTTAACATTTCTGCTTATCACATGACATGCTTTTTAGTTGGATCAAGTTCCCACCTTGATGCAGTGTCAAAGAAACCTATCTAGGTCTGCCTATTGCTCAATCAACAAACTAGTGAATTGGGGTCATCATAAGAGCAGAGGTCAGAGACAAGAAGGTAGGGCAAAGGGCCCAACCTGTAACCTTGCACATCACTGGCTTCTTGCTGAGAGTTCAATAAGTTCAACATGAAACACCAAACACTTTACTAATTTTAGTTATAAAGCATTAGAAGGGGTGTTGGTTCTGCTAGCAAAAGTCTGTTATTGGCATTCACCTGTGCTGTAAGGACAAGGCACTCCTAAGAATCATGCATCCTTAAGACATAAACAAGAGACACAGGCATGGGTAGAAGCCCTCCTATTGCCATATTAATTCTTCCTGCTGAGGTTGCTTCAGGCTACATTGCCACCAAACCCTGCATGTACTAGATCTGAGTATGTAAAAAACAAATAAATACTCATATAAGTATGTGGGAACTCCATAACCTGTGGCCTCACTGAGTTTCATTTGCATTGGTTTGTGTTAATTCAAGCTCTTTTTAAAAAATAAATTAAGTTAACCAAGTTGAACATGAGTCAACAGTGTGATGCGGCAGCTAAAAAGGCCAATGCAATTTTAGGCTGCATCAATAAAAGTATAGTGTCTCGATCAAGAGAAGTAATAGTGCCACTGTATTCTGCTCTGGTCAGGCCTCACCTGGAATATTGTGTCCAGTTCTGGGCACCACAATTCAAAAAGGACATTGAGAAACTGGAGCGTGTCCAAAGGAGGGCGACTAAAATGGTGAAAGGTCTGGAAACCTTGCCCTGTGAGGAACGACTCAGGGAGCTGGGGATGTTTAGCCTGGAGAAGAGAAGGTTAAGAGGTGATATGATAGCCCTGTTTAAATATGTGAAAGGATGTCATATTGAGGAGGGAGCAAGCTTGTTTTCTGCTGCTCCAGAGAACAGGACCCGGAACAATGGATGCAAGCTACAGGAAAAGAGATTCCGCCTCAACATTAGGAAGAACTTCCTGACAATAAGGGCTGTTCGACAGTGGAACACACTCCCTCAGCGTGTGGTGGAGTCTCCTTCCTTGGAGGTCTTTAAGCAGAGGCTAGATGGCCATCTGCTGGGGATGCTTTGATTTGGATTTCCTGCATGGCAGGGGGTTGGACTGGATGGCCCGTGCGGTCTCTTCCAACTCTGTGATTCTATGAACCAGCTTTTTTATTCAGACATTTTGTGATTTTTGCAATTATTCATAGTCTTTAGCATGAAATCGTATGTACTTTTGACACAAATGTGTACCATGCTTAAATTTGTTCATATGTCTGAAGTGTTGAGGGATTTGTCGATGATATGTCTCTCATATGTCAATGATTCTAAACATTTGGCTCTCTGATGTTTTGACTTCATTACCCAGAATCATTGTCCTTTGTCCATACTGACTGGGTCTTCTGGGAACTGAAGTCAAAAATCTCTTGAAGGCCAAAGATTGCTAACCCTAACACATAATGTGTAAGCCATAAGAATAAAGAAAGTTTTATGCTAGTTCAAATCTCATCCTGTTTAGGTATCAAGATCCCCTAGACAACATACAGTACATGCATGGAAGATGTCTCACTCTGGTATAAACCCACATTATGTGTGATGTGTGTGTATGAAAGAGAGAGAGAGAGAGAGAGAGAGAGAGAGAGAATGAATGAATGAATGAATGAATCACACAAACATCTGAGTGTGGCCAG
Organism: Sceloporus undulatus; assembly: GCF_019175285.1. Taxonomy (NCBI): domain Eukaryota; kingdom Metazoa; phylum Chordata; class Lepidosauria; order Squamata; family Phrynosomatidae; genus Sceloporus; species Sceloporus undulatus. The sequence continues at coordinate 260,440,618 of NC_056522.1, forward strand.
TTAACATGAAGCAAATGACAGCCTGTTTTAGTTCCACCAACCTGGCATAGGGCCTAGTTAGCAGATCACATATTCCCTAGTTAGTACTTGGATGGGAACTCACCAAGGAATACCAGGTGCTGTGGGCTTTATTTCAGAGGAGGGAACTGGCAAAACCACCTCTGATTGTTCCTTGTCTAAGAAAACCCAATGAAATTAATTGGAAATTCAAGACTGCAGAGATTTGTTCTCTCTCTTGCCATACTGCATCTGGTGGGGTAGTATTATACGCAGTGCAGTACAGGTTTTCTGTACCATATTATCATGGCACTGTTCCCCAGCATCTGACTTGGAGAGTACTTGGACTGTTTGCCAAGCAACCTTTATGTGCATCTCAGAGAAGCCTCTGGTATGGCCCATGCTAGTTCTAAGACTTAGGAAGATTTTAGATCTGGCAATATTATTGGTGAAATACCTATGTCTCTGACCTCCCTAGAAGCTTCTCACAGCATTTCTTTCTGTTAAGGGAAAGGCTGGGCCTCTTTCTCATCTGATGCAGAAAGAGCTGGCAGCACCCTGGAGTCTGAACTAGAGGTAGTTCCTGTCTTTAAGCCCTCCTGAAGAATCAGTATGGTTTCTGTCACAAGAAGCCCCACAGACATGCAGGCTAATCTGGGTTGTTAATAAGCTTTCAATGTTTAGTTTTATTATTTCCCAGAGAGAGGCTTTGGAATTACTTCAACATACCAAACAGGCAGCACACTGAAATAATGTATATTTGCCTCTCCTGATTTATTACATAAAGGTGAACCACAGACTAATCAATCTTCATTATGCAATACAAACCAGAATCGGATTAATATAATCCTTTTTTTAAAGACGGGGAACTCAAGAAAGCATTTCACACACACACACCTGCATATTACAAGCTCTTTGTGGAACCATTTGCCCAAAAAGCTGTAGACTACAGAGGCCAAACATTAGATAGTGGTTTCCATGTCAGTGTGAATCTGTTCCAGGTTTTAGTACAAACTTTAAAGGTGCTATCCAACCTATGAGTCTGATTTGGGAATAATGTTCAGTGCCTTGGATAGTACCTTTAAAATGTGGAATAAAATCTGGAGTGGGTATAATGTCTGGCAGACATGGCATCTACCAGCCATCATTGTATTCCACTATCATTGGCCACCAGATAGTTATCTACCTTACAATCTCTTTGAGTTATTAGAATTGATTGCAGGATTTAAGGATGAATTTCAGACATCACCTTTGGATTGCAGTAGCATCTGTATTAATTGCAATGTTGTATTTCCCTGGTAAATTTTCTAATGGTTGTCTGATGGTAGCACTTTATTCCATAGATGTCAAGAAAACGTGAGCTGGGCAAGCACTCCATTTTAAGGTTGGGTGTTTTCTTCTTCTTCTTTTGAGCATCTAACAATTGTTTGCCAAGAAATTAAACAGAACAAGAAGACTTTTTAAATAATGGTTTTCAATTTGTAAAAATAAACAGTGAAAACAATTAAATAGTAATAGATATTTTCTGCACTGCAGTTGTGTTATCTTCTCATTTGTAAAATAGGGTTATCAATGATTTTGATTTACCAGGGTTACAATAAGCTGCACTGACTATGTTGGCAAGGAAAAATCGATAGCATAAAGACTCTAAAAAAAGAGTAGCCTAAAGCTACTGACATGGAGTTAGGGATGCACATTCAAGACAGCAGGATGCAGCTCAGGACAGTGATGTATGACAAGGTGAAATTTAACAATAGACTCCTCATGAATTAGGCAGTTGCTGTGTAAGCAGGTAGTGGAAACTATAAATGGATGGATTAGCAGCACCCTTTACTAGCTGCTATCAATTATTACTGAGACAGTCAGTATGCCACTTTCAGAGCCCAGTGGTTACAGAGCAAATCAGTTTTAACTTCATAGTGAAAAGAAGTGATGAGAGTGAACAAAATACTGCATGTTCTCTTGCTCTCCAGTTTGTTTTCAAAGGTTAACGTGAATCTGTGCAATGCAATTGGTGTCAGTATGGCACACCTCCAGATGGAACAGTCAGTCCTGCCGTGCTACAGCTCAATCTAAGCAAATTCATACTTTATTCTATATATACTTGTATGCAGTTGTTTAGGTTGCTCCAGCTTACTCTGCCTTTTCTCAGTGGGGAGCTGCAATAGCATTTCTCCTTTTTTGTACCCCTGATGTAACATGAGATGGCCAAGGGCCAGTTAGCAGGATGGACCTTTTTCCATTTACAGAGTCCCCTTCATCTTATCTAGATGACAGTGGCAGCAGCAGCAGGACTTGTAATATGGCTGGGAGTCATCATTTTAATTTTCCACAACAGACCACAATATCCACATAATGGCACTCTAAGGCATTGGAGGAATTAAAATGGAGGAAATTAAAATAGAGCTGCTTAGTATGGCATATGCTAGTGCTGGTGACTATGGGGAAGCCCAGTGCTGACATGTAGCCTGCCATTAATGTTTTCATAGGGAAGAGTCATAGCATAGGTTCATAGCCTCAGGTTTCTCAATTTACCAGGGCAGGAACAGTTTTCTGTGGACCAGGCTTAATACATGTATATTTAATAAAAGGCTGCAGTAGATTGCAAAGGGTAAATAAAGGACTCTTGTAGAACCATTTTCTGTAAAAGTAAGGAATATAGGCTGTCAGTCCAAGTATATAAGCACCTTCTTATATTTTTGAAGCAAGAATATAAGTGTGCTCTGCCAGGGTGCGGGTAAGCGCTTATGGCCATTATTAGCCTGAGATAGTGTCACTACATTGATTATATTTGTATGCTGCTTTTGAGGTAGGAATGGTTTCCCAAAGCAATGGTCTGGAATTAAATTTCAATATACACAATGGTGTTGGATGGGTGGCAGGTGTTCTGGACATTTACAAAGATAAGATTCATGCTGTTTTCTCAGTTTCTAGACCAAAACATAAGATTTATAGGAGAAGGGCAGGGAGAATGGAAGGGAGATTCGTTTCATAGACAGAAGAAAAAAGTGGTGAGTTGTTTACAAACATATGCGTGCAACTCAGCGAGGCTGATTTTCCTATACAGGGAAAATGTATAGGGTATCTCCTATCAAAAAATCTGCAGTCCAAAATGCTTAACAGAAACAGGTGGCTAGTGGACTCCCTGGAGATCTGTACTGTCTCCCCTCCCCCCCCCCCCCCCCCCCCGCCCCGGAGAGAGATGCGAGGCTGGAGAGAAACATAAGAGAAGCAAGGCCTGAGGGAGATGTGGCTGGAAAAGATTCAAGGATCTGTGAAATGGCAGGAATTCATACATAGTAATTGGCTTGAATCCACACCTCCCCCCATTTTGCAAATACTTGCATTTCTCTCCCGCCTCGTATTTCTCAAGCCTCCTAAATACAGTATATGTTCTTTGTGTGTTATGTGCCTTGCTGTCATTTCTGACTTATGGTGACCCTAAGGCAAACCTGTCATGAGATTTTCTTGTCAAAATTCGTTCAGAGGAGGTTTGCCATTGCCTTCTCCTGAAGCTGACAGCATGTGATTTGCCCAAGGTCACTCAGTGGAATTCATGGCCGAGTTGGGAATCAAACCCTGGTCTCCACAGAGTCATAGTCCCACACTCAAACCACTATACCATGCTGGCTCTCCATGCTACTTGTATTCCAAAATTCAAAATCTGAAAAAAAAAAAAAAATCCCAAACACTTGTGGTTCCACACATTTTGGATAAAGAATACTCAACCTGTATATGGAGTTATTATTTTGAGGCCACTGGGGGCAGAGTAGTCTAAGCTCCCTGTGGACTTTTCTCCTCCAGCCAGTGATGGGGGCTGGAGATCTTTTCTTCTTGTTGTTGCATTCAAAAGAGCTATTAACAGTTGGAATGGGGGATAAAGGGGATTGGAACCCCCATGGAAATCCATTGACTCTCCCACAATCAAGACATATTTGCTGCTGTTAAAATCCAACAAATAAAAGATCATACACAGCTGGAGAAACTGCTATAAATATTGTTGTGGTGGTAGTTGTTGGTTGTGGATGTTTTTATTAACATTGTCTTAATGCATTTTCATGGCAGGGGGAAGATGGAAAAATCACTGAGGAAACACAGGATTACATATGAACAATGATGCCATATAAACTCATAATATACATAAAGAAAGTTTCCTGATCTCATCAAGTAAATTAGTAAATTTTCCTGAACCTTGTTGACTAAGGTTATAAGCAGTATTCTTTACAAATAAAGCTGTAACACTTATACATCCATTGTCTATAGCTGGTGAATATATGCTCCCCCCAGATATTGTTAGATGTAACATTCATCAGCCCTAAATACCATAGTCAATAGAGAAGGATGGTGGGAGTTGTAATCAAAAAACATCTGAAGGTCCACACGTTCCCCAGCTTAGTCCTGTAGATTTCAGTCTTAACAGAGAGGAAATTTCATATGATTTGCTGCAATGATTAAAAACAGAGTTCTTTTAACTAAAAAAAAGAGAGGATTCTCTCTTCACAAGAACTATGTCTGAACTGCAAAGACAAAGATGGGGTTGCTAGCTTTTCTGAACCATCCTCAATACCACTTTTTTACATCACAATTGTTTTTAACTGCATTATTATTTCCTCACAGAATATAATAATACTGTATTATATCACTTGATGGTGTACAAGTTATCAGAAAAGCATGTGCATTGTCACATGTAACAAATATGTGCATGTATTTTGATGCATGCACATGCACAATACTAGTTTGCTCTGCAGAATATCCATATAGGAAAATAGTAAGCATATACACATCAACTGTACACAAGAGGTATGTCATTTACTTCATAGGAATTAGCATCCCTTCAGAGTATAATACCAAAGCCTTTCTTCTTTGCTAGAATTTGACCACTGATAATGATATATGTTGTAATGATGTTGTAATTACACTGTTGCTGTATGTCATAATAATCTTCCATGACCATATGCCACACATACTGCAGTCTGGACACAACTGGTTTTGTTATAAATTCCTGTTTCCAGAGCATCATTTGGTAGTACACATGTCTGGTTTCATCTGGAAGAATCATTGTAGTTCATAAAAATCTTTTAGAATAATGGAAATTGTGGTTTCTTAGGGTGGATGGATCAGTTACCCTTATACAGTATATCACGAATAGTCAAATGTTCCTCCCCTCCCCACTCTTACAATCCCCTTCCACTTATCAATAAATGAAAGTGAAACAACTGATACAGGACAACATGAACTAGGAGTCCTGCAGGGACCTGGGTATTCATGGCTAGCCTACACATAATGAGAGAAGATCAGGCCAAGACAAGCCCAGTTCCAACAACTTCAGACTTTAGAGTCTATACTGATTCAGACTGCATACCACTGCATACCAAAATCATCCTCCTTTTGCTGCACATGGTTAAAGTATTACACTATTAGATATCAGCAAAAGAGCTTTTGCCAAATCTCCTCACCACTGCTCTGCATTTAGGAATATTTTTGTATGGAGGAGCATTCAAGTACTAGGGAGACCCAGGTTCACACCCTGTGAACTTCATTGGATAGCCTTGGGTCAGTCACTAACTTCAGATCTGACCTACCACACAGGTCTATTGTGGGAGTAAAGTGCAGATCGCAGGAGAGCAATGTAAATCACTGGAAGAATGGGGAGATAAAATAAATCTGTTTGAAGAACAAATAAACTGGGGGATGGGATGTTATTAACTGCTTGGGGGATATATTGATGTGTAGCGCCACTATAAGTCAGAACAATTTGAAAGCATACAATAAAAACAATTGTGTACAGACCAAAGATCTTCAACTAAATGTTTATATGTGTAAAACACCGTGCAATCATTATGCTTAGGTATGTTGGACCAAAATGAGCTTGTGAAAGGTTTATTAAGATGAAAGAAGGGGCATATTCGTTTTTGCTGTGATGTTTCAATAAAAATATTTGAGGTTACAATGATAGCAGTGATAAACTTAGGCCCTTATCACACAAACCCTTATCATGGGCAAAATGTTCCTGGAGTATTTCTGGAGCGTGAAGGTGTGATCGTCTGCCACGCTTCTAAAACCTCGTTGAGGCATCCCGCTTCTCTCCTGTTGTCGAAGCGTTCATGGAGAAGCCATTTTTTGAATAATGGAAGATCTGTTAGATTTGGGGTAGGCAGTGGTGTGGGGCTTCAAGGACCCCAAACATGGGTCCAGGGGCCATGAGTTGCCTGCAGCCCACACTATGCCAAAGCCCTGGCCCAGACTGTTGGCGTTATTATTTTATTATTTATTTATTTACAGTATTTATACCCCACCCTTCAACCCTAAAGGCTCTCAGAGTGGCTTACAATTATTATTATTTTTAATTAGATGATTCCCTGCCCTCAGGCTTACAATCTAAAAAGACACGACACAAAAGGAGTAGGGAGTGGTGATGGGGAAGGGGATCAGATCCAGCAGTTCTTCTCTTCCTCTGAGGCCTGGACTGGAATTACACTTGTTTATACAAGAAAGGTACCAGGCCCTGATACTCATCAGCCCTTCCTCCAACAGGAGCTTGGGAAATGCAGGGGCAACATATTTCAATAATCACAAGTTCAGACTTGTTGCTTGTTTTCTGATAAGATACGGTAGCCATTGAGACCTAGATTTGTATTACTGTAGTCTTGTGGATCCCAGTAACACTCAATGTACTTCAACTGATAACTGTTACATCCTTTTATGTTCCTGTTAAGGATTTGTGAGTCCTAGTAATGACTGCATCTGTTGTCTGATGTGGCGGTTGTATTCCCACAGTCTCCATGCTTGATGGAGCACCTCAAGGTGTCCATTTCCATGCTTTTTTCCCCATATCAGGTCACTTTCCCTCTCCATCCTTCTTAAATCTTCCAAAATTGCAAAAATTTTCAAGAATGTTTTTGTAGTTACCATGCCTTTTTGTCCCCAGTGCCATTACACACTTCTTTCAAAACATAAGGATATTAGAATTCTGCTTTAAGGACAGAGGATTTTCTTGCATTGGAACTACACTGGTCCTTGTGCCAGGTACAATAATGAAATAGAGCATTTTCATATTAATCCCTATCCCCCACCTACTCAGAATCCTTTTCCATATCAGTTCCCAGGCAGTGTGTCTTAGGCATCTGCATAAGAGGCAGCCCCTTCCTTGCTACTGAGGAGAATATATGAACTAAATGGAAGTCAGCTCAGAAATAATGGTATTAGATGCGGTTGCCATCAAATGATTTTTGTTCCTTGTCCTGGCTGGATGGTACTGTAATAATCTCCACCGTCTGTGGGTGTGCAGATTTCTCTTCTGGAGGCTTGATCACACACTTGAGACCAAGAGGGAGGACAGAGAGCAATATTTTGGGGAAAGCTTGCAGTGTGTTGCTAAGAGCCATGCTGAGAGGCAGAGGCTATATAGGAGTCATCTTGTTGCCAGATAAACTGCAGGGATGTGTCTCGTACAGAGAGATCTTGAGGTTGGGACAAAGAGCACAGACTACCAATATTCTGCCAATGAATGAAAGCCTGAATAATAGCTAAAAATTGGAAATCCAAGGATGAGCTAACTATCGATGAATGGTTAATAAAACTGAACGAAATCAGAGAAATGGACAGATTGTCATTTATGATTGAAGAGAGGAGATTAGACAAAGTGGAAGAAGAATGGTCCCCTAATGTAAGGTACTGGGGAAAAATTGGGGTATTGATAAAAATGTATTATAAAAAATTCCTGGAAAATGACTTAATCATTATTATTAATTAGATAAATTTATAATAAAATAAAAATAATAATAAAGAACAGATAATCAACCAGGAGGAAGGAAATAGTTACAGAAATATCGGAGTTATTGGATGGAAAAATAAAACGAGAATACATGGTACATTCATTCTATTACAGATGAAAAAATTGGATAGAATACTTTATTAAGGATATATATAAGAATAAGGACCTAAATATTCTAGGTATGGAGAATGGAATAAATAAAAGAAATAAAAACGAAAATATAGTAAGACATAGTAGGATGTATACAATGACAACAAGAATCAAGAAGAAATAAGATAAGTAACATATAAAGGGCATTTGATATGGGAAGTACAAGGGAAGAGAAGGAGGAAGAAGGAAGGAAGGAAGAAAATTTAGTATTTATTATTATTATATATTAGTACAATATGTGAGATAAGAATGTATGATGGTGGAAATAATTAATAAAAATATATTTTTTAAAAAAAGGAAACCACCTCAGGATGAGAAAAGAGAACCATAAGGGCAAATATTATCCCCCACTCTTCAGATATGACATCAGAAGGAAACAGGCTGAAGGCCTCTCTCAGGTTCATGCTACATGTTGGTACAAATTTGGTGGGCACTCACTGAGATGCATGTTTATAGTAAGAATCTTTTTGCTCTCTATTCTTGCTCTTTGTAAAGCAGTAACATCCATGTGTTTTTTAAAACCTTTTTGTCTGTAACCACACAAGCAGCTTCTTTCTTTTCCGAGACCCAAGTCAAACTGCCAACACTTTACAAAACAATGACTAAAATATCTATCATGTTTTCAGCCCAACAGGTCTTTTCTATTACGGTACAACCCCCATATCTGGGGTAGGGGTAGGGATACATTCCTAGACTTTGCACTGATATGCAAAACTGTGAATAGTAGGGAACCCCAAACCACACAGGACAAGAAGTGAGGCAGCCCTACCACATGATGCCTCCCTCCCTCCCTCCCTCCCAGCAGGGCTTGCCTCACTTTCCCTCCATCTCCTCCATCCTTGCCCCCACTTTGCCAGTGACAAGCAGGCTCAGCCAAAAGCAGATGCTGCTGGTCCACTGACTGTTGCACAAAGCAGGATGGAGGGTGGCATGCTGGGAGAAGGAAGGAAGGTAGAGCTGAACAATGGCACTACTTCCCTCCCTCCTTCCCTTGCTATGTTGCATGAGAAAAAGCCATGGATCATGGTGGGGGGGAAGTGGGTACCAGTACCAGGATACGGAGATCATATTGTATATGCGCAAGGATGACCTGAAATTATTGTTCTGTCACAAAGTGTGAGTTTTGTTCCAGTGGCTACCAACAAATAGCAAATTCTTGGGACTGCAGTTCTATCCCAAAATATATCTTACCTGTAGCTATAGTTTTAGCAATATTCCATAATGTACAGTAAGGTGTGATAGTGTGGCCATACCAGACCAGGGAATAAAAGCAACTGTGTGGACAATATCTTCATTACAGGGTAATAAAGCTGCCTTCTAGGGCCACACTGTATGGCTACCATTTGGGGCAACTAGAAATTATATCACGTCACTCTCAGTTGCCTTCTGAGGCCAGTTAATGTTTCAATGTGAGGAGGAGCAAAACAGAATTTCAAAGAGTTCTGGAGCTGCCTTTTTTTTTTTTTTTTTTGGCTTGAGTTTTTGGCTGAAAAATGAGAGGGTCTGGCTGGCTGAATTCAGGGAGTATGAATGAAGCAGAAGCTTCAGAGTATCAGTTCGAGTTGCAAGGGCTGCACTGGACCTGACATTCTCCCAAGTACTGCCTGAGCTATACAAGTCCCCCTCTCCCCTTAGGACCATTCAGAATGCAACTGAACTGTCTTCCCCCAATTCTTCATTGGGTTAGATGTTTTGAAAGACTGAAACATTTTATAATTATGTACATGTACATTTTGGAATGAATTAGTTAGGTCCCAAATTCTTAATAAAAAAAGTCTGTGTTTTGAAAATGGTGCTGGGACAATTGCTGACAATTGGACTTCCACAAACTGGGATTCCACAAATGGAAAAGTGTACTTTTCACAAAAGAATATGCACTCTCCTATGTCTTCACACAATGTATTGTTCCTATTAGTGGGAGATAAGAAAGAATCCCTCCACCACACCTCAGTTCACCAGCAGGTTATCTATATAGAGAGGGGTTTCTGTGTGGTATGAATTATGACTGACTAGTTAGAAGCTGGTTGTAAACTGCCTGCTATTTAGCTAGTGGTGGCAGAGTGGCAGGGTGGCCTAAAGCAGCTTAATCAGTTCAGCATGCTGCCAGTGATTGGTGAGAAGGCCATGTGTCATCTTGTGTGCTGATCCTGAAGCTCCAGAAGCAATTTGTGCTTCCTTTCTCTTCACTAGTTGCAGCTGGCTGAGAATTAATTCTGTCAGAAGAGGAATTTGACAAGGAGTCATTTGTCACAGGCTAAGGCTTTTGTTTCCTTCTTTGGGTACGCTAATTGCTTGGGTAATTTGTCTCTGTATAATGAGGAATGGATGGCACAACCTGATGCAGGCAGGCCTGACTCATTTCCTACCTTCCTCCACACTACCAAAAGCCTCTGGTGTGATAGTAGTGTGCCTACAAATAAGCTGTTCAGTCAGAGGCGAACCTTACCTGCCCATCTTGTACCATCCTCTTCTTTTGCAAGCTTTCTACCTACATTTGGGAGCCATTTTGTGAATCCTTCTTATATGATACTGTGGTCTTTGTGTACACAGGCCAATTGTGTACTTTTTACACTCTACCCTGGCTTCACATGGCTTTTGTTTGTTTTCTTTGATGAGCTACATTCTGCCAAGTTCTTTTTGCTGTTGTTCTGAGCCAGCCTGAGATCTCTGGCAGTAGCCCTGTGTGCTTCCTTGTAATTATACTCCCTATGTCCTTGAAGATCAGAAGTGAGCATTTTAAAGTGTGTGTGCACGGCCCAACACACCACACACACCAACACACCACACACACACTGGACTGGTCCCAGATTAAGTGCGCAGTACCCCTACAACTGGTTCTGGAAATCGCACCTTGCATGCTATATATATATATATATATATGATTTCTAGAACCAACTCTAGGGGCACTGGCCACTTAATCTAGGACTAGTCCAGCACATTATGCCCTGGATTGGCCCCAGATCGACCATGGTGGCAACCAAATACACCAGCCAAAATCTGGTACTACACTGCATCATTGTTCACATAGGTCAGTGGGGCTGGCATTGCACTGCTCCTGCTAGCCTGTCTCCCTCGGTGCTGCTACTACCTCATCAGCCAAGCAATTCCCTTCCAGAGCCTAGCTGTCATGGTCACGTCTGCTGAGGGCATAATGAAGTACCCCTCCATGTGATCAACAAGGAGTGGGTCACTCTGCAAGTATCATCTTTCACTGGGATATATGGGAGGTATAGTCCAGCCCATCAAAAGGGCACCAGGTTAGGAAAAACTGTTGTGACATATTACTTTGGAATGCCTTTCTTTCCAGACTAATTGGAAAAGATCAAATGTATATCCTAGCCAATAATCGTCTTGCTTTGTCTTTTATGGTAACCATATCCTCATACCAGATAATAAAAATAAAATAAAGATTAAACAGAAATCCCCCTGCCTATTTAGCATTTTTTAAAAATACTACAGTGTAATTTCAGCTATCTACCCTTGATTACTCACTTTAATTTTATTTCATTTAACATAAAAACAGCAAAAATGACTATCTCTGAAGGCAATTAATACAAGCATATAATTATCTATTTATTTGTGTTGTCTCAGTTCACAGAATCAGTTTGCAAATATATTAACTGCTGTTCACAATTCTTACATAAATGATCAGATTTCTGTTTTCTATTTAAATCCTAATTTTCAGTGTTAATAATCCCTACTTTTTAAAAAAAATCTAGCCCTCATTTGTACATATTCTGATAAAAAGTTCAGTTTTTTCTACTGTTGCTAATTAGGTAGTCATTGACAACTTATCAGTTCATTTCTTAATACAGTAGAAGAATTTTATACCTTCATCATTAATAGAATCCAAGCACTGTTAAAGGGTCTAAATTTAACTCATATTCCATACTTTTCGTAATACTGAATGCCACCAATTTCTAAAATGTCTGCATCTTGATACATGCTTACCAGTGACTGAGATGTATTTCATCTTGTTAGTAAAGCTTCCCAAACTGTGACAGTAGTATAGGGACAAAGCTTCAAAGATCAATCCAGACTGTTTATTTGGAAGCATATTAAACAGTTTCCAGTAGAAATTTAGTTCCAGATAAATAAGCTTAGGATCACAACCAAGCCATGCAAATGTATGCATGTTTACTCAGAAGTAACTCCTCCCAATGCTAAACCAAATACAGAAATGCTGCCATTGTGCTAAAAGTCCAAATGATGATGAGCTTGGGCAGGATGGATGCATCTCCAAGTAGCAGAAGCTGCCTTTGCACAGAGTTTCATCCCTGGGATGCGGCCATTTCACACTTTTCCACCAAATCCCTCAAGCCATTTATTTTGCTTGTTACTGAGAAAGTAACATATGAATTTATAATTTACAAATATAGTTTATAAATTATTAATCTGTTCTTAGCTGCAAATGATAAATGGCCGCTTTAGTTTTCTTTGGTTCCAGCATTTTGAATCTTAAAAGTCCTTTGAAGCCCACACCTATGAAGCAAAGACACAAGTCACCTTGGAGATAATAACTTACAAAAAACAGTACACTCTTTGTATACACAGGGGATCTGTTCTGAACCCACCCCCCACATAAGGGGAAAAAAGTGGGACTTCAAATCCCATTGTTTTCTATGGCTGGATTTGCGCTTCGGGCGCAGGCACCATTAAAAGTGTCAGGGCTTGCCATCAGCGAGACTTTGAGTCCACGTATGACAAGCTCGTGTATGACGTTGGCGCACTGTAGTAATGATTAAATTGGACACAAAACAGCTCTTTCCCTTTTTTAAAGGACCATAGACTATGCTATGGACCAACAACTGTCATGTGGTTTCCTTTTACTAGAAAAAAGCTGCTTTTGAAAGGGACAGGTAGAAGAGTTTAAGTGGGGAGGATGTACTTAACCCTTTCCCTTCCCACTGGTTGTTAACACCACCTGTGAACTGAGGAGTAGGTCAAGCATGAGTAGAACAACAAATCACAGCTTGGGGAATACTGGGAGGGCAGCCTATGGCAGGAAAGGAAAGAAACTAGAGGCTGGTTTTTAAAAAGAGTCAGATAGGTCCAGTCAGATGCAGAGGTGGGAACAGGTATAAATAGAGTTAGGGCAAGTAGGAAGATAGGAACTGATGAGAAAAGAATAAGGTTTGAGAAGCTGAGAATGTGGAAGAGGTTCAGGGAGACAGGTCATTATGTTTTAAATCAAGGTGTAACCATGTTTTGTGTCTATTTTCTACAACTCTGTCTGAATTAAATTAATGCAAGAAAGATCACTCACATTTTATCACACTGACTCAAATGACCAACACAGCCATTTGTTCAGTGTAATGGTCTCATTGAGACCTGAGTACCAGATTTAGGGAGGCTTAAGGGTAAAGGAGTAAAGTGAGTATGTGGGGTGGAACTGCAGAGCCAACATGGACAGGGTTCCATCACACCACCCTTTCTTCAAAAGTGAGCTGTTGAGCCATAAGACTCCTACCTCACCCGCTGTTCCCTGAAACATAGCCCTTGTGAACTACATACAGTATTTGTGTGCATCTGCAGGCTTATCTAATATAAATACTGTGCACCCGCTCCATACACGGACGAGCACACCATACGTGGCTTCCACTTTATGCGGAAGCCACGCTGCAATACAGGGAATGGCGCACTGCGCCGCCAGAAACACAAGCCCCATTCAAGTGAATGGGGGGCTCGAGTTTACGCAGTATTTGCCTTACGCAGGGGGGGGGGTCCAGAATGGATCCCTGCGTAAGGCAAGGCTGCACTGTATTACCTTTAATGTACACCAGGGGTAGGCAACCTTTTTGAGTCAGGGGCCAGGTTGCTGTCCCTCAGACAATTGGGGGGCCGAAGCTGGGGGTGGAGCTTCCACCCTCCGGGGGCGGAGCCACATGCCAGGGGTGGAGCTTCCACCGAAGCATCATCATCATCATCACCACTATCATTGTTACAGCAGACCTTTGTTACAGCACTTTGGAAAGTCACACTGTCTCACCTTCAAAAATAATAAAAATAATGAAATGAAATAAAAAGCAATAATAAAAATAATGAAATAAAAACAAAAATAAGTGTTATATATTTTTTAAAATTAATGAAAAAAACCCAAGGCAGACCTGAAATGACTCACCTTTCCACCTCCTCCCCCTCTTTCTCCTCCTCCTCCTCCTCCTCTTTCTCATTGAGAGGGAATTTTGCACAAACACCACCCAGGGCAAGTAAAAATAATAAATAATAATACTAATAATAAAGTTACAAGCAAGGAAATTACTAAAATGCAATTGAAAATAAACTGCAGCAAGCATGCACACAGTTTCAACCCAGAAAAGCCACAGGGTGCTGAGAGGGAAGTTTGCAGAAAGAACACCCAGCTAACCCCCTCCCCCAATGAACCAACCTCTCGCCTTGCTGTGGCTGCAGCTGCTGCTCCGGCTCCCTTTCTCCCTGGCTCTGTACTCCTTCCTTCTGCCTCCTCCTCCTTTCTCTGCTCTTAGGGAGGAGGAGGAGGAGGAGGAGGAGGAGGGTGGAGGGTGAGGTGGAGCCTGCTGCAGGCCCACTGCAGCCCCTGAAGCCCTGTTGGAGTGCTCCAGGGGCTGCACTGGGCCTCCTAGATGGGCGCCGCCATTTTGTTTTTCAAAATGGTGATGAAGTCTCACGTGACCTTTGCCATCCTGAGGTCACGCGAGACTTCGGCCGCCATTTTGAAAAACAAAATGGCGCCCAGAGGCAGAAAAACGGGGACAGTCGGTGGCAGGACTGCGCAGGGGCCGCTGGGAAGGCCTTGGCAGGCCAGATCCGGCCCGCAGGCCGTAGGTTGCCTACCCTGATGTACACCATTACATTGTCATATAGAGTAATATTGTAGTATCTTATGTCATAGTAGGGGAGGGAAGATGTTTCAAACACACATTATTACATTGACCTGTATAATCTCCAATTTGTTGTACAGTGTTTTTATTTATCATCCTATCTCATACTTGGCAAAGAAATTCCTTGGTACAGCAGAATCTGTGGTGGTGGTATTAATACTTTTCTGATAATATAAACATTTGGTAATGGCATTCTCCTTTTTGCCTGGATGTAAGCTCCCACTGACCTTCTTGCCAGAATACACTGAGCTTGGATAGTTTTAATTAGTTGTCATGTTCTACTTTGATGGGGGTGGTGTTCTTCTTGGCAATTATACATAATACAATGCATTATATATTGGGTGTAGAGGTGACTTCAGCAAACGCCCAGCAATGTAGTGCAGTACATAATTGACCCTGTCAAGTGAAAATCATGTTTCTCTGGCAAAAGCTAATAATAGAAAGGGAGTTAATATTTTCTGCATTGTTATTTCACCTTGGGTTTTTATGATGTTTGTCCCACTTAGCATTTTATTTGTTGTTTCTTCTTGTGTTTTTTCCTACAGGTAGATGAACAAGGGGTTGATGGGTGGTTTTCCAAATGGCATGGCCTTGACAGAGCTGGAAGACCTCCAAAGCCAAATGTAACGAGACATGTTCTGCCATGGAATGAACAGGTAAGCGGAACAAGACATATAGACTGAGCCCTTGGTATCCTTTGGGGTTTGGTTCCATCACTGCCCATAGATACCAAAATTCTATTAAATACAGTGGCATAATATAATGGTCTCCCTTATATAAAATGAAAAAATCAAGATTTGCTTTTTGAAATTCATAATTTTAAAAAATATTTCAGGTTGTGGATGGTTGAATCCATGGATAAGGAATCCATGGACAGAGATGAGTGGCTATATTGAAAGAAGGAAACTAGTCTGTAGAAAAGCAATTCTTGCTGTGCGTTTAGTGGATGTGCAGGAAGCTGAAAGTGTTAGATGTTTTAGACATAA
The DNA here is from genome assembly GCF_019175285.1 of Sceloporus undulatus. Taxonomy (NCBI): domain Eukaryota; kingdom Metazoa; phylum Chordata; class Lepidosauria; order Squamata; family Phrynosomatidae; genus Sceloporus; species Sceloporus undulatus. The sequence continues at coordinate 260,456,385 of NC_056522.1, forward strand.
TCCATGCAGAAGTCCTTATTTAAGCCGCACCAAATTAAAAGAAAACTGATAACAATATAGACTTCCTGCACAATTCCATTTTGTTTCAGTCATATTTTCAAACAGGAATGGGAATTGTACGGACCACAGACCACGTGAAGTTTTTTGTAGCCCGCAGAATTCCTGCCATCATTGCTGGGAGTGAAGGGAATTAAAAAGTAGAATTGACCCACAGGACTCCCTTCGACATGAGTCTTGCCTAAAGCAAGCTTCTCAGAGCTATTATTATGAAACCAGGAGGGATCTTCTGTTCCCTGCCATTTTTGGTGCAAGTGGCTGGCTGAGCCTGCAGCATGTGGGGAGGATGGCAATTGTCTATCCCTCCTTACAAAGAGCAATTTCACAATGGATTTTGGCTTTTGAACTCCATCCTAGGTTTTTCCCTAGAATAGCACAACTACCAAGATTATATGGAAGCCAGTCTCAAGGCAGAAGACTTGACTAGATACTCCACTGAATCCACTTAAGCGTTATCATATTAGGGATACAATATCTAAATGGAGGAGTCCTATGTGTAAATGCAACACACAAAACCAACAGTGCCCCCAGGCTGTTTTAAAATAAATAAGCAATATATGACTTAATGGAATTTTAGTAAACTTGTTACACCATAAAGCCATTCTCCTTTTATAGACAGTGTTTTATACATTCCTGAGCTCCAAACTTGTAACATCTTAATGGAGATTTAGATACTGTACTAAGCTAGCAAACACTATAAGAACATGCCATTTGCCCAGCCATTGAAGGAGCGAAGATATGAAGCTTTTCATCCATCTTCTTCCATCATCTTTGGTCCTGTCCACTTCCCAGTGATTCTACTTCAGAGTTTTATTTAATTTGGTTTGGGATGAAGCCCTGTTTTGCAACCAAAATAACCAGGCACATGTCTTTTTAAAGAACTTGGGCATCATTCAGCCAGAATTTTGGCTGACACTGTAAGAGACAGAGGGAAGCCCTTAGACCACCTGACACTGAGGCAAGGAAGTGGTTGTTAGTAGTATTCATTCATTTGGATGGGAGAGTGGGCAAGTAGGTATTGCATGCTGTTTGAGAGAGATAGATGCAGTTTGATCACAGAGCCAGACCTAGGCGCTGCATCGCAAATGGGCAAATGCTACAGATCAGTAAGAACCATAATCAGCCAACCAGAAGTGCTTTGTGGTGCAGAATAGGCTTTGTTCACAGATTTATCAAATGCTTAAGTCTCATTATCATTAAGGTTTCAGAGAAGGTTGGTCAAAACCCTACAGAAGCCTCCAGTCCTAAAACATTTAGCCTTTAAATAGAAGGGAACTCACTAGTGACTGTGGGAGATATCCTTTACAACAAAGCAGTGGCATACTGGTGGGATTATATGGCAGTGTTACTCTTGCTGGTACTGTTGTTCTTTTCCCTATCTTGTTGTACTTCCCAACAGTTTCTTTTGTTCCTTAGTCTGTCTGGATTAGTACTGCACCTCTGACTTCATTCTCCCAAAACAACACATCTGCAAAGGCAGATGATCCAGCCCTCTGTCCTAAGTGTCACACTAATCCTCAGGGAGTGGCAGATGAGTCATTCCAGGTTATACTTCACAGATTTGAATCTAGGAAGGAAGGAAGGAAGGTCATTAATCATTGTTTGAATGTAGGCAGTGTTATGATAACTAGAGAAGAGAAAGATTAAGAGAGAAGTCTTAATAGGGAGGTCCTTTGTTAATGTCTCAGAGGGGTGTACATTTGAAAGTCACCATAGGGAAGTTCATATCTTCATCTCTTAATCATGTACAGATTATTGAAGCCCCTACTGCACTGTATGGAATGGCACTCTGTTTTTACACTTAACTCTGAAATATCGGAATTTCTAGATTCAAATATTATGCTGTGTTATGCTGTTATTTTTGTACCATAAATATCGACCATGGGGCTCTCTCACAGAGCCATCTCCGAGCTAAAGAAACACTTCTCTTATCTGATTCCCCACCACAACCCCAGCTGTCATCTGGAGAAGCCCTGTCAGTTTGTCTTTCACTGCAAAACTGGTTTCCACAAGAAGCAGTCTTCATGTTGGCACCACACTTTTGGAAACTTCATAAAAGAGGCTCACAATTCACTGTGATTTTTAAGAAGCTGTTCTATGAATATAAAGTGGACCCTTGTTATATGCTGGGGTTTGGATCCAAGAACCCCCGTGGATAACAAAATCTTTGTATGCTTAAGGCCCATTAAATATAATGGCAGAGCAAAATGGTGTCCCTTATAAAAAATGGAAAATCAAGGTTTGATATTTGAAATTTATACTTTTTTGAACATTTTCAAACCATGGATGCTTGAATTCATGTATAAAAAATTTGTGTATAAGAACAACAGACTGTATGAAGGCAGCAGCATAACATAATTTGATTATGCTGCTTTATAAATAATGTTTTCATGATTCTGTTACCTATTCTTTTAAAAGTTTTTACAGATGTCTTAGCTGTTGAACCATTTTCAGGGAAAGTTATGCATGTTGTTTTATTGACAGTGAGTTGCATTAAGGGGTTGGTAAAACTGATAGAATCAGAGACCACTACAGGAGCAGGGAAGCTTCAGGCCACATAGTCCAACATCATAAAGCTAAAATACATATGCTAAAGAGCATGATGCTCTCCAGATATTATTGAATTGCAACCCCCCATCATACTTAGCCTGCTCTCAGTAGAAAAGGACTATTTTTTGATGTCAATATTTTGAGATTGACACAAGAGTTTGTATACTTTCATGGATTATATTTAATTGTTCCGGATAATCCTACTTCATACTGCTATAGCGCCTCACAAAGTACATGGGAGATCACTTAACTGAAAGTGATTCCCCATCCCAACCAAAGTTCTTTTGTTTATGTAACAGCCTAGCATATTACAGAGCAGGCTTCTAGTTGTAGTTTGGAATAAAAAGGTACAGATAAACTCACAAATATATGACTTGTGTTTCCATAGTCAAGATGGTTTACCCACAAGCACAATTAATTGTAAGTAAGTGCTCCTGCCTACAGTTTCAGTAGCTCTCGAGCAACTACAAATACAAATATGGTAAGAGCAACACAGTATATGATAGCTTGATCAGAGGTGAAAAAGTGTTTTCTCAAACCAGCTTAGTCAGGCTAGAGTGTACAAGTTTTTTACCTGATAAAAAATTGGCACTGAAGACGGAACCCCTTCTATTCAGAAGAGGGTGCAATTTTGCTATGGCAACACAAATACATTTCTGTATTTTCATTACATTATTGTGGTATATGACCCACTCCTATGTTTTGTTTCAGTATGCTGAAAGTGTGGTCAGTAGCAGTAATGACAGTGTAAGCATACTGAGTATATAAAGTCAATTAATTAGGTGTTTGTGCTTAACCAATGGAATAAACCTCAGAGGGCTGAAAAAATAATGAGAACAAAATTAAGAAATAATGAGAGGAAAGTTTAAAGCAGCCTGCCAGAACTGGGACATATTTTCACTATAAACTTAAACCAATTAAATTGCCACAGCTTCCCCCAAAGGAACCCTGGGAATTATAGAAGTGTGCGTGGGCTAGAATTTAACAGTGAACTTTCAACATCCAAACAAAACTATAATTCCCATAGGTCTTTTGAGGATGCCATCAGAATTAAATAGGTTGGATGTCAACTTATATTTGTAGTGTAGCTGTTTCTGGATTGATCATAGCAATATGTTGAGCCTTGAGCTGTTTTTAAAGAAATTATACTGTCAGTTGGGACAGTTTTGTCTAGGAACAGCTGCATTCACTGGATGGTTTGTTGCTTGAACATAACTGTTGAAGTTGGACAGCCTTATTTTCACAGTAAGGTGGCATGGTGTAATTACTGTTCATCATTAGGAACCATGAGGGATACAGATAGTACTGAATGGTTATCAGCTAAGATCTTTAACACTATTGGCACAGATGTTGGCAAGGCATGGCTATTCTTAGCATATGGCTATTATTTCTAAAAGACGCATCTTATCTCTTTAGCTGAGGTGAAAGCCATTAAGAGCCACGTGACTTGAAGTAGAAGAAGCATAGCAATAGCAGCTTCATTTATATACCATTTCATACCACTCTAAGCAGTCTCTAAGCGGTTTACAATGTGTAAGCTAATTGCCCCCATCAATCTGTGCATTCATTAGAGAGACCTTGAAAGGATGCAAGCCTGAGTCGAGCCTGAGCCCTGGCTGGTATTGAAGTCACAATGTTGCGGTTTGTGAGTGGCTGCAGTACAGGCATTTAACCATTGCGCCACATAGTACTGTGAAGGTTTGTTTCCTTTCTTTATATTTCTTGTAGGTTATGTCTAGCCAGGAAACATCTATCTAAAATTTGGCTGCAGCATCCTTGACATTGATCATGTGACCAATGTGGTTTTTGACTCATCTTTGTGTGTGATGCGTGCCTTCAAGTTGTCTCTGACTTCTGGCGACCCTAAGGTAACCCTATCATGGGGTTTTCTAGACAAGATTTGTCCAGAGGAGGCTTGCCATTGCCTTCCCCTGAGGCTGAGATCATGTGACTTGCCCAAGGTCACCCAGGGGGTTTCATGGCTGAGCAGGATTCGAATCATGGTCTCAATAGTTGTAGTCCAACATTCAAAGCATTTTGCCATGCTGGCTCGACTCATCTTTAATTGTGCTGATTATGTTGTATGTGTCAATATAGCTGTAGGATATTATCAGTACAGATATACCTAAGCTAACAAAGTAGATGTGTTCCTTGGTGTTACTTCTTTGGTAACAGAGATAGAAATAATGTGGAAAGAAGAGAGATAGGTCTCTACAACACAAAATGGAAGGGTAGTGCAATATATTTTGGCAGGCTTTATTCAAAACGAACAATGTGCACATGTGAAGTGAAGTGATCAGGCCATGTAAGCCTTAATTTTGATGGCCAAACTTACAGATCTGTGTTTTATTTTTGTTTTTTAAACATGCTGGGGATAGTTGTTGAGGCAGGCTTATCTGCTCTTCCATTTCTCTTTGCTTTATCGTGCACAGATGCTAGGTAAAGAATTCTGAGGCAGCTACTATTTACCTTGCCTGTTGCAGGCAGGTCCATACAGCTACAATAAGAACTAATAAAGCAGAATCTCATTCTTTCCTAGCTCAAGCTTTATTGCAGTGTAAGGATCTGGTTGCTTATGCTGACACTGTATGATTGAGACCTGTTTGCAGGGTGATGAGTGCTACTAATGAGATACTTTTTGAAATGTATTAAGTGCCCATATCTCCAGTGCTTCTCTTCAACTGTGTTAAGTAGATATATATTAAATGCAGTGAGACTGCATACAAAATAGAAGGAAGTTTCTAAACCCAGTGGGTTAGAAAAAAAATTAATAATAGCAAATCTAAAGTTGGGGAGAAGAGTCTGGAGCAGGGGGATAGCTATTTCTTAGGAACCATGTTCGTACGAGGAACATCTCAAACCAGTCAGGACAGGACGATAGCATGAACTCAAGAGTGTATGATTTGGTTTGAAGTAATTAACCATCATCATCAGGACCTCCTCTGGGTGCTCCATTCCACTGAATTAGGTGGGCAATTAGAGAGGGAGGCTTTGGGGGGGGTTGGTACCCTGATTATGAAAAGCCCTTGCCAGGAGGTCTTCCTTGATCCCCTCTTCTTAACTTTTTGGGCTCCTGCCTGATGAAGATTTTTGAATCACCCAGGTTTTTAAATCATTCTGTTTAACAATGTGTCTGTGTTTTAGACCCTTGCAACTGCTAATGTCCTCTTCTGTTAGTTTTACTCTGTTTTTATTCTATGGCTGTTTCAATCTGTTTTATTATATTATTATAGTTATGAATGTCATAATATTAACCTTTACTGTTTGAAACACCCAGAGAGCTTCCTTTGTTAGGCAAAATGGAAAATTTGTTTATTTGTTGAATTTATATCTTGCCTTGCTCTCAAGATCGGATTCAAGGTAGCTTACAAAAATGTAAAAAAAGAAAAAGAAAAGTAAAAACAATAAAAAATTAATTCGTTTTTTTAAAAAAATAAAATAAAATGTGCATGATTTGCCCACCTTTTTTAGACACTCTTACATATGAACATGCATTGCCTCAGAGAAGATTAATATAGACTAAGTGATGTTGTTTTGCTCTGCAGTACAAAGGGAAAGCAAACCTGCACGTATTTGAAGACTGGTGTGGAGGAGCCGTGGGACATCTTAGGAAGAATCTACATTTCCCCCTTTACCCTCATGTGAGTACAAGCTGTTCTGCAAGATGGAGATGCCAATTTCTGTATTACTTCCAGTAGGGAGGTATCTGTTTTTCTCTCTGTGGAGTAAATATTCTTAGCCACAGTTGCAGTGAATTTGCCTTTTGTGAAGACATTTCAGCTTGATTTTAACACTTATGCACCAGGGTTGTTGTTGTTTTTTAATTGCATTGTATAGATTGTAATTGTTTTCTGCTCCAATGAGAATTCCAGTGTTGTTGTGAGTCAAAGTCACAGTTGGAGCTGGGACGCTTTTTTTTAAAAAAATAAACTTCTTTTATTTCCTAACTGCAGTGAGTATTTTAAGCATTCCCATTCCCCACTCACTCTTGGAAGAAACTTCCAGTGAACGAGCTCAGTTCATTGATAGTCAGAATATATAACTTCTGCTACTCTGCATCATAGTTTGCCAGTAAATCTGGGGCAACATTGCTTGGAACAAAATACAGATTGAGTGCCCCTTATCCAAAATACTTGGGACTAGAAGTATTCTGAATTTCTTTTCTTTTTTTAATTTTGGAATATCTGCTGGAGAGAGACTGAGGATCTGTAAAATGTGGGAAGGAATGGCTAACCCTTAATTTCACAGATCCTCACATGTCGCATCTCTCTCCATATTGGCAAATACAGTTCAGGAACTTGTGTTGCATCTCAAAATGTTGTGGATTTTGGAGTACTTCAGATGTGGGAGTTATGAAACAGGGATATTCAACCTGTTTATATAAACATACCTCAATTGGATTTGGAGCAAACTAAATATGAGGTTTCTCACAAAATCAGATGCTTATGCAGAAATATATTCATTTGAAGGGGTAGCTTGTAGCTTCCATGTTAGTGGATAGCTCGACATTATAGGAGCTACCAAAGGTGCTTGCCCCCAGAATAGATCCTCCTTTAAAATTCAGAGTAAAATACAGAGTAGATCACCAATATGGAAACCACCAGCAGTCACCACGTCTCCTGTGGAGGGAAGGGACCAGGAGTTTGGAAGGAAACATAGATTCAATGCACAACTTTGAAGATGCAGTACTCCTCCAATGACCCATTTGCTGAAGGCTCTCACTGTGATTTTGAATTACACTGTAGGGGAAGAAGATAGTAAGAGAAAGAAAGAATTTGGGAAGGAGGCTGGGCATAGATAAATCGGTTCTCTTTTTTCCAGTGTGCAATCATGGACAGAAGTTATTTTGGCTATGATTGCTTAAGGCCTGTGTTCTGAAATGTTAGCCACAAAGACTCCCTCTGTTGGTCCTTTGATTTGTAGACTCGCACAACAGTGAAGAAGTTGGCTGTGTCACCCAAGTGGAAGAATTATGGACTGCGGATATTTGGGTACATTCATCCTTTTAAGGATGGTGAGTAAAAATACCACCCTTTTACTCTACTCCCAAGATCTGGGATTCGAAGAAATGGGGTCCTTCTTACTCACTTCAGGCAAGGATACCTCCGCTCTGCCAGAATCTTATCATCATTGTTTCCCCCTACTTTTGAGAGTTGGGGGAAACAATGAGAGATACTGGCCAGCCACCAAGGAAGCCAGAGTACCTCAAACTGAGGATGCAAAGTGTGGCTGAGCAAAAGTCATTACACATCTTACTCTGTTTTTTTTCTGTTTTTTTCCTTTTTTGTTTGTTTGTTTTGTTTTGTTTTGTTTTTGTGGAAAGAAAAAAGACAGAAGTACAGGTGGGGGAATTTACAAATGGAAGACAACAATTTCTCCATTCCACCCCACTTCCTTTAAAATCCCTTACTGCTTTGAGGCAGAGAGATTGAAAAATAAAAAGCTCTCTTGGAAGCACCCCCAGACTCTGATAGGAAAGGTGTTTGTTCCTTATTGCCCTCAGCAGATAAAGAGGCTTCAATCCTGCGGAGGCTTGCAGTAGACTGTTCATATCTAATAGCAGTGAGAGGAGAAAATACAATGTCCTCATCTATTTTTACATAGGTTGTCTGAATCCGAAAATGATGCATTTAAGCAGCCTTTACACAGTGGTTTGGAAACGTGCCACCAAGACAGCTGTTCCTGCATTCCCTCCTCACCACTACAAGGAACAGTGCTCACTTTCACTGGACCCTTCTGCTCTTCTTTATTGTTGCTGCCCAACCTCACAACTCATTTCTCTTCTTTGTCTTGTAGGGGACTTCCAGTTCTCTGTAGCTTCTGATGATAACTCTGAATTTTGGCTCAGCTCTGATGAGACTCCAGCCAATGCACGTCTGGTGGCATATGTGGGCAAGGTCAGCATACATTTTCACAGTTTCTTAGTTCCTAGCACTATAATAGGGAGACCCGTAGACCCACAATAATAGTATTATAGGCCTGTTACAGACTGCCAAAATA
>NC_056522.1:260465001-260473650 GCF_019175285.1 Sceloporus undulatus
AAGCTGCTTCGGGTCTCTTTGGAGGTATGCTGTTTAAATGATGCATGCATCCTAAGAATCCGGAAGCTGCACCAAAGCTGCACTCCAGTTCTTAGGAATGGAGTGTGGCTTTGGCGCGACCTCCGGACTCTTAGGACCCATGCATCATTTAAACAGCATACCTCCAAAGAGACCCGAAGCAGCTTTATTTTGGCAGTCTGTAACAGAACATAGTTTCTTTCTGTGCATATAGAAGTGCTTCTCCTAATTTACTCACAGGCAACGCCATCTGGCACCCTTTCTCTGGTTCCTTGCTGAGATAGTTAAATGTAAATGGAACCAGGAGCATTGCCATTGGGAACCATATAAACCTCGAGCCAACTCAGCTGTGATTCTTATATCTGGAGGCTGAATAATTAAAACCTGGATCTATTACACAAACTACAACTGTGTGTGTACATGTGAGCCTGTTCTAAATGCTGTCATTTTGTAATTGTAATATCACAGGCTCCAAATTTCCTGCTCTCTCCTTTCCATCCCCATCCCAGCTATGGTTCACAACCTGAACCAAGTTGGTCTGCTCACTGACATTGATTTGGAGGTTATGCTTCAGTCTGTGCACAGATTTGGTGGATTTTCTTTCCCGTTTGTTCTGAACAGAAAATAAAGTTCTTATTTCCATATTGGGTGCAGAGAGAGCTGTTGAGCTGTACTACAGAATAAAGACATTATGAAAACAAAGAGCCCTTTTCTCCATATAAGGGAGGCAAACAGGTTTGAATTTAAGACATTAACTTCATATGCTCATATTGTGAACACTTAACTACACACGGGGGAAAGAAACAGGCCAAAAAGCACAGCTAGGCTTTAAAAGCATCAGGTAAAGAGATCAGAAGTTCTGCAAAATTCTCTTGAAGTCTTCCCTCTGGTACAATGCCTTAGAAATGCTTAAAAAGCCAGTTCAGCAAATGTTATTTCCCCCATGTTGCCAACAATCCCATTTTGCTCCAGGGCTTGAACTTTCCAGGGCTTGGGTAAAGCATGCTCCTGTACCATATATAGACATAGAAATTGAGAAAATGGATACAGAGGGAACTCATGCAGATACTTGAGCTATTCTGAGTTCTAGAACCTTGGTGCTGTTTTGCCATTAAGCTAAATCAGGCTCTTTGTCTGGAACAGACAAAGATGGGATGAAACACATGGCCCAATGGGGTGGCTTAGAGCTGCCCCATTTAGGCTGGGTGGGGGCCACAGCAAAAGATGCGCAGCCCCAATCCAGCAAGCTTCCATCCCTAATAGGAATGGAAAAAAATTGTTTCTGTTTGGGGTGGAAAAAAAGCTATCTCTTTGGCTCTGGAGCCAGCTTTTCTCCAGCTCTGGGTGTGTGTGATGTTCAAACACCACGCCCCCAAGTTACCCTGAACCCGCTCGGCATGTAATCACCTGTGTGACTTCAGGGGCTTGGCGCATGCAAACACCATGCCCCCAAGCTGGCTTGAATCTGGCTGAAGCTGCCCATATTTTCCGGCCCTAAGATAGTGGCATCAGGTTATCACTCACTCATTACTATTAGTGTGCTTGCATTTAATGATAATAGCATCCTGGAAGTGATGAGGAATCAGTAAAATATATCAGATTGCTAGGTTAGACTATTGTAAACAACACTTTGTAGGCTAATGGAGGCAGCAAATATAGTGTATATCTGTGTACCGTGCAGGTAATGAGTCTGACAGTTTGCAGAGTTCACGAGGCCATGCTGGTTGTTGGACTCTGCCTTTAGCTCCAGCCACACACGAAGAGGAGTGATTTCATCTGGGAAATGGTGAAGTCTATAGTTTTAGAGGTTGTAGCCACTGAAGGAACTATCTTCCATATTAAGTTTAAAAGTTTCAAAGCTCTTGCAAATGAGAATTCGAATAAAGTAGGGTTCACTGTTGCTGGCACTTTCTGTTGAATATACTTGCAAGGTTCTTTGCAGTTCTTCATGTTAATCTGGCAATCTGGCCTGGTTTTGCTTCACGGGGAAGCTGCAGCCTCCAGACCGCGGGACTTTTCCACAGAACAAAAAGAACCCACAAAAAGCAGGTTCTTCTTGTGGTGCCATTATGATGCCGCAGTGCACCAACAGCGCACTCGCAACATAAATAGCAGCACCCATCTGTACAGGGCGCTGCCATTTTGATGTACGGAATACGTGCTAGGGTTGCGGGGCATCTGTAAGTGACGCCCCGAGGCAACCCTAGCATATCATCAAGACGTGCCACGAGGCCTGTCTGTACTGGGCCTATGTCAAATAACCCTAACCACTGTCCATGGTGTCTGAGGCTTCTGGCAGTTGTAGTACAACATAACTGGAGGAGAAAAGGTTGAGAACCCCTGGACTTGATTATATACATATTATACACAATCCACCCCACACTCTCAGAATAACTGGGAAGAACGTGTTAGAACATGTTCCAACTAAGCTCACATCAACTTCTCAGAGAGCTTTTACAGTAGTCACCCCAAAACTATGGAACGATCTCCTGAAAGAGATCCGTCTTATTACCTCCTTGGAGTCATTCAAGAGGGCACTTATGACGGATCTCTTCCAGCGAGCTTATCCACGTGACCTTTTGTAATTTCTTCTTCGTGGTCTCTGCGAATCACACAAATGGGTTTACTCTGCACCTGCTCAGGAATACTCGGAAACTTCTAGAATCTCTGGGCAGAATAAGATGTATCTTTCTGCAACTTTTTGGCGGTAGCTCCGCCCACCCCTATATAAGGCCCCTAGTGGCCCGCTCTTCTTCAGTTCCTTCATTCTGCCGCGCTAAGCAGCTCGAGGAACTTCGCTCGCTATTGCACAAAAATTGAATCTCTGGAAAACTGACCTTCGGTACGAACTGACCAATCTCACGGACTTCCCTTCAAATAGACTGACCACTGGCATTGAATTCGGACTTGACTCGGTAACGTTTAACCAACCTTACGGATCTGATTTGGCCAAGACCCTTCATGGAGGATCTAATGGCCTCCTTTAAGAGGTGCACCAATTGTGAGGTGAAAATCCCCATGGCCGATGGCCATGATAAATGTGTCCTTTGTCTGGGGGAGGCTCACATTCCATCCGACTGCCCCCACTGCAAAGCCATGTCCACTCAGGCTCTTAAAAACCGGGACCAGACCCTGAAGGCAGCCCTCTACGATAAAGTTTTGGGGCAGCCCGCCACTTCTGCTACTTTGGGGGAAGGAGATGGGAAGCCCTCCAAGGCTCCTAAAAAGAAGCAGGGCTAAAAACAACGAGCCCCTAAAGCCTCCGCAGCAGACCAGGGTTCTAAGAGGGCCCGCTCGGCTTCACCTCCGGCCAAGATCCGCCGCAAGGGATCCCCGAGCACGGTCTCCGTCCCCCCACCAGACACGAGGCCTTCCACGGTCCCATCTCCAGAGCCCAGGTCAACGGCGACGCCAATTACGCCTGTGCCTGTGGAACCCGTCCCGGTCCCGCTGGAGCCAAGAATTCTCATCTCCAGCCACCTCTCCATACCCGCGGAGGACATACAGATTGTGGACCTGGATCATTCTTCTGAGTCCGAAGGAGAGATCCCCGATTCGGACATCCCGCTTTCTCCACAAAGGGCTAGACCTAGATCCCGCTCTCCTACACGGGACAGGTCCCGGAGGCGATCCCGGTCCCTGCGGCGGGACAAGCCTCGCACCCACTCTCCTCTCCGCAAGGACCGAGCCACTCTTGGTACGGAGGCAGATGAGGCGTCCGCCTATGACTTACCACACAAGGAATTTCCAGATGGAGATCTGTTGGAGTCTTACCCAGATCTTATTTATAATCATCATTCGGGCCAATACCTATTGCCAGTGGCGGCCTCCCATCTTTGTCGCAACCTTCCGGGACCCACCAGGACCAGACCGACAACCTCCCACCAACCTGACACGGCTTTGGACGATGACACCCGGTCCAGACTTCCTTCCATGCCTAGGAGAGATCCGTCTCCAGCTGGAGCCCGTTTGAGCCGATCTCGCTCAAGATCCCACTCACGTTCCTGCTCGGAATCTCCCATGTCGGACACGGAGACCCCGTTGTCCTTTGTAGAGCCCGCAGTGCCCTCGCCTACTGATGACGTCAAGGCATTCGCAAACCGCATTATCAGGATGGCTGACGCCCTCAAATTGGAAGTCGCCCATCCCGACGATGATGCCCTCGATCCCGTTGAAAGGAGGATCCATGGGTCAGCACCAGCACCTCCGGCTCTAGCATATCTTCCCTCTCTGGAAAAGATAGCGAAGAGGTCTTGGGAGACGCCAGCTACCATTGCATCCACTTCTTGCAAGATCGAGAACTTATACAGAGTGACACCATCAGCACCATCCTGGCTCTCCAACCATCCCAAACCAAATTCGGCCATAGTGGAGGGGGCACAGACAACTTTCACCCCATGCCCGTCTTCTTCTCCTATTGACAGAGACAGCAAAAAGCTGGATGGCCTTGCAAAAAAGTTTTACGCCTGAGCTGCCTTGGATCTGAAAATAGCCAATTACGCGGCCTGTATGGGAGCATACATTCAGCTATTGACGGAGAAGATGGATCCAACCATCAACGGACTCCCAGATGACAGACGCCGGATGATGATTGCACTCCGCAATGAAATCCACCTGATGGCAGGCCAACAGATTATATCTGCTAGGCACTCAACAGACTGCGCGTCCAAGGTGCTATCTGGGTCTATAGCTCTGCGCCGCTACGCCTGGCTCCGAGCGTCTGAGCTTACCCCGCACGCTAAGGCAGCTATAGAAGATATGCCCTTCGATAACTCTGGGCTATTTAATAAAGAGACCGACGAAAAGCTTAATTTCCGGTACCGGATGAAAACCGCAGCCAGGAGGCACGGCATGTTGGCTTCGTCGTCAAAATCACCACGCCAGAGATACGGTATGCACCGACCTTGGTACCCCCCGGCACAGTACTGGTATCAACCTCAGGAGCGTTCCTACCAGTCCACGGAGAGGGCACCTCACACTCGCCCTACCCACTCTCCTTCTGCTCCCCCTGACCAACAGCAGCCTTCGCAGTCTAAGTTTCACCAGGGCTGCACGAAAAAAGATGCCCGTGGCAAAAGGAGGTTCTGAAGTTCCTCTGCGCACCTCGTCACCAGTTTTAGTGATAGACTAAGACCCTTTTTCAACACCTGGGCATCTATCACTACAGACTCTTGGGCGCTTACCATCGTCCATAGGGGTTATGCCCTTGAGTTTTCTGAACTCCCGCCCACCGGAGTTTTTATTTCCACTGTCCCCTCGGACACCCTTCTCGACGAAGTGCGCACACTCCTGTATAAAGGCACCATCGAACCCGTGCACCCCTCTCGGGTTCGATACTGCTTTTTCTCTAGATACTTTACCGTCTCCAAGAGAGACTCGGGTCTTAGACGGGGCCTGAATTCTTTTATTGTTTGCAAGCGTTTTCACATGGTAACTCTTGCCTCTATTTTACCACCTTTGCAGAAGGACACATGGTTCGTAACGTTGGACTTGAAAGACGCATATTTCCACATTTCAATAAGGGAGGATCACCGCAGATTCCTGGCATTCGCAGTCGGATCCAAGATCTTTCAGTACAAGGTTCTTCCCTTTGGCCTCTCCACAGCCCCACGGGTCTTTACAAAGTGCATGACACCCGTGATAGCATATCTCCATCAAAGAGGGATAAATGTCTTCCCCTACTTGGACGACTGGCTCTTCACCGCAGCGTGACAGGAGACCCTCCTTCGGGATATCGAGTTCTCTCTTTCCCTTCTCAACGCGTTGGGGCTTCAGGTCAATTTCGAGAAGTCAAACTTCATTCCGTCCAAGTGCATGGACTTTCTGGGGACCACGCTAGATTCAAGGCAGCAGAAAGCTTTCCTCCCACAGGCAAGGTTCCAAGCACTCTGTGCGGCGATTCTCCCTTGCATCCGTCAAAGACGTCTACAGGCGCGACATGTCCAGGTCGCGATGGGACATTTAGCCTCCACTACTTTCGTTACCCCGTGGGCACGACTTCGTCTAAGGCCGCTTCAGTCCTGGTTCCTGTCCGTGTTCGACCCCATACAGGATTCCCCAGCCAAGACGCTCACCGTTCCAAGAAAGGTACAACGATCTCTACAGTGGTGGCTCCGACCAGACAATGTTTGCTCCGGCATGCCCTTCCTACCTCCTCGACCAGAGATTACTCTCACCACGGACGCGTCCCTTCAAGGCTGGGGCGCTCACACTTTAGACCTCACTATAAAAGACAAATGGACAATTGCAGAGAAAGCTCTCCACATCAACATATTGGAGATGCTTGCTGTAGAAAAGGCCCTCAGGGCTTTCCAGAACGTTCTCACCAACAAGGTAATGCTCCTACTGACGGCCAATACTACCGTCATGTACTACCTGAACAAACAAGGTGGTACAAGGTCCAAGACATTGCTGTCAGTAACCCTTCGGATCTGGGAGTGGTGCATTCTCCACAAAATACTACTACAATGCATCCACCTCCCGGGAGATCAAAATTGCCTGGCCGACCAGCTCAGCAGGATGCCAACTACCTGTCACAAATGGAGACTGCATCCGGATGTGACCAATCTCCTGTTTTCCTGATGGGGAGAGCCTCAGATGGACTTGTTCGCTTCACACCTCAACACTCACAGCCCATCGTTCTGTTCTTAGACCCAGGCACCGAGTTCGAAGGGAGATGCCTTCCAGTTCGAGTGGGACCAGGGACTGCTATACGCCTTTCCCCCATTCCCGTTGATCACGAGGGTACTGTCAAAAATGCTGACGGATCACTCCAACGCGATCCTCATCACACCGTGGTGGCTCAGATAACCGTGGTTTGCCCCACTTCTCCGACTCTCGAAGGATCACGTCCGCCTCGACTCTTGTCACTACACGACGGTCAAGTTCTCCATCCCGAGATGCATTCTCTCCCATTGGTGGCATGGAGGATACAGTCTTAATAGCCCTGCCGGCAAATGTCCGTACCATGATACTAGCAGCACAGAAGCCTGCTACACAAAGATCTTACAAATACAAGTGGGATAAATTTCTCAAATTTCTTCAGGACAGACATACCTCTCCCTCACAAGTCTCAATCCCGACGGTCCTGGACTTTCTTATGACCTTGACAGAGGCAGGTCTTTCATTGAGCTCTATAAAGTGCTACCTCTCTGCCATATCCTCCCACTATCTGTTTGATGGCAAGCCTTCTCTTTTTGGTGACCCCCTTATAAGAAGATTTCTTAAGGGATTCAACAATCTACACCCTCCAGCCTGCAACCCGACGCTGGCTTGGAGCTTGGAGGTGGTTCTATCCCAGTTAACCTCCAAACCGTTCGAGCCCATGGCTACCATAGACTTGAGACTCTTAACGTGGAAGACAGCCTTCTTGGTGGCCATCACATCCGCTTGCCGTGCCGGAGAATTGTGCGCCTTGCGAGCCGACCAGCCCTTTCTATGCTTTCATAAGGACAAGGTAGTACTCCATACTGACATCACCTTCTTACCCAAGGTAGTGTCGGCCTTTCATATTAACCAGGACATTGTTCTACCCACCTTGGCTCCGAACCCGACCACGGACGCCGAGCACCAACTCCATGCCCTTGACATTCGGAGGGCGCTGGCTTTTTATTTGGACAGAACATCGGGGACAAGGCAGTCACAGAGACTTTTTGTCTGTTATTCTGAAGCTAAGAAAGGTATGCCAGTGTCAGCCCAAAGGTTTTCGAAGTGGGTGGTCAATACCATCCGCTTATGTTATGAGCTGGCTGGCAAAACTGTACCTGGGGGGATTCGTGCCCATGCAACTCGGGCGGTAGCCACATCCTCTGCCTTTTTGACTGGGATCCCGTTGGAGGATGTGTGTAGGGCTGCTATCTGGTCACAACCGCTAACTTTCATTAGACATTACAGGTTGGACACAAGGGCCAGACAGGAGGCAGCCTTTGGGAGGGCAGTGTTACTTTCCGCCATGCGTTCGGTTTCTTAATGTGTTAATAAAGGACACTGGTTTAGTTTAACATTTTATTGTTATTATTGCTGATTGATAGTACATTGATTATTTAAGAATGCTATTGACACTCCCTCCTCCACTGAATTCAGCTTGCTAGTCTACCCATTTGTGTGATTCGCAGAGACCACGAAGAAGAAGGACAGGTTGCTTACCTGTAACTGTGTTTCTTCGAGTGGTCATCTGCAAATTCACACAAACCCGCCCATCCTTCCCTCAGTGTCTCGCTCATTAAAACACTCGCTGTCGCGCTGTTGCGGCTCATTCGGAACTGAGGAAGAGCGGGCCACTAGGGGCCTTATATAGGGGTGGGCGGAGCTACCGCCAAAAAGTTGCAGAAAGATACATCTTATTCTGCCCAGAGATTCTAGAAGTTTTCAAATATTCCTGCGCAGGCGCAGAGTAAACCCATTTGTGTGAATTCGCAGATGACCACTCGAAGAAACACAGTTACAGGTAAGCAGCCTGTCCATCACCATTATACCATTCGACAAATCATTGCATTACCTCTCAACAAGGATTTAGTTTCTAGATTAATTGTACTATTTTATTGATCTATTTTATACTGATGTATGTGTTTTTAACTGATTATAATCCCACCTCAATCCATCTGGGAGAGGTGGGAAAATACAAATAAACTA
>NC_056522.1:260473660-260481850 GCF_019175285.1 Sceloporus undulatus
TATTATTATTATTATTATTATTATTATTATTATTATTATTATTATTATTATTATTATTATAAAAATGCAGTCCAAAGTCTTCAATAAAATGGCTGTCAGATATTGTTGTCCAATCAAAAGCAAAAGATCAATTGGAAGAAAGAAGAGGAGGAGGGACTGCTTAACCTTTTCCTGCCAAATGCTCAAATATGTTGCTTTCTCATCAGCAGGCAAAAAGATATGGGGATACATCTGTTTCCTTGCAAAGAGGAAAAATAGCCCTGGGGAGCAGGAAAGGAAAAGATTAAGTTGCACCTCTTTTACCAAAATGAGAGCCTCTGAATATGCTTTTCAGTTATAAAAAAAAATGTGTGTTGGGGGAGTGAATAACCATTAGGAGAGAGAAACCTGCAACTGTCTGTAAGGTCTGGTCTCTCACTAGGAAGATGGTTAGGTCCTGCAACATGGTGAGAAGCATCTAACCTTCTCTGTAAAACTGTATGAATTGCATGTTATTCTTTCTTTTTTCCTGAGCAAAAGTTGTCTTCAGTTATCAGAAAAGGCTGGTGCCATCATACTACATTTATGTTTATATATCCAGGTGTTGTCATGTTGGCCATACAGCAAAGTACAATAACATCCAAAACCTACATAACATTGATGCCATTATTGGTCAACAAAATGCACAAAATACATGATGCAAGCTCCCATTGTGGGAGAAAGGCAAGATATAAATTCAATAAATAAGTAAAATATAGCTGTTTTGTGGATTTTGGATGTTATTAAATTCATGTTTATATTGATGGTTATAAGGCCCTGTGATTGCCAAGACTGGAAATTCCACACGTATGTACACTTCTTTAACTTTTGACACTTAGCCAACAAATAAAAGTAAAAAAAATTGAATTCTCCTTTGTGACCACTTTTTCAACATAACACAGCCAAGAAATTCAGTGGTGTAAGTCCAAGAACAGTTGTAGCTCATTCCATTTGTGCATCTGTAAGGAAATCTGTCTTGTACTTTTAAGGTAAAAAGTAGCTGGAGCACCTTCAGGGCTGTGGCAGTTCTTTTTAACCCACTCATTACAGAGTTCTCTAGTTACAGAGACCCAATTGTGGGATGAAGAATATTTTTCTTACCATAATTAACTCTAAGGAAACCTCTTGCAGAGTTCTCCTTTGATTTGGCAGCTCAATACTTGCACAGATGATAATGGGTTGATTAAGAAGATTGTAATGCTAGAAAAATCTGGGCTTTTTAAAAAGAAACAAAACATTTTATTATACTAGAAATAATACAGGCCAGATGACAAACAAGGGAAGATAGAGAATAATGTGTGTGTGTGTGTGTGTGTGTGCCTTCAAGTCATGTCGACTAATGGTGACTCCATGAATTTCATAGGGTTTTCTTAACAAAGCAATAAATGAAAAGCCATAATAATCTCCTGTTTGTAAAAGGAGATTGGCAGGTGTAGGCTAAGGATATTTCTACATATTTCTTCCTATATAGGGTGGGCAAAGTGCAGTATGTAGGCTGTATGCAGCCCTTGGGATCTCAAAATGTTCCCCCTGTAGCCCACATATGATTTTATACCAGTCTTTGGACAAATGTCATCTGAAAACTGGCCAAATTCACCCCCACCCCTCAAAAAAACTTTACAAAGTGAAAAGGCTGAAAATCAGTTAAAATGGTAACTAGATTTTACTTTTGGGATGCCAAAATACAACAATGCATCAGGGAAGCATGAGGAGAAACTGCCCCCATCTCCTGTATATTTGCTCACCCTTGTCTTAGGGCCTGAGAGTTATGTATCAGATCATTCCTCTGAAGAACCTGTGCTCAAAGATTTCTAAATTGTGATCTTCTAATGAAGACTGACCAACGTTCCTTTAGATTTTCTTTTCTTTTCTGAATTTGATTTTCCCTTGTCACATCTTGAATTTGGTTCCTGTATTCACATCCTTTGTCTTTCTCTTTAGCTGGGCTCTGAATGGACTGCCCCAGGAGAATTCACAAAATTCAGCTCTCAAGTCTCCAAGCCAATCCGGTAAGTGTGATTGCTGTGTCCTTCTATGTGACAACCTACAGAAAGTCTCAGGAAGGAGGCAGTATTATGTGGCAGGTAATCCACCATTTCAAAATTCCTGGTACTTTATTGTAATTGGTGGCCTTTTTTTTAGCTTTGTGTTTGATCTTTTTAATACCCCCTCCCCCAAACACATACTTTGAAAGCTTGAGAGGTAAGGTTACAAATCCAGACTCAAGGTGACATTGTTTGGGAGCTCCATGCTTGAAAATCAAGGGGGCTTTTAATCTGTCAAAGCCAAGGCTGCTCCCAGAACACCCAGTTTGGATCCCTTCCATCAATGCAAATACTGCTCATAATAGACCTGTCCCCCCCCCCCCCAGAGTTTTCAGTAGATGTTTTGGGGGCCTCTGAAGCTACCCTTCTGCTACATCCTAAGTCACTTTGTGCCCTCCAGATAGTCTTCAACCTTCAGACTGGAAGGGGAGAGCTAGGATGCATCTGTAAGTTTTATTTTCAGATTTTCTTCTACCTTTCCTTAGCTGGCATAGGCTTTGGAAGAAAGAAGAATACAGCTTCTTAATCGGGAGTCATCACTTTTTTATGGAGAAATTTTTACCTTTCAGTATTTTAAAAGAACAAATAGTTTTCTCTTTGCTTGCTGCAAGCAAATTTCAGGCGAAAAAAAATGGAAAGGAACAGAATAGTAATTTTATTAGGGGGTTCTCAAAAAGATAACATACTTTTAAAAAATATAAATTAGGATTTTATTTTACTGGGTTAGGAAAAAACAAACATCAATTTGTATTATTTCCTTGCAGTGACTAGAATGGAGATTTTGTATGCAAACTTGAATAATAGCAAGGACAATGAAGATGATAATAATCTACATAGTACGTAGTCCTGGTGAAAAGTACACTTTGGATCAATTTAGTAATTATTCTGTGACATGACAGTAAACATGGTGTGAGCTTGCCCATTCCAGAGCAATATCACATAGCATACATCCCCACCAGACAACCACCACTTACAAGATTCACAACTACAACATTCAATGATGGCTGTTAGCACCAATGGCTTTCTTAGAAGGATTGACAAATTCATGGAGGATAGGTCTCTCAATGGAAATTGACCATGAAATTCTACATTCATACCAATTACTGGGGAAGGGGCTGTTGCCACCATCTCATTTTTATAATCTTCCTGAAGTATCTGTCTATTCCCTCTTGGAAACAGAATGGTAGGTTTTTAGTCTAGTCTGGCAACTGTAGTAGACCAGTTATTCAAAGAGGTATTTTACCGTTTAAAATATAATTTTGAGTATTTCAAATGAAGTACACAGGTTGTCTTGATACACAGAACATTTTGTCAAATGTTTGCATATACTTATAGCAACAGAAACAGATGTAGCAACATTTTACCAGTTTGATATCTCTCATTCCCTGGGACCTGATGCTCATCATTAACATGCTTCTAAAAAGATACATAAACAAGATACCCAGAGAATGTTGAAATGCATGGAACAGCAGGATTACAAGATGACTTTCATCCTTTAAACAGCACTTTCAGTTTGTAAAGTGCTTTACAGTTTTTATTGTGAAGTAGATCACTATTCCCCCAGTTTTCAGGTGGAAAACAGAGGCTGAGATGTGATGTCTTGCTGAGGAATGCTTGTTATTTGTGAGTTCTCACCAGAGGGTGAGCTTTGCACCCAGGCCGCTCTTGTCCAAAGGCAGTTCTATCCCTTAGGGGCAGCCTCATCCACTTAATAATTATGCAAGCTTATTAAGCATTACTCCAGTATGTTTGTTTCCTTCATTAGTTGCTTCCCCTTTTCTGACTTTCTTCTTGAACCTCCCTTCCCCCACTTTATCACTATTTTCTATGCTCCTTCTCTTTGTCCTTTTCTCAGGCCTGTCAGATTGAAGATTTTTTCTGTGTACATGCGAAGTCTGTCAGCTCCCCTCACATGGCTTTGCCTTCTTGTTTGACACAGCTCTGGATGGAGCTGGCAGCTCTCTTCTGGACCTGTCTTTGCTTGCTCCATCAATTCATTGCTGAGTGGGACTGTCCTTGATGCTTCAGAGCTGTGGTCTTTCTCTCTCACTCTGCATCCATGTGATGCTTTCATGTCTTATTTTACACAGTGCTGTAATCAGTGGGCACTGGCAGCTCCCATGTCAGTGGAGTGGTGAATCCATTACATTCCAGCTTTTAAAGGTGGTGGTGAACCTTGTCCCTAAATACATCCAGCACTTTAGATTGTTATTGTTGTATGCCTTCAAGTCGTTTCCAATTTATGGTGACTGTAAGATAACGCTATCATGGGATTTTCTTGGCAGCATTTGTTCAGAGAGGGTTGCTTTTGCCTTCTGAGGCTGAGAGAGTGGGATTTGTCCAAGGTTACTCAGTGGATTTCCATAATTGAGTGAAGATTCAAATGTAGTCTCTCAGTGTTCTAGTCCAACACTCACTATGCTGGCTCTCAAATACCTTGGATAGCTCCTTTAAAATTAGAGCCTGGATGTAGTTTTCACCCCACTGACATGGCAACCCCCAGCTTCCAGTGGCTGTAATCAAAGAATTTTAGAGATGCAGGGTACCTTGGAGGTTATCTAGACCAGAACTTTGAAAAGTTATCCTTTTTATATCTTTTTTTTACACATAACTAATGGGAGGACAGTTGAGTAGGATAAAGTCATCTCTGGTGCTGTATTTGTGCTTGCATTTTGTGTTGCATTTATGATGTCCAGTTAAGCATATATTGCATGTTTATATATACTTCAATAAAAAATAAAAAATTTTAAAAACTATAACTCCCAAATTCTCCCAAACCAACATGCTCTGCATTGGCCATGCTCTTTGGGGACCATGGAGGTTGCTGTCTGGAAAAGTAACTTTTCCAAGTTCTGATTGTCGCAACCTATCTGGAGGAGGTCTGGTTGGATCTAGAATGTGAAGAGGAGCACCAAGATGATATGTCCCTATCGGAGCTGAAGGAGGGTGGCAGTCCTGCCATGCCACTGTAGAGGCAGAGCCTGAGCCTGGTCTTTCCCAAACAGCAGCTGCAAATCAAGAGCAAGCAGAAACCCCTCTCTCCACTGAGAATCACAACTGAAGCTCTGGGAGCAAAAGGTCAGGCAACATGTTGCTCCACTTTAAATACAGGATTGCTGAGCTAACGAAGCCAACTGGGCTTCATTATGGCTGGCTATAAATTTGCTGTAGTCAATAGCACCACAACTTCCACACAACCCTGTCTGATGGCATTGTAGATTTCTGACCTTCAGCTTGTATCTTCAAACCAATCTTTCTGACAACTCTCTTCTCAGCTTTGGTCTCTGCTTAGGACTGCTTTTTCCTTTTGATCTTTCGACTGCCTGGACCATGCTTCAGCTGATAACACTTGTGAAATCCCTGGGACTGGACTGGTTTTCCCTTGCCAATTCCTGGATGCTTGCCAGTCTTAAACAGGATGCTGATCTAAGCTCTGAACTAGGTTCTGTGTAACATAGGGTGCAACTATCGCATTTCTCACAGATGGCCATCCAGCCTCTGCTGAAGTATCTCCAGTAAAAGAAAGCTAAACACCTCCCAAAATTTTACCATTGGACAGCTGTTTCATTAGGACATTTCTCCTAATGTTTCACCAAAATCTGATCCTTCAGAATTTCTGTCCATTGGTTTTAGTCCTGCCCTCTGCCTTGTACTTGTACACAATATATGTATAATACCTCCCCTTAATATGTTTAATGTTTTTTGCATGTACAGCCAATAACTGCAGTCAGCTGGTGCCCTTTTCACATGTTACACTCCTTTGACCTTCACCAGCCACAAGGGTTTAATCACCAAGCAGCCTCAGCATTGCAAGCAGAGCTTGTTACAATGGTACTCAAGTAGGCTACTGGGAAAGACTGGTGAGGGTTATGAACTGTTCTTTTCCTGGTGGTAGCCTGTGGAGTGTTGTCATGCACCCTGTATAAATATATCTGTTTTCCTTTCGCCATAGCCTCTTGTTTCTCTGTGATATATCCTATGCCATGACCTCAAACTGGCAGAAGGACAAATGTGAAGAACAGGACATACAGAGTTTTCTTGCTAGGGTCAAGACACGAAAGAACTCTGAAATAACAGGGAAGATGTGCACTGAATGCTTATTGCTTCTCCCAGCTGATGGGGAAAAGAAATGAGGGAAGCTGTCCAGAAAAGAAAAGAAAAATGAATGGGCATGCACCTGCCCAGAAAGCAGAGAAAACCAATAACTGGGCAGCATACTGGCAGATTTCCAGTGTGTCACTATGTCGGTGCCACAGTACAGCTAATAAATGTGGTTTTTCTCTCTTTCTGTAACTGAGCTAGCCCTCCTTTAAGCATGGAGGAATGCCTGTTAGGGACCAGTGCATGCTGGGAAATGCCTTGCCTTATTAATTGAGGTGCTCAGCAGTTCAGTAAATGAAACTGATTGGGCACAGGGATGGGGGCACACATCTCTGTCCGCTATAACTCTGTGGGCAAATAACATAGGATGAAACTAAATAGTTTGATTTCCCATCTCAGCTACAACAGGCAGTGGATTTAACTGTTTTTTGCAGGCTGGTTTCATTGAAAATGAAGCACCTAATGCAGAGCATTGGAACTTAACGCAATCAAATCCTATCTGTTTCATACACACACACACACACACAGAGAGAGAGAGAGAGAGAGAGTGGAGCCTTGCCAGACCCACCCTACACACATAAGGTGAACAACGCATATGCTCGAACCACATTCATTATAATGGGGCTCATGCTCCCGGCAGGACAGCATACGTGCGCCGTGGGTGCATGTGCCATTCATTTAATTGCCTTGCGGTTTACATGTAAAATGGAAGCCGCGTATGGTGTTCCCGCATATGGAGCGGGCACACTGTCTCTGTGTGTATATATATTCTTTTCTCCTCTTCTCCACCCTTGTGATCCATTCTGCTGAGCAACCATAATACATGCTGTAGGTTCACAATGCACGTTAAAGGCAAGAGTGAATTTTATTTTATTTATAGTATTTATACCCCGCCCTTCAGCCCTAAAGGATATCAGATTACTTAATCATATATGTATGTATGTATGTATGTATGTCTAACTAACCATAATCTAGCACATGTTTGAGGGCTATTAATGTAATTTCGTGTTGGCAGACATTGAGATATAAAGCAAAGCAAAGTGAACTGCTTTGCCCAGGTTATCTCATACCAAAGCAGAGTCAGGAACAGACTCTACAGAGGTGTGCTCTTGTGGCTTAATTTGAGAAATGGGGATTTCACATGATTCAGACAATCCCCTTTCTTATTTCTGTATTGTGCCTTTTTAGTCATCTTCTGAAGGGTATACATATAACATTTATGACTTGCCAGTGTTTCAGTTTGGTTTGCAAGATTATTTGTTGGAGAGTTCTGCGTAAAGAAACACATCATGTGAATAATTTCACATATTATACACCTTTGGATATCTTTCAGTTGCAAGAAGCTACATAATTCACTCGCTGCATGTTTCTAAGAGAAGGGTAGACGGCACAGAAGTGTGTGGGGAACCATGCAGAAAGCGCTAACAGAGAAAGGAGTACAGTTGGGCTGTGTTTCTCTTTTCACCACTACATTTTGCTCATGATTATTATTTTATTTATTTATGGTATTTATACCCTGCCTTTCAGCCCTATGTTTCCATTTTGTGAGAAGCAGGAGCAGAAATATTGCAAATGAGCTGTGCAAAATAGAAATAGCCAGCTAAAAATGTGTAGGTCACATACTGTCTTCCAGCTGGTTTCTACCCAATGCTGGAAATGCTGAGGAGCATTCCAGCCCAAAACAACATACTGAGCATGGCCTTCATCAGTACTGAAGTATTTTTCTTTTCTAATCATGTTGAATGAGATGGGGATGTGAGTTCCTGCCTCTCCACTTATGACATCCCCATGTTGAAGATCTACAAAGAAACACTTGGATGCTGGTACCCTGATAGAGATTCCTTATGGCAGAGGGATTTATTAGCACTTTCTCCCAGAGTCGTCCAGCCATCAAGGCCACTGCTTTCCATGCATAATGTAAGATAACATGCCTGAATCATATATGTTAGTAAACATACCTTTAGGGCCTTTAGGACCTTAGCAATAATACATCTTAGGCAGATTGGACCCTGCAATCCACATCCTG
>NC_056522.1:260481860-260556891 GCF_019175285.1 Sceloporus undulatus
ACAAAATAATCCGAAGTGGCATTTTCATTAACACAGGAGGCTCAAAGCAGGTACAATAATTGCATTGAATAATAGAAAGTAGTATGATGGAGCTTTATAAAGGGCAAAGTCTAAATAAATAATGAAGATAACTACATAATATAAAATAGTTGGTTTGGGAATGGGGAAGTATTGACTCAAGATAGAAACTCACAAGACTGAGATGCTTTTAAGATTCTGTCTGTTACAGGATGCAAAACCAGAGGGGAGAGGGTTCTATAGGAGTCAGGATGCAGATTGTAAATTGTTAAAACAAATGTGCAAGTGTGGTGGTCCAAGCTCCAGCTTTCTTCCCTGACACACTGTAGGGCCCATGTAGTTATCCCAAAATACAAGAAAGCAAAACCCCACCCTTTCTGTTCTATTTCTTGTTTTGAAAAAAAAAATATTTTTTTAAAAAAAATGTTAAACAGTTTTATGTTAAGTGGGGAAGGGTGGGTGCCAACTATTTAAACACTGAAATTCTTGTCTTAGAGGCTGCTAAGATGGGAGTTGCATGATGCTCCCTTTTCTAGTTCTGAAGGAAAAAATATCCCACCATTCTTCCCGGTTGTGGGTAAAGTGAGGCTCAAAAATGGAAAGAATGTTTGTTTGCTATTTATTTATTGGCTGAGAAAAGATTTCTCGCTTGGGAAGAATATGTGCTGTTCTCCTGCCTCGATCCATAGGGAGAGGCAGGATATATTATTATTATTATTATTATTATTATTATTATTATTATTATTATTATTATATAGGGAGCTGTTTTTCTCTTTAGAAATATGCTTTCTGCACAGAAAACCCACAAATATTTCTCCACAGAAAGAGTATTTTGCACCGAAAAAAATGTTCCCTGCAAAGGAAAGCCACATGCAGAAAGTGTTTTCTGCACAAAAGTCCTACACTCTCTCAGACTTTTTAAGCCTTGAGGAAAGCCCCTGACCCTTCATCTGAGGAATGCACCTGCAATAATGTAGATTTCTGGAGCTTCCCTCTGTAGTAGGAGATGGTGAACCTAGTGTCCTCTGATGATGTTGAGCTCTGTTTTAATCTTTGCCAGCCAGCATGACCATCGATTAGGGATGGTAAGAGTTGGTTGAGAAATCTTTTTCAGTCCAAAGGCTGAATTCAGTTTCCAAGAAATCCTCAAGAGCCACGTTCTCGTGGTGACTGGGATGCAGGTAGGGCCAAAAATGACAATATATTAACTTATGCCAGGATATTACAAGTATTTTGCTGCTAGTAACTGGGCCTCAGAAGAGATATTTCCACCTTTTTAAAAAATGGATTTTTACAGAGAGAGAGAAGAGGGGGAGGAGATACATAGAATATGAACAAGGGTTGGGCCTATACCTTAAAATAGGCTGACTAAGGCCTGGTACATACCTTTAAAACGGCCGGACTTGACGTGGTTTGTTTCCCTCTGGAGGGATGCTGCAGCTGCCAAACTGTGCAGAGTCCCTACAGAGTAAAAAGAACCCGGAAAAACCGAGTTCTTTTTGGGTCACCAGGTGGATGCCAATGGCACGCTCATGATGTAAGCAATGCACAGCAATGTATATATGCTGTGCGTCATTTATGTCAAGATGGCGGCACCAGTGTGGATGGGATGCTGCCATGATGCTGCCGCCATGCCATGCTAGGGTTTAGGGACCATGCAGTTGGTGCGCGGTCTCTAACGCTAATATTGCCAGTGGCACACCGCTTCGGGACCCTCTGTCCCGGGCCGAGAAGAACATTTTTGTGAAATGGGTGTCCATACGTACATACATATATATCATAAAATATATATGTATGTATAGCTATAGCAGCAAGGCATTTCCCATTCTTTGGAATTTGGAGGGAAAATACCATACAAAAGCTGGGCAACCATAAAACCACACTACTCTGGAAGAGGGTGAGACCCTCTGGAGGCTTGGCCTCAAAACCTGAGCTTCCCAACTCCTGCTTTGGAGAAAAGGATAAAGGAAGGGGCCATGAAGGCGTCTGTGCTTAATGTGCTCCTGTTAAGAAGTGGGTGATTTCTTAAAGGTGACATTAATTTTCCATTTCATGAGGTGAGAAATATGTGTTCTGAGATGGAACTTTCTCCCTAGCAGACCCAGGGTTTCTCTCACTTTAGGTTAAACAATTTGCTATGCCTGTTGACATCTAATGTGAGGAGATTTAAAAACATTCCCCCAACACACAAAAGAGCCTTGTGGCACCTTCATTACTAATATGTTTACTATAGTAGAACTGTTTCTGTAAAGTGATTGGTCTGTTAAGGAGCACAAAACTTGCCATAGCCAGCCCTTTCAACCAGAGAGCATTGTTTGGAAAAGGACATTTGGGACAGAATGGATTTTCAAACCAGTAAAAACAAAGCAGAGAACTCGGGGGGGGGGATTAAACCAGTTGAGAAGCCAACCTCTCTAAAATCATGTTGCTCACTTTTGTATAGTGATTGCAAACAGAACATCTAGAAACAGATATTTGGTTATTTGAAAATGTCTTGCCCCATCCTTCTTTGCTATCAGGGATCACCTGGCACAGACTACCTGTGGGCTTGTTGGATTCCAGCCCAAGATTTTCTTAAAGCTGCTGTTATAACAGGGAGGAGCTGGTTTGTGATGCTTCACGATTGGTTCACAAAGAAAGCATACACAGGCCTGACACAGTTTCTGGAACCCTGGGGACTCCCCTTTAGAAACACTCAGTGTGGGGTGTTAATATACTGCAGATTCCCTTGCAGATGATTAACTGAGGACAATTTGTGCGGTAATCTAATTAGGGAGCCAGTGAAAGAAAGTGGGAGGGAAGGGCGGGGATTGTTGG
This sequence comes from Sceloporus undulatus, assembly GCF_019175285.1. Classification (NCBI taxonomy): domain Eukaryota; kingdom Metazoa; phylum Chordata; class Lepidosauria; order Squamata; family Phrynosomatidae; genus Sceloporus; species Sceloporus undulatus. Next base: position 260,484,696 of record NC_056522.1, read on the forward strand.
TGGTAGCAAGAATAGTTTGGGCACATTTGCCATGCACTGTTCAGTGAAGCAGCTGATTGGAGCTCAGCCAGCTTCAATAGCAAGAGCCTGGTGTATGTCCTGGAGTTTCCCAAGGGAAATTAGAGGAGCTTTTTTCATCTTCTTCTTCTTCAACTAAGCCACAGCTGTGGTGAGGAGGCTTTGATGTTCCTGGTTTACATGCCCTGGTTGTACATAGCAGTGTGCATGCACACTATAGACACATGGAGAGAGAGAGGAGGAGTGAAAGAGGAACAAATCAAGTTTTCTTTTGTGTTTCCCACAAAATGTCTTTCCTCATAAGCATGGTTTTCAGACCCTTCACTATTTTGGTGGCTCTCCTGGACATGCTCCAACATGTCAACATCCTTTTTGAATTGTGGTGCCCAGACCTGTATTCCAGGTGAGGCCTGACCAAAGCAGGGTAAACCTCATTTCTGACTTCCAGCATTTCTGCCATATTGGCCAGAACAAGGCTGCTCCTTTGCTATCACCATTGTCTGGGCTTCCCCAAATATCTAGTGGATGCCAATGTAGTGGCATCCACTAGATATTTTGGACCACAAAAACAGTTAAACCCTGATCTATCTTCTTGGCTTGTATCCAGCTTTGCACTACTGCAGGTTTTATCAAACAGGGTTCTGTAAGAGACTGTGATGGGGTGGAGGGGGGAAGTAAAGAGGCTGTAGATATAATAATTTTTATGCAGGGATTTCCTGAGATATGAAAAAAAATTTAGGGATTCTGCCAGGCTAAAAGGGTTGAGAAATACTGTTCTGCTGTATCTTGTACAGAAAAGTGTTGTAGGAGTTGAAAGTTTATAGCTAACAGAAGTACCTTGTGCCATTTGAAATAGACTACATGACTTGTTCAAGTAACTTTTTTTTAAAAAAACCTCCTAAAAACTAAAGTCCAGCCAATAAGAAGAAAGTAATGGCAGCAGATCTGGGGTCCATCTCCCTGGTCAGCATTTACACTTTCGAGATTAAAGACAACACATTTCTTTAGCCATTAAGTTTATGGATCAGATAATCTTCCCCACCCCAATTGCTGTTAAAGACTTTTGAAATATTGTCACTCGGTTATACCACCATGTTCATAGGTAGAGTATCTACATGGACATCTATCCCTTGTGATTTTTTAAATTCCTATATTTTTAGACTGTAAGACTCGTTTACCACAAAGTGATGCAATTACCATGAGCACCATCTGTATTTCCAATATTTCCTCATGCTCTTGTGCATACCCCAGAATATTCTTAGCAAATAAAAAAGGCAGAGGGGACTTCATTCTGATGTACACTCAGCTATCCCCCCCCCCCATTTAAAAAAATAGGTTGGGATGGATAGTGATTATATGGCAGAGGGGCTAGAGGGGATGGCAAGGAGTGAGGCAATTTATTGCTTGTGGGTTGTGTGTGTGTGTTGCTATGTGTGCATGAGGCCCCTGTATGTGTTGTTTGGTGTAGTTATGTATGGTGTAAATGGATTCTAATATGTACACATGACTTTCAATTTGTTGTTTATTGGAACAAATTTGGGTCCAGAGTAGTTTGTATTTGAACCTCACCAGTTTGTTTTCTATGAAATGGGTGTTTGAATCCATTTCTCTCCTTTGTATGAAATCACTTCACCAAGTTACTTTTCTTTCAGCCATACCAAATTGTCTACTGGTAAAAGGTCTCACCTCATTTTAGCCACAAAATCCAAAATGTGGTTATTGGGTTTGGTGAAGTTGGAACAGTTTTGAAGCAAAAACATGCCATAAAATTGGTCCAATATTTTTTAAAAATAGGAGGGATCTAGGGACATTTGGGGGCTCCTTTACAGTCTTAAGGGCTATGTGCAATCCACACATCACACTTTGCCCATCCCTGCTTTAGCCATTGCTATGATTGAGTTTAGAAGAGCCAGGTGGACTATGGACAGGGTTCACACCCCCATTCATCCTTGAAACCCACTGGGTGATCTTGTGCAAGTCACACTCTCTCACCCTTACCAGATTGCAGTGGCAAACCTCCTCTGAAGAAATTTTGCCAAGAAAACCCTATGATACAAGCCAACCAGCACCTTAAGACTGACGATTGGATCTTTTTTCTTCTCCACACTTAAGAACCCTTGCACCCAAAGCTCCAAAGTTCTATCAGCCTTGTGGAGTTTGTGTCAGAAGATGCACTCAGCATCTCAAGTGTTTGGTATATGGTCAGCTTAATGCAGAGGGGCATCTGTCTCCTTGTATGTGAGAGATGGATGTGGTTTCCATGACAGCAGTGACATGCAACACACCAAGCCAACAAGTGTGTCTGAAAAAGATTTTAGGAGCCCTCTGCACTCACTGATCAGGATTGACAGGCAGCAGCAATTGAACAGCAGAATCTTGGCTGTGCTAGGAATGTGTATATCTTGCCTCTGTCAAACTGGTGTAGGCTTCTTTCATTTCTGGAACTGCTGGGAGCATTCTGTTCATATATGTGTTCCAGTACTACTACTTCTTGTATCCTTAAAGGGCTTGCCATCTTTTACTTCAGAATACATGCATGTATGATTGCTTTCTGAATCCTTGAATGTTCATCACAGTCCTTCCCATTCTTTCTGCCTATTTTAATTAATGCTTTATATATACAATATGTATGATGCTCCTGCATAATTTGGAATCTGGCTCACAATTTCAGTTCTGAAGGTAGTCAGACTTCAACTGGGAATGGACAGAGGTTAAGAGAGAAAACACTACTTTAGAGCAATGAGAATTTTGCACAGATTATTGAACCCACATGGGCATTTTGTGATGTGACCAAAAAAGATTGTGGCCACAGCTTCCAGTAATTAGAAAGCAGTAATGTGCCTCCATACTCTGTATTGATTCTGTTTCCTCATCTCTTGGAACTTGCTTTCTTCTCATCCTCCCCATTCCCAACCTTACTTTCCATAATAATCATCATCATCAAGATTCTGTTTATGGTCAAAGTAAGTGTGATAGTATCAGATTTTTTTTAATCACAGGAGTGATTTTCACATACAGTATGCAGGGGAGTCTGTGAACAAGAGAGGCATAAGGATAAAGAGAGATGTAACTTCTTGCACTTTACCTCCCCACAATCCATTGCCTCAAACACTTTTTTCCTGCTGAGCTCACCTTTGGTAATGGAGCTGGGCTAAAAGAAAATGTGGGAGTTAGTGGTTTATAGAAAGGTAAGAGTGGAAATGATACCGTTCTCATCACTCATATGCCTCTTGTGATGTTAAAAACAGGGTCTCTTTCATGCTACACTATTATAGCTCTATGATTTCACTGCCATGACTGAATCCTATGGAATCCTGGGGTTTGTAGATTGCTGAGGTATTAATGCTCTCTAGCTGTGAATGCTAAATACCCCTCCCTAAATGGGAAACCCCAAGATTCCATAGGGTTCAGCCATGACAGTCAAAGTTGAATCATATTACTATATATAATTATGCTGTGTGAATGGGCCCAAGGTCTCCCCACTTTCACACATAATATGGCAGGTAAGTCAGCCTGTTGCCATCAAGGCTAGTTTGTTAGTGTTTGTAACACATATTGAGGTGTTTGAGGCACAGTGTACACAGCATTTCAATTACCTGTACAAAAGCCCTGCAAGGCAATTTTCCCCTGTTCCTATTGTTCCTGTATTGCGAAACTGAAGCTGAGTGCCAGGGGCTTGCCTAACAAGAAGACTGGGGCAACATTTTAACCATAGACCTTGCTGGTCACAGTTTGGACACTTAGTAGCTGCACTGCCACCTCTTATTCTCTGTCACATTAGCTATTACCAAGGCTTTGCTAACTTTGTGGAAATGTGAGCACTGCCATGATAGTGCCAGGCTGCACAGTTAGTTTACATGCCTCAGCACAATTTTTCTGCAAGTGGAGAATCTGGTTATGTTTTGTACACAATTAACAAAGGGAGGAAACAGTACAGGTTTTAATATCTAGTTTATTTTTGAGCCAGTTTCTTCCACAGTCACTTTCAGTCAGCCTGCGGAGAGGACCCAAGAGACCTCTAGCACTTTGAAAGAGATTGGGAAAGCAAAAAAGGAAATTTGCTAGAGAAAGTCCTGGAGTGAGTGAGCAGCAAATGGCATCATATTCTGCTATTTTAATCTGTCCCTAGATGTACTTATTCATTGTTGGAGTTGGGGTTGGAAGCAGCCTGGCACCTGCCAAATATTGTGGACTACAGTTCCCAGAATCTATTGTCACTGGGCCGTGCTGGGTAGGGGTTGTGGGGGTTGTAATGCTAAACCTCTCGAAGGTATCAGCTCACCACCTCATGATTTATGAGATCTGCATAGCTACTGTAGCTGAGGATTCCCCAAGAAACAAAGAACCCATAAAGTCCCTGTACCCTTGGGGGTAAACTTCCTGTTTTCTAATGATCTTTCTTCCCCCCACAGCGTCCTCTCCTCCAGGCGCTATTACTTTGAGCTCCTTCACAAGCAGGATGACCATGGATCAGATCATGTGGAAGTTGGTGTAAGTATAATCCTCTTTACACTGTTTTCCCACATCAGATAAAGTCACCTAACAGAAAAATTAAACGAAGGGGAAGCTGAAAAACAGAAAGCACTTCTGACCATCTATGTTTTGGTCTCTTGACTAAAAATTGTGACAGTGAATATATTTTTACTGTCTCTTAGAGAAAGCTGAATTTCTGCTTGGACCCTTATTAACTCAGCCCTCAATTCCAGGCTACCAGTTGAGGGAATGAAAGGTATCTGGCTGGTTGGAAGGAGGGGGCTGATGAGAGGTCCATGTTTGTCAGATTAAGCCAGCCAAAGGAAACATTTTTTTCCCCTAACCTCCTTAATCAGTTTTACAATAAAACTGAGGTCAAGGGAGGGAGGGGGAGAGAGACAGAGATTGCTCCCCAGGCCTTTTCTGTTCTGCTGCAGAGCTTGAGAATGTCTTTTTTTCCTCAAAATTAATTGTGTCCTTCTCTGGGGAAAGAGCCAGAGAGTGTGTGAGTGGGATTTCCTTGCTGGTAATTTCTTAAACTCTTTTATTCTCAAGATGAAAAGTCTCCCATCTTCTAGAAACTTTAAAATAGCCTCATTTTCATGCCTCTCAGTGGAACTGTGTTCCCTTTACAGAAGCCTTCGATGCACTGCAGGCTGCTGGAGGTGAAATATTAGTCTTTTTAAAGAGGCTCTATTCATCCTACTTCTAAATTAAAAGGAAGAGCCACTCAGTGTAAATGTTCTCCCCTTCCAGTGGCTGACTGTCCCTGCTGTGAAGTCTCTGCCAAAGGATTCTAGGTCACCCTGGCAGGTGTAACACCTAGAGTGAATGCAGAAAATATGAAAGTGCCGCATGGGATTATTTTTGCTTTAAGATCTTATGCATCAATCACTTGACAGCTCTGAGGGGCAAGAACCGCATATGCAAGCAAGGTTGTTCTCCCTGATCAGCAGCTACTTTAGTATGCCTATGTAAATACTAAATTTGCAGAATGAACAGCATGTATGGGCCTCTTTAAAAGCAAGCATATAAAATAGTCAGACAGACATTGGCATATAATTGCTTTTGTCACTTTGCAGATGTCCGAAAGCTTCTCAGGCATTACAGCAGCCCTCCAAGCATCAGGATTAACAGTAACAAATCTACAGAGAGAGAGAGAGAGAGAAGGAAGCAGACTGTATTAAAATCCAAATTACAAATGCTGTTTTTGGTCCAAACATTACAAATGGTTATATAGCAAAACAGTTGCTCAACTCAGCTCCAGAAATAGTGGTAGTGGGCTATTTGACTGCCTTCTGGTGCAGTTCGTCACAAGAATGGTGTGTAAGTGTTTGCTTTCTTCTGGTATAGATAGACATAAATAATTTGAATAGGCGAGCTGGTGGCTTGGGACTGCTACCCTATAGCTCTCTCTCGCTCTCTCTGGCTTTACTTCGTGAACGAAGATTCAGAAAGGACTCATCCCACGCTTTCTACAAGCGTGTTGATGACTAAAAAGGCCAATCCGTGATAAACAAGTCCTGTTGCAGAAAGCACAGCAGAAAGTCTCCTTGGGTGATGTTTCCGGGATGTGGTTCTTTCTGCGTTGTCGTTTCTCTTTGGGACTCATTTGGCGTGAGCTTTCAAAAAAGGTTGCAGCTTCCAAAGTCTTTCCCAGTCTTCTAATTGGATTACTTCCCCTAAATCTTTCACCCATTTTACCATGAATTCTTTAATAATTTCATCTTCTAATTCATATTTAACTATCAACTGATACAAATTGGAAATTTGTTTCTTTGGATATTTTATAATTTTTTCCACTTCAGGAACACCTTCACCAATTCCAAATTGTTTTGGAAGACAAAATTAAACAATTGATAAGTGTGGAAATGAGAGAAAATATTTACAAATCTATCTATAGATGGTATCTTACCCCATACAAATTGGCGAAGATGTTTAAAAAGAATAAACATTTATGTTGGAAATGTCAAGAAAATATAGGGAGTTATATGCATATGTGGTGGAATTGTGTTAAAGCAAAAAATTTCTGGAATAGTATACACACAGAATTAAAAAAAGGTGTGTAACATTAAAGAAGACCCAAAGCCCAAGATGTATCTCTTGAATATGATGAGTTGTGTTTCAATTGAAAGAAAAGATGAAAAGGTTGTATTATTTGCAATCATAGCAGCAAGAACAATATATACAAAGTATTGGAAGGAGGAAGAAGCCCCAACAGTAGAAGAATGGAGACTGAAAATGATGGATATGGTTGAAATGGATAAATTAACATATTTGATTAAAAATAAATCCTTACAAAAATTTGAAAATGAATGGGAAAGCTGGTTAGAATATATCCGAAAGGAAAGGAAAGAAGGTATGGGATAGTTTCAAAAGAATGTTAGGTAAATGTATATAAATTTAGTAAGGAATATCTATTTCATGAATCTAATCTTTTTTATTTATAGTGGATAAGATATATATTTAAACTATAATACTAGTAGACTATGTGTAGAAAACAATTTAAAAGGGGGCTAAAAACACACTTATTCCAGCAGGCATATCCTTGACCCCTGATGACCCCTGATGTACCCCCTTCCTCTTCTCCCTCTTAGCAGCATTGTTGAGCTAGCGTGAGATTGTTTACTGTATGATTTGTTATTCTGATGTTTTTAATGGTTTTTATTGTTGATATGTGCTATGTTGTGAAACCACCTTGATCCCTGGAAAGGCGGTATATAAATACAATTTTATTATTATTATTATTAAATACTTATAGAATTATATTTAATTTGGGGAAGAAAAGTGGAAATACCGGATTATCTCTAAGAAGTTAAAAGTTGGTGCAACAGCTAAGTAGATAAATAATGATTAACGGTAAAGGGACTACATGGATATAAGAGTCAGTAAATAATAGTTGAACAAATTAGGAGAAGGTCAGCGGAGGAGGAAGTAGTAAACTCAAGAAGAGAGATGAAACTATATAGAGGAAATATTTCTTATGTGATTTTAGTTTTGTTTTCTTTTTTTAGGTGTACTGTATTATATTGTTGTTGAAGATATTAAGAGGATGATATATTTGTAAAGGAATAGATTTTAAATCAATAAAATATTATTAAAAAAAACAAAACAAACAAAACAAAAAAGGTTGCAGCATCATGAATAGTGCATCTCCATGCCTCCTGATGCGAGGCCAGGGCGGACCATTGTTGGTGATCAGTTTGGCCGAGCCTGAGACGTTGTTTCAGGGAGTCCTTGTATCTCTTCTTTGGAGCGCCCCTCTTGCACTGACCCATGGCAAGTTCACTGTAGAATACTATTTTTGGTATACCCTAACATAGGTAATACCCTATACTATATAGGTAATACCCTGTAGCACACCATTTAAAATCAAACCTTTTCCTTTGCTGAGTTTGAGTAGCAGCAAGCTGAACCAATCAGCAGCTGCTTCTGGGGACTCATGAGCATTGAGAGGCACTAGAGCAGTGAGACCTCCCCTTCCCTTCTGCATTTTCCTCATTGTCTGTTCACCTTAAGAAGCCAAGTCCAGTTGGATCAGCATGCATTTTGCCTGGGAACCTCTTAGAACTGCTACCACCTCTGGTTCTGTTTGACTGAGCCAGTGATGTTACAGAACCACATTCCTTTAACAAGAGCAGATTTATTTATTTATTTATTTATTTAAAAACTATTTCATTTTTTCCTTCTTTCTTAATATGGTAGCTGATCTCGTTTGTACGGAAACACACAAACAGTACTTTAGGAACTGGGGAGGCAAATAGTCACATAAGCATTAAGGCAAGGGCAATACACCTGGCTAAACTGCTCTTTGGTTTGCTGATTTTAGATTTTGGTATTTCCATTTTGAAATTGGGAGTAAACAAAGTTCACCCTCTTGGCACAAATGATGCTGTAGCTCCTGTTCTTTTAATTATATCTGTCATCATGAGCTTGCGTGTGTATGTATATGCCTTTAAGGCACCTTTTGACTTATGGTGACCCCATGAATTTCATAGGGTTTTCTTGGGCAAGGAATACTCAGAGGTGGTTTTTCCAGTTCCTTCCTCTAAAATATAGCCTATAACACCTGGTATTTATTAGTGGTTTCCCATCCACATACTAACTTTTTTGTAATTGGAAGCATGCTATAGTTCCTTACTCAGTGGAAGAAAAAAGGGTTCTTATGAAAGCACAGAGACATCACTGGAGCTTCTTGCTACTACAGAGTCTGTGCACATAGCACAAAGATTTTGATGCAGCTGATGTGACAGTACTGGTTGATTTAAAATTGAAAGTAATCCCAGTTTCTTCCCTGGTTTTACAATCTGTAGATTTTCTGGATCCAATATGTTTGGGATGAAATCCTGTACTGACATAGTGTAAGGAATTGTTCACTGTAAATGGGATTTTGGAATATTGCTGGTTTGGGAAAGAATTCACATAGAATCGTAGAGATGGAAGAGACCACAAGGGCCATCCAGTCCAACCCCATTCTGCCATGCAGGAACTCTCAATAAAAGCATCCCTGACAGATGTCCATCCAGCCTCTGCTTAAAGACCTCCAAAGAAGGAGACCCGACTACACTCCGAGGGAGTTTGTTCCATCGTCGAACAGCCCTTACTGTCAGGAAGTTCCTCCTAATGTTGAAGTGGAATCTCTTTTCCTGGAGTTTGCATCCATTGCTCCGGGTCCTAGACTCTGGAGAGGCAGAAAACAAGCTAGCTCCCTCCTCCATGTGACATCCCTTCAAGTATTTAAACAGTGCTATCATATCACCTCTTAACCTTATCTTCTCCAGGCAAACATCCCCAGCTCCCTAAGTCATTCCTCATAGGATATGGTTTTCAGACCCTTCACCATTTTAGTCACCCTCCTTTGGACACTTTCCAGTTTCTCAATGTCTTTTTTAAACTGTGGTGCCCAGAACTGGACGCAATATTCCAGGTGGGACTTAACCAAAGCAGAATACAGTGACACTATTACTTCTTTTGATCTAGACACTTTACTTCTATTGATGCAACCTAAAATTGCATTGGCATTTTTAGCTGCCGTATCACACAGTTGACTCATGTTCAACTTGTGGTCTTCTTGGACTCCTAGATCCCTTTCACACGTAGTTTCATTCAGCCAGGTGTCCCCCATCCTATATCTGTGCATTTCATTTTTCTGCCCTAAGTGCAGTACCTTGCATTTCATATAACATATATAAATATGTTAGCAGACTTGCTCACAGAAAAAATGCAAGGCATACTGTATTGGTGCTTTGCTGGGAAGAGGATCTTATTTGATGTTGCCTTGCTTGTTGAAGATCTGTATATGTATGGTTCAGTGGGGAGTACAGTGGGCTCTTCTTATTTGCAGGCTTGCCATCCATGGATTTGAGCTTCCACAGATGGCAAGCCCTGTGTTTTTAAATGGATGTGTGTGCACGCAGCTGTGCCAGCAGCCATGTGCACATCACACAGAACCTACTCCCTGGAATAATCTTCCTGACGAAATCCGAGCTTGCTCCACTTTGGATGCCTTTAAAAAGGCTCTGAAGTCACATTTATTCCGACTGGCATATCCGTCTGACGCTCTGTAGTCACTATTTTTGATAGATTTACACATCATTGACTGAAAGATTTTTGGCCATGTGTTTTTATGTATACTGAGATATGTAGATTTTATATTTTTAACCTGTATGTAATTATATTCTTGTTGTATACCGCTTTGATCATTGGAAAAGCGGTATATAAATAAAGTATTATTATTATTATTATTATTATTATTATTATTAGAAAGAACAGGACTTGACACCCCACATTTTTTTGTTATTCATGGGTGGGGGGGCAGAATGGATTCTCTGCAGAGACTACGGGATGACTGTAGTCAAAAAATAAGGTAAAGGAGAATAAAACTTGTTTTAAAATGTTCACTAAAGCGGAAATATTGGGCAGTGGAGGGTGGTATTCGTTACAGTGATGTCAGAGGTAGTGTCTAGTAAGTAGCTTTGATGCTTGGGCAGTCACATCAGACACAACAGACAGCACTTACTATCTTATCAGCAAGAAGACTTTATAGCTTGTATTAGCTGGGAAAATACAGTATTCATATAATAGAACAAATATGTGGGGAAATGACAGCATTCATGACACCAATATTTGTCTGCTTGTTCAAACCACAGCTTTCAAATGTTGAATCTTTGGATTTCAGCTTCCAGAATTTTCCAATGACCATGTTGGTTGGGAGATTCCAAGTACTGGAATCCAAAAAAAAAAAAAAAAAAAAAGAAAGAAAAGAAAAGAAAGAAACAGGATTTCATGCTCTGGATTAGACAATAGCTGGAAAAATTGCCTGGAAAATTTTCAAAGTGATCCAGCAGAAGTACATGATCTTGCATTATCAATGCCAGCATGTGAATAGGCCATTTTTTATTTTTATTTTTTGCTAACTGATCCTAATAAAAAGGATAAATAAACCACAGTCAACAAAGTCACTGTATGTGTGTCTGTATGTTGCCTGACAATTTATGGCAACCCCATAAAATTAATAGGATTTTCTTAGGCAAGGAAAAATTGCTTGCTTTTGCCAGTTACTTCCTCTCAAATATAGCCTACATCAATGTACTGATTTGGTATTCATATAATTCACTAGGAAGGTAAATCTTAGCTGATTTTCTTCCTACATGTGGAAATGAATAATTTCATTGGTCCCCCCCCCCCCCCGGCAAGAAATGCAAGCATTTTTGCAGTTTTCAAGCACTAGTCATATTACAGGAATCCATTTGTGAAAATTCATTAGTGCAAATACTGTATATGCATGGCTTTTATGCACAAGAAATGTCTTTTGGGAAAGACAATCATGTTTTCTGCTCCAAAAATGTATTTTCTGTATATAGAAAAACAGATGTTTTTGCATAAATTTTCTCAAAGACCCAAAGTGCAAAGAATCCCCAGGCTGTTCTCCTTCTCCTTGGTGGAGTGTCTCAGTATCAGGACACCGTTTTTGTTATTGTTGTTGAGGATAAAAATATTAACAAGTATGCTTCACTTCATGGAGTCACACAAAAAGGGCCAGAAGACACCCTGCTAAAAAGGAGGGCCGTTGATCATGGGCTTTAGGTATCTCTGCCTTCTTCCCTTTTACTCCTGGGCGTGGGACAGAACTACCCAGTCAAGCTAGTAGCTTTGGCATGCTTCCAAGCACAGAAGCACAATCTCCTTGCCTCAGTCATTTAATTGGGGAGAGGGGGTGCATAGATTGTCCAAAATTTTGTTGGTGGTTTATACTGGGTGAGCCTGGTTATACCAATCTAAACACAGTCTTAGAGGTTGTGGAAGAGGTATCCAGTCTCTTCTTGTGCAGCATTTTTGTACCCGATGTACAAGGGCAGATGGTCAGCTTCTGGGCATAATTCCACTTCCTAACAACTGATTGTCCTCAGGGTGTGTCCAGGAACAGCAGGTTTCTGACTAGGACTGGAAGAGATACTTCCTTCTTGTAGCTTATTCTCCCAAGAAATTGTGTTAGAGAACAGAGGAGGAGCCAATTCAGGCAAATAAAAACAAAAACAAACAAAAACACTTGCTATTATGAATTAATAATGAGTAGGAATTTTAGTGCCTTCCTTCTGGTCCCACCTATATTCTTCCCCATTCACATTGCTGCCACATGTTTCTCCCTAAATTCCGTATCTCTACATACAAGAGCACAGAATCCTGGATACTGACTGAGTTATCACTTTTCTATATCTTTCAGTGGCGGGTTTACCTTCCCAGCTTCAAGTTTGAGGTGGTTGATTCCTCCTACATCTCACTTTATACAGGTAAATCTTACATTGAAGCTCAATTTTGATGCACAGTTTCTTTGCATCCAAGGAGGTTGTTCTGAGATGTGTGTACTTTGTGTGTGAAAAGAGAGAGAGCTTGCATGCATGAAAAGCCATGTATGTGCATGACCTGCAATACCCTGTGTTGTTGTTTACCAAGTTGTTTTGTTTCCATATCTGAAAGTGCCAAGTGTGAATCTCACCTTAGTAGTGCATTGCATTTCAAGAAATATGCCTTAACCCCAAAGATAAAGGAGCCTTGGGGTTGTACACACAGGCCAAAAGGACCATGTTCCCCCTGGCCTGGTGTCATCTTGTACAGATGACACAGGCCAATAACTCCAGGCCAGATGTCGATCCAGCAGTTCCCACATGACCCTGGCTCAAAAGACTCTTCAGTTCAGTATTTTTAACTGACTTTTTGTGGCAGATTTTCCTGGAAACTCCACAATGACAGGACCCTTTACTTGCTGCTGCATTCTCTCTGAAGACTCTATTTGCAGCCTGCGACATAGGAAGATACTCCTGGGCCAGGGTGACCAGATGTCATAACTGCAAAAGAGGACAAGACACCCCCAAAATGTAGGACATTTGGGGGAAATGTAGGACATTACAATATAAAAACAAAAAAAAGCAATGTAAGTGAAAATTCATTCTTCTCAGTCACGCTCAGAATGGAGGACATTTTTTAATTCCTCCTAGACAGAAAGCTGGAATGTAGGTCATGTCCTGGGAATGGAGGACATCTGGTCAACCTAGCCTGACCATGTGGGTGAAACCACACATCCCATTTCTGCCCTTATGGACTGCGACTGGGGCCTTCAGAGGAAAAGTGGCAGCAGCAGGTAAGGATCATGTGGCGGTGATGGTGGCTCAACAGTGCAGCAGCATATGGGTGTGTGAGCATCTGCCTGTCACCACGTTAGCCCAGGGGTGGAACAAACCAGAACTGCACGTGGGATACCGCGGGTTTTGGCCCATGTTATCCTGCCTATAAATATAGGCATCTTGTCTCTTTCTCTCTGTCTTTTGCTCACACACACACAAATACACACACCATTATCCCTTGCCTCAGAATCAGAAAAATCTATCATTCACCATCTAAATTCTATATTGTTCCGCAGTTAAGGAACTTTCCCTAATTATGTTGACCTTTTTTTAAGAGCCAAGCAAAACCTTTTCACAGTTAGTAGTTTCATGAATGTGATTTTTTAATTTGATGGATAAATCTATTTTCTCTCTTACTGTCCTTCAACTTGATTGGCCTTACTGGTTGCTGTTTTTTAAACTGCTGTTTGATTTGATGGATTGGTTTTTGCTGTTTTCATCACTGCTCCAATTGTAGACTCTCTGGCCTTTTATTTCTATTAATTGTGTAGCTCCTGTGTTATGTTAATTATTTCTTAACTTTGTTCTCTGTGGAGTACATGAGCTATATTGAAGGCCATTCTGATTTTAAAAAAAGAGAGATGTGGTAAAACTCGTTTAAATAAGCTGATAGAATTAAATAAACCGCTCCATGGCTTTCCTCCCTGAGAGGGACCTTTTCAGGGCACTGCTGGCTGCTTTTATTAACCCCACAGTGTTGCCCTCTGACATCCACACCAGCTGGATTGTAGCTTTTTTACCCCCAGCTCATCTCCTGTTGACCTCCCTAAGGCCCTGCTGCCTGCCACTGTTCATGTAAGAGAAATGGAGCCATCTGACAGTTGCCCTTAGGCATTGCTGAGGGTGACATGGTTTGGTTTTCAGGCTGCAAGTCTCTCTCTGAAGGACAAAACCAGCTGCTTGGGAAATTTGTAGCACACTTGGACATCACTAGGCTTACAGACACAGAGCCAGTTGTTGCAATCTAGAATGTATTCTGGCTTTTTGAAACAGAATTTTGAAGATGCAGTGACACCAGGAGGGATGGAGGAATTGAGGGACTGAAAGATTGATTTTATAAACAGAGTAATGAAGGCTGCTATCCTGATCATGCACATAACTGGGGCCCCACTAAATAAAAGAGAAATGTCTTCTGAGTAAATAGATATAAAACTAAGATGGGAATGTGCTTTTCTTTGTTCCTTCAAAAGGTAAAAAAAGAAAATAATAATTTGTAGACCAGGAAATTCTCTTGAGGTCCAACAAAGCTTCCAAGGTCTGTCTTGCCTGGCACTCTTTCTTCACAGTGGCCAAAGAAATCCACAAATAGAACATGAACACCATGACTCCCCTTACTTGTTTTCCCCAGCAAGTGGTATTGGAAGGCACACTGCCTACGATACTGCATCTAGAGCTTGGAAACATTACTGTTACTGCTAAAGTACAATCCCTTAACTTGTTTAAAAACAGATTTATTTGTTGATGTTAAACCACTAAGAAAGTCTTGTAAGATTGATTCATTGATTAGTTACTGACTAGTAATAATTTTCAAAATTACTAAAAAGGGCTGTCAGCAAATTAAAGTGTCAAGCTATATTAATCAGAGGCAATGTTGCTGCCATTTAGCACAGAATAACAGAGTTTGGAAATACAGTCGGCCCTTCTTATACACGGATTTTTTATACATGGATTCAAGCATAAACGGTTTGAAAATATTCAGAAAAAGTATAAATTTCAAATATCAAACCTTGATTTTCCATTTTTTATAAGGGACACCATTTTGCTATGTTATTATATTTAATGGGACTTGAGCATACACACTTTTTGTTATCCATGTGGGATCTTGGAACCAAACCTAGCGTATAACAAGGATCCACTGTATACTCATCCTTCCACATTCACTGGGGTTAGGCACACAGGACCCCCGTGAATGTGGAAAAAACTCAAATAACAAAAACACTATGTTTTTACCTGAGAGAATACCTCTCTAGAACCTCTAGATCTGCCAGACATTGACCATAGAATTGCGCTGGAGAAGCTACAAATGCCTAGTGGAGTGTTTTCTCTAGGAATCCCTAGGTCCTTCAGTGCAACTTTTGGTTAAAGTTGACCATAGAGTTGCGCTGGAAAACCTAGATATTCCTAGAGAGAACATATTAATAAAATCCGTGAATAATCAAAACGGCAAAAGTCAAAGCCGCAAATGTGGAGGGACAAGTGTATTGTCAAAGTATGTATTGAATTAGGAATAACAAGCTAACTTGAACAGAGTACTGTATTTTCTGGCATATAAGACTACTTTTTTTAACCCAGGAAAATCTTCTCAAAAGTCGAGGGTTGTCTTATACGCCGGGTGTCATCTTATAGGGCAGGTGCTGAAACTTCCAAGCCGGACTGGAGAATCTGCAGTCGCTGCATATGTAACTGAAGAGCGGAACAAGCTGCAGGTGTCCGGTATGCCCGGGGTATGGAAAAAAGAGCCGTGTTTGCAATACCGCTCTGATAGTCTTGGAGACAGGGAGGGCTGGGCAGGCAGGGAGAGCTGACCAATCCAAGCAGGCTTTGTATACAACAAGTTTTCCTGCTAAGTACCTGCATGTCATAAGCATTTGAATTAAAATTACCATATTGAAATCAAATCTGATGTTTTTTAAATTTTTATTTGGTTTGCATTGGAAGAGGGGTAGTCTTATACGGTGAGTATATGCCAAACTTTATATTTTAACTGGAAAAGTTGGGGGTTGCCTTATACACCCAGTCATCTTATACGCCGGAAAATACGGTACTTCCATCCTCTGTGGTTATTATAGCTAATAGCCATTGCTAAACCTTCTTCTCTCTGTATTTGCCCAATTCTCTTTTAAAGCAATCCAAGTTGGTGACCATCACTGGGTGACCAAATTTTAGTCTAACATCCTTTTTGCAGTGAACAGCTCAAACCTGGGCATGTTCAAAAGCTTTTGCTCACAATGGGCCGAGCAGACAGGCCAAAATAAAGCTGCTTTGGGTCATTTTGGAGGTATGCTATTTAAATTATGCATGTGACCTAAGAGGCCGGAAGCTGTGCCAAAGCCACGCTCCAGTCCTAAGGACTGGAGCGTAGTTTTGGCGCAGCTTCTGGCCTCTTAAGATGCGTGTATCATTTAAACAGCATACCTCCAAAGTGAACTGAAGCAGCCCTGTATAAGCAGCTGCCATATTCTTTTCCCAAGAGCTCCTGCTGCCCTTTCAGCGTGTAGCTTCCTTGGTCCCAGAGCAAAAAGGAAGAGACCAGCCCAAAAGCACCCAGGCAAAGATCTGACGGCTAATGCTCCTAAAGCTGAGTTATGAACACCTGTCTTGTAAGCTGGAATGGATAGTGTAGACTTTAATTAAATCCATAGATCTTCTGCTTCCTTCCTCATAACCTGGCCTGGCAGCAGGAGGTGCTTGATGAATAGATATCTGCCTGGTGCTCAATACACAAGATGCCCATAATTAAGTATCCTGTGGAAGGTGTAGATAAGGTAGAGGGGTTGGGCGAGGCAGCCTCTCCAGTACACAAGCACACAGGCTCAATTGGCACAAGAGGGATAGTGTCACTTGGGATATTGACAGAAGTGCCTGCAAAACAGATGAGCTGTGAGGGTATATTTCCTTCTGGATACATCAGTTACTTTGAGTTTTCTCTTCTGCCCTAGGATCAGCAGCTTGCACCCCATGAGGAGGGATTTTCTTGTTATTCACACACTGCCAGTAGTTCTTCCCTGTGCTGAAGGATAGTTATTAAGCATGGCAAGAAGTTAAAAGAAGCTTTGCTGTCTTTTGGAGTTTTTCAAGTTCTGTCTTCAGAACTTTTTAAAAAATTCTTTTTCGACTATAACTCCCAGCTTTCCTTTAGCCATCATGGTCATGTTGCCAAGGAGATTCTGGGAGTTATACTGTAAAAGAAATAACCTTTCCAAGCTCTGGATCTCTTTAGCTATTGAACACATAGGGCTAAATTTAACTGTTCATAAACATCAGAGGAGATCAATTGAGTGAATGGGTCTTATTAAATCAATACAATTGGATTTAGCCCATAATCATTAACATGTTCAATCCTTGCATATGATCATTCTTCATTATCAAAGGACGCTCTTCACATGTGTCCACAAATGCAGGTAAATCTACAAAGACTTAGGTGGTTTTCATGTAGATGCAAGCAGTCGATGCATGCAATCTAACATACATCTTTGTTGTACATCATGTATGTAGTGTTTTGTTTTATTACAGGATTCATGTTTTTATTTTTCAAAAGTAATTTATAATGCACCTTTAAATATAAAAACATAACAGTACAACTGACAGCAATCTTAAAACTAAAATTAGAATTGGTTAAGAAGCAGTTTGGCACCTAGTAACCCTGAAGGCTAAATAGAACAAATGAGTTTTTGTTAGCTTTGAAAAAGCAGCTGATGAGGTTGAGCACATTTTCATAGGAAGGGCATTCAATATTGTTGGGCAGCTACTGAGAACGTGGTCTTAACAGATGTGAATTTGCATCTCTGAAAGGTTAAATCATAGGAAAAGTCACCCCACCCCACCCCTCCCTCACCAAGCGGATTACAAAACTAGACATGGAAGAATCATTTGAGGAAAATGGCCCTTAAAATAGTCTGAGTTAGACCTGAGTGAGTAAAGTGCACCCTGTAGGCTACATGTGCTTCTAAGGCCATTTTTATGTGTTTTTGTTAAGCCTACTGAGTCACCGAATTTTAGAAACAAGGCCTGCACTAAGCCTAAAAAAGGCACCCAAATGACCAGTTGTGTCTGAGCTCCAGGGTAAAAGTATTCCTCTACACATTGCCCACCCCAGAGTTAGACCATTGAGGGTTTTGTAGTCCAAAACTAGAACCAAAAATTGGGTCTGGAAACATTGTTTACCTCTGTGTGTCTTGAAGAACAAGTATGATGTTCATAGTCATTTTTTACAGTCAAAAGACAAGCAACAGTGATTGGAACTAATTGAATTTCTAATTACGTTTTCAAGAGCACCCCTGTATCACCAATTTCTATGTGTTGTGAAAGCAGGACAGTGGAAAAAAAACTGATAGGAAGAAAATCAACTCATTGGAAATGTAGAATCATAGAATCGTAGAGTTGGAAGAGACCACTAAGGCCATCCAGTCCAACCCCTTGCCATGCAGGAAATCCAAATCAAAGCATCCCTGACAGATGGCCATCCAGCCTCTGTTTAAAGACCTCCAAGGAAGGAGACTCTATCACCCTCCGAGGGAGTGCATTCCATTGTCGAACAGCCCTTACTGTCAGGAAGTTCCTCCTAATGTTCAAGTGGAATCTCTTTTCCTGTAGCTTGCATCCATTGTTCCGGGTCCTGTTCTCTGGAGCAGCAGAAAACAAGCTTGCTCCCTCCTCAACATAACATCCCTTCAAATATTTAAACAGGGCTATCATATCACCTCTTAACCTTCTTTTCTCCAGGCTAAACATCCCCAGCTCCCTGAGTCGTTCCTCATAGGGCATGGTTTCCAGACCCTTCACCATTTTTGTCGCCCTCCTTTGGACACGCTCCAGTTTCTCAATGTCCTTTTTGAATTGTGGTGCCCAGAACTGGACACAATATTCCAGGTGGGGCCTGAGCAAAGCAGAATACAGTGGCACTATTACTTCTCTTGATCTAGACACTATACTTTTATTGATGCAGCCTAAAATTGCATTGGCCTTTTTAGCTGCCGCATCACACTGTTGACTCATGTTCAACTTGTGGTCTACTTGGACTCCTAGATCCCTTTCACACGTAGTTTCATTCAGCCAGGTGTCACCCATCCTATATCTGTGCATTTTATTTTTCCGCCCTAAGTGCAATACCTTACATTTCTCTGTGTTGAATTTCATTTTGTTAGCTTTGGCCCAGCTTTCTAGTCTATTCAGGTCATTTTGAATCTTGATCCTGTCCTCTGGGGTATTAGCTATTCCCCCTAATTTGGTATCATCTGCAAATTTGATAAGTATGCTCCCAATTCTGTCATCCAGGTCATTGATAAAGATGTTGAATAGCACTGGGCCCAGGACAGAGCCCTGTGGGACCCCACTGGTCACTTCTCTCCAGGATGAAAAGGTGCCATTGTTGAGCACCCTTTGAGTTCGGCCAGTCAACCAATTACAGTTCCATGTAACAGTTACCTTGTCTAGTCCACATTTTACAAGCTTCTTTGCAAGAATGTCATGGGAAACCTTGTCAAAGGCCTTACTGAAATCAAGATATACAATATCCACAGCATTCCCTTCATCTACCAAGCTGGTAATTTTATCAAAGAAAGAGATTAGATTTGTCTGGCATGACTTGTTTCTCTGAAACCCATGTTGACTTTTTGTGATTATGGAATTGCCTTCTAGATGTTCACAGACTCTTTGTTTAATTATCTGCTCCAGAATCTTTCCTGGTATTGATGTCAGACTAACTGGACGATAATTGTTGGGATCCTCATTTTTTCCCTTTTTGAAGATGGGGACAACGTTTGCCCTCCGCCAGTCTGCTGGGACTTCTCCTGTTCTCCAGGAGTTTTCAAAGATTATTGCCAATGGCTCTGATATTACATTTGCCAGTTCTTTTAATACCCTTGGATGGAGTTCATCTGGTCCTGGAGACTTAAATTCATTTAGATTAACAAGGTGTTCCTCTACTATCTCTTTACTTATTCTGTGCTGAAATTCCCCTATTCTGTCCTCTGCTCCATTATCCTCAGGTTGAGCACCCTTTTCCTTTTCTGAGAAGACGGAGGCAAAGAAGGTGTTGAGTAATTCTGCCTTTTCTCTGTCCCCTGTTAACATTTTGCCATCCTCTCGACGCAGTGGCCCTACCATTTCCTTCTTCTTACTTTTGCTGCGGACATATCCAAAAAAGCCCTTTTTGTTGTCTTTAACCTCTCTAGCAAGTCTGAGTTCATTCTGCGCTTTAGCTTTTCTGACTTTACCCCTACACATGCTTGCTATTTCTTTGAATTCCTTTTTTGTGATTTCCCCCTTTTTCCATTTCTTATACATCTTCCGTTTCAAACTTAGCTCAGTTGAAAGTTGCTTAGTCATCCATCCTGGTTTCTTGAGACACCTCCCATTTTTCTTTTTCACTGGAACTGTTTGAAATTGTGCCTTCAGTATCTCCCTTTTGAGAAACTCCCATCCGTCCTGAACTCCTTTATCTTTTAGTATTTCTGACCATGGAATCGCCCTCAATACTTCTCTAAGTTTACTGAAATCCGCTCTCCTAAAATCTAGAATGTGTGTTTGACTATGCCTGGTTTCTCCTTTCCACTGTATTACAAACTCCAGGAGAACATGGTCACTTCCACCTAAGGATCCCACCACTTGCACCCCATTAACCAAGTCATCCTTGTTGGTTAGGATCAGTTCTAAAATAGCTGACCCCCTTGTTGCTTCTTCCACCTTTTGGACCATGAAATAGTCTTCCAGGCAAGTGAGGAATTTGCTAGACCTTGAGGATTTTGCCGAGTTTGACTTCCAGCAAATATCAGGATAGTTGAAGTCACCCATCACTACTACATCTCTCCTTTCTGACTGTGTGGTCATCTGTTCTAGAAAGATATCATCCAATTCCTCAGTCTGACTTGGGGGTCTGTAGTAGACTCCCACCGTAACATCCTTGTTGTTTCCCTCCCCTTTAATTTTTACCCAGATGCTCTCCACCTGGCTTCCATGATTGATGTCCTGGATCTCTTCACTGGTGTAAATATCTCTGACATATAGTGCTATTCCTCCTCCTTTCCTGTTTGGCCTATTTCTCTTAAAAAGGTTATTCCCCTCTATTTCCACATTCCAATCATGAGACTCATCCCACCAGGTTTCAGTGATGCCTATTATATCATATTTGCTTTGTTGTACTAGGAGTTCGAGTTCATCTTGCTTATTTCCCATGCTCTGTGCATTACTGTAGAGACATCGCAGACCATGGGTCCCTTTTACTTGCTGCCTGTGCAAGTTTTTTTGCCTCCCACTGTTGGGTCCTTGCACTTTTTTTCTTGTTTCCTCTATGTCAGTTTGACTATTTTCGCCATCCCTTTCGCCTTCCTTAATATTGTCTCCCTTCCCCACGGAACTCAGTTTAAAGCCCTCCTGATCAAGTTCTTGAGACTGTTGGCAAAAACATTTCTTCCAACTGGCGTGAGATGCAACCCATCTGTTGCAAGAAGTCCCTCCTCATGGAACCACAGCCCATGATCGAAGAATCCAAATCCTTCTCGGCGGCACCATCTGCGGAGCCAGTTGTTCACATCTGCTATTTTCCTCTCCCTTCCTGGACCATGCCCTTCAACTGGCAGAAGAGACGAGATGACAACCTGTACATCCATTCCTTTCAGCTTCCTACCAAGCGCCTCGTAATCCCTTTTGATGTCCTGAAGGCTGTGTCTTGCAGTATCATTAGTTCCCACGTGGACCAAAAGGAAGGGGTATTTGTCAGTAGGCTTGACCAGTCTTGTCAGTCTCTCTGTCACATCACGGATCTTTGCACCTGGAAGACAACACACCTCTCGAGATATCTTGTCAGGCCTACAAATCACTGCTTCTGTACCCCTCAGCAAGGAGTCCCCCACTACGACCACATGTCTCCTCCGAGGCTTAGCAGCGACTGTAGTGCTGGAGAAGTGTTCTACGGATACCATGGACTGCTAAAATGATGAATGAGTCCTAGAGCAAATCGAGTATGAACTCACTCTAGAGTCAAAGGCCTGTTACAGACTGCCAAAATAAAGCTGCTTCGGGTCTCTTTGGAGGTACGCTATTTAAATGATGCAGAGTCCAGAGGTCGCGCCAAAGCCACACTCCATTCCTAAGCACTGGAGTGCAGCTTTGGTGCAGCTTCCAGATTCTTAGGATGCATGCATCATTTAAACAGCATACCTCCAAAGAGACCCGAAGCAGCTTTATTTTGACAGTCTGTAACAGGCCAAAGATAACTAAAATGAGACTGTCATACTTTAGACACGTGGTTCTGTGGGGCGGGACCCCCATGGGGAGTGCAAGAGTGGCACAAGAGTTGGAAGCTCTGATCCCCCCTCCTCTTCCTCTTCCCTGAAAATTTTATGTATAAAATTTACGTATGCATTTAGTTGAATATTGAGCTTACTTTACTGTTCTAATTCGAACAGTTATTTTGTTATAAAATGTTAAAATAGGAATATACATGAAAATGCAAATGAAAATATGTACACTAAATAAACAAAATGTTTGTATTCATATACTATGTCGAGGGGGTGTGATGTCCACATGGAGATAGAAATGGGGGTCCCAAGCGTAAAAGGTTTGAGTACCACTGCTTTAGACTTATGATAAGAAGACATGACTTGCTAGAAAAGACAATAATGTGTAGTAAGGCAGTCACAAAAGATGGATTTTATCAAAAAAAAGCCATGGTCCCAAGTATGCAAAATCTGAGCTGGGTTGTAGAAGATAGGATGACATGGAGGTCTCTCATTCATAGGATTGTTATAAGTCAAAGATGACTTGATGACAGTTAACAACAACGACAAATTTGGAAGTCACAAAGGCATTATGACAGTGATTGAGTTTAGTCACGTGATTGAGTTATGACATTAAGAAAAGTGAACAGACATAGGTGCTACACAACTTCAAGAATATTGTCAATATTGAACTGTAGGGCTGGCTAATACCTTTTCTGTTGAAGACAGTGATCCACCTGTAATCTTGCCCACTTACATATTCAAGTCTCTCACATCTAGCTACCCAGCCTTTCCTGCTTTTCCATACTTCCATGTGTCTTGCCCAGTCTCACATATTTACCTTCTGCTGTAATCGCATACTATTTATTTATTTAGCAAAACAACAACAACATATTTATTTATTATCCTATCTTTCTCCCCAGAGGGGGCCCAAGATGGCTCACAAAATATCATCTAAAAACAATTATAAAATTACAAACATTAAAACCACACTAAAACCATGATACCCACCCTATATAACATCCTGTTGCTTTCTAAATTCCTTACTCAAGGAACCCCAATGGCTGCAAAGGTTCAGTCAAAGATAGTCTAAATCAAAGCTTGGAAAAGTTACCTTTTAAAAAAAAAACAATGGAAGTATCTGATCTCTCAGCCAGCATGACCAGTTGATTATGTGGGTTGTAGTTCAAAAAAGTAACTTTCCAAATTCTAATCTAAACACCAATTCATAGTCATCACAATATCAGGAATCCCATTTTCAATAGGAAAAAAAAACCCAGTATATTGCTGTCTCTAGCCATGGGCAGTTGTCAAGGATATAACAATACTATTATGTTACTATACTCATCCCTCCACATTCGCTGGCGTTAGGGGCACAGGACCCCTGTGAATCTGGAAAACCCTCAAATAACAAAAACACTGTTTTTACCTGAGAGAATACCTCTCTAGGGATCTCTAGGTCCTCCAGTGCAACTCTTTGGTCAACATCTGTCATCCATTGACCATAGAATTGTGCTGGAGAAGATACAAATGCCTAGTGGAGTCTTCTCTCTAGGAATCTCTAGGTCTTTCAGTGCAATTTTTATTTAAGGTTGATCATAGAGTTGCACTAGAGGACCTAGATATTTCTAGAGAGGACATATTAAAATCCTTGAATAATCAAATCCTCAGAAGTCAAAGCTTGAAATGTGGAGGGACGAGTGTAGTTAACTAAGAGGAAAAAGCCATTCACAGGGAAGTCTTTGGAAGTCAGCAAAGCCGTGGCAGCACCAGTCATGGAAATGTAATACATTTCATTTTTCCTACTGTTTTGACAAGATACCAAAATCACGGATTGCATTGTTTCAAATGGTTTGGGGAGTGTGTTCTGAACAACTAGTCCACTTTTGCTTGTGCATGAGACACCTCACTTCATGTTGCTTGAAAGAATCTGTGAAAGCAGCTGAAATGAACACTTTTTTGATGGAGGTAGCTAAACCAGAACTGCAGTCAGCCTTCCACATTTGCGGCTTTGACTTTGGTAGATTTGATTATTCATGGATTTGATTATGTTCTCTCTAGGAATCTCTAGGTCCTCCAGTGTGGATACTTGAATTCATGGATAAAAAAATCCGTGGATAAGGAGGGCCAACTGTAGTGGAGGGTTTTATTTGCAGGTTTTTGATTTTCATAGAGGTCCTGTGCTGATAACCCGAGCGGTCCACTGTAGACTGGTCTTGTGTGGTGGAGGCAAAGAATATTCCTGAATGTAAATGGCTCCTGCAGCTAGAGTGACTAGCCTATGCACGGATGTTTTATGCAGAAGTGGTAATTTCAACTCTTAGATGAGGCTTGGCTCCTCCCTTTTTTCCCATTTAAAATTTATTTAAATCTATCAAATGTTCCTTTAAAAAAATGCATCCAACATGAACCATAGTGATAATCAATGATAATACATAGAATAGATAAAAGCATAATCTTAATTCATGTATTTATAGTCTAAAAATGAAATAAATTAAATTCAAAATCCTCCCCAAATCAAAATTAATATGCACAGCACAACAATATAATGATAGTATTCTTTCCTATATCTTTTATCCTATATCTTGCTGGCATTTTATCATGCTAGTTATCACAAATAAATATTTCTATGGCCTGTTACAGACTGCCAAAATAAAGCTGCTTGGGGTCTCTTTGGAGGTATGCTATTTAAATGATGCATGGGTCCTAAGAGTCCGGAGGTCGCTCCAAAGCCACACTCCATTCCTAAGCACTGAAGTGCAGTTTTGGTGCAGCTTCCGGATCCTTAGGATGCATGCATCATTTAAACAGCATACCTCCAAAGAGACCCCAAGCAGCTTTATTTTGACAGTCTGTAACAGGCCAATGTTTCTTTTCATTTGTACAATTCTTGAAGCAGTTTATCAGAACATAAAACAGTCCAATGCAAATATGTGAACACTTGAAGGGAGAAATTATAAAAATACTGTATCTAATAAAACATTTCTTTCTGGATGTTTTCCTAGTGTCGTGATTTGTTCTAAAATCTAATAAAAGAGTTGAAATTTTTCTAGTAATAAGCTAATGGGT
Source organism: Sceloporus undulatus (assembly GCF_019175285.1). NCBI lineage: Eukaryota > Metazoa > Chordata > Lepidosauria > Squamata > Phrynosomatidae > Sceloporus > Sceloporus undulatus. The sequence continues at coordinate 260,509,873 of NC_056522.1, forward strand.
CAAATTGTACCATCTCAGATCCATGATGGAAAATAATTTAACTTATTCGTTAATAACGTTTGCTGGGTCCTTTGCCTAACCCCAAAATAACACACAAGTGTGTTATTTTGCTCACATGCCACCTTAAGAGCTGTGTCTTGAATTTCTACCCAGTCAGACCCTGTTTCCTACTTCAGCCATTTGGGGAGTTGCTTCCAATTAGACTGGAATTAGAATTGAGCAAGGAAAGTTGTTGACATGGGAGACTGGATGGCAAAGCTGTCTCTTGCTTTCCTGAAGCTGTGTCAGCTCTATGGTGCTGACATGGGTGAAAACCTGCTCTGTCAGTGAGCAAAACAGATGTGACCAGAAAATCCATGAGGCACAGTTTATAAATAAGAGTGAGGTGACCTTTATGGTTGTCTTTTCAGTGATGCATGCACAGAGGCTTTGCTCTTATTTTATAACATCAGAGTTCCTTTTTTTTAGTCATTAAATGACTGTGTGAAATCGTCTAGGACAAATGCCCCAAAAGGAAAAATCAAAATAAGTATGTTTTATATTCATGTCCTGTTTGCTCCAGGCTGCCTTGAGAAAAAGCTCAAAGCCAAAGAGAGATATTAAGTGTCACTGAAAGCTTCAATTTCAGTGTTCAACCTGGGGAATTAGTAACTGGGGCTGCTTTCATTGTGTCAACAGCATCTTTCCTCTCGCTGTGGCTGGGAAGCAAGAGGCTTTCAGAACTGTTGTTCTAGCTTGTTATTTAATTCATTTTATTTGGCATTGTGCTACCAAAGCTAAAGTGTCTTGCAGGTAATTTGTTATTACAGCGTCCCTCTCTTTTTGACAGTCTGCTTTTCAACAATCCGCTCTTTCATCCCTTTTCACTTATAACAGGAACCCATACGTTTGACATGTGGTCCTCTCTTTTGATCTATTTTGTCATGTTTCCATAACCTTCCATGTGTTTCTGCACTGTTTTTCCTCTCAATTGACACAGCGTCATTTTTTTAATTCAGTCTGTGTATAGAAGTTGTTCATGATGCATCTCTTAGAAATTGTGCACACTGCATCTCTTGTATTTGTGCTTATAATGTATTCATACTTATAAAAAAGACTGGGTTCTACCTAACAATGATTTCTTATTTTATGATAGTGTTCTGGTCTGTAAGCTATCAAATAAGCAGGGAATGCCTGTAGTTTTGGGGGACAGTGTTAAACAAGTAAGAGCAAACATTTGCAGAAACAAGCAAAGAAATAGTTTTAATTTTTGGTTGGACCTGCTTGAAGGTTCCATCCTCAGACTCCTGGGGTTGTGCATCCATTGACTGTTATCTCTCCAATATCCACTGTTAGTAGCTTCTAGTAGTCTAACCACCTACTGCCAGCATTCTGTTGATGTGTTTCATCCAAGAAACCCTTTCTGCTCTTCACTTTTGCATATCTTCACTTTTATGTCTATTACACCCTGTTTCCATATTAATCTTCTGGTTTTTGTTGATTTGTTTTTATGCAGAGCAGAATTAATATTTAATTCATATATTTAAATGTAATTCATTCCAGTATTCATTTTAGAAAATTTACCTCTCAAAAATCTGCCTTTCTAAATATATTTCATACAAACCATGCATTTTAAAATGTTTTTAAGTAAGATATTTTTGAGCTGAGAACTGCACTGTGGAACAATAGAAATGCAAAAATCCCATGTTTCTAAAGTTCCAATACATCTGAAAAACATAAATCAGATCAGTTTATATCAGAATTAACAAAAAGATAAAGAAAGAACATGAAAAAAATCTGTTTCTACTTGACCACTATAGCACGAATTACATATGCACAAAAGTGGAAATCTAATGTAATCCCAGAGGAGGAAGACTGGTTATTAAAAATTTATGATGCTTTAGAAATGGATATTTTATCGCAGAAATTAGCAGTGAAACCAATGAGGAATATAAGAGTGGAAACCAGTGTTAGAATATGTACAAATGAGATGGGGAGACGAGAAGAAAAGAATATATTGATCAGACATGAAAACTACAAAAGTATTAAGACTTAGGAGATGGTGGCATGGTCTTAGAAAGAAAGAAAGAAATGAAATGAAAAGTAAGATAATTTAAGAAATTGATAGATTAAAGAAAATAAAGTTACTAGGCAATTAAATGCAAAACAAAATAGTAGATACAAGTAGACTACTTGAAAGCAAGTTACAAAAGAAAGACTATAACAGATTCACAAGGAATAACTATATAAATTGTCTGAAGTTGAGAAGGAAGTTAGAAAGAATGGGGAGTAGCTGAATGAAGGTATGAGTAAGTCATTTAGAAGGCATGTGAAGAGAGAAGAGGAAGGAAGGAAGGAAGGAAAGCTGTAAAGGGTTGTGAACAAGGAGTTAGGAGGCAGAAAGAAGTAGGAAAAAGTTATTAGGATGAGAGAGGGGAAAGAAGAGAAGGGAGTGGAAAGAAGAAAAGAGAACAAAAAATGGAAGTCTAATTGAATTATAGAAATTAAGTGTTATAGTCTGAGAAAACTATTATGTTATTGTAAACTAATCATTTTGTAACTAATGATACTATAAGATGTATGTTGTGTGTTGTATGATTAAGAAAGCTTTGTTTTTAACAATAAAATTTTAAATTAAAAAAAATTAACAAATGAGACCCATCATTTTGAATCTCTGGCTAACATCATAAGTGCTCTTTTGACTTCAATGAGCCAGGGCAGGTATCTTCTTTGTAAACACCTATGGAATGTCTTCTTCCCCAAGTGGGATTGGTGCCAGCCTTTTTTTTCAGCATCAAAGCAAAATGTTCTTTTTCACACAGGCATTTTAAATGTTCATTATTCTTCAGAGATTTAAAGTTAAAGGCTTTCATGGCCGGCACCCATAGTTTTTTTGTGGGTTTTTCGGGCTATGTGGCCATGTTCTAGCAGAGTTTCTTTCTGACGAAAAACCCACAAAAAAACTATTTCAGAGATTTGTTTGTTTGCTTCCTTACTTGGAAGCCCTTTATGGATGAAGGGTAGTTCATACGTTTTTTGTAAATAAATAATACCAGGTTTTATTATCTGGGGGGCACATTGAAATGCCCCACTCTGCCCTATTCTGTAAACGCTGAATGGGAGAACTCTCACTAGGTGCAAAGATTAAGCCCTTCTTTCCTTTTTTTTATCTTGTCCTTGTGTAACCACAGAAGACAAGGGTTTTATTCCAGGAAAATCGTTCATCTGCTTCTTTTAACAAACATGGTCTAGAAGCTAGAGTGCTGGAGGTGGCCTCATAGAAACTGGATCAATGCCTTGACCAGCTTTGGTGATGCTGAATGACCTTAGGACATTATCACATGAGCCCCATGCTCACCATAATCATGTTATCAAAAGTAAATGGATACATACCAATTTGGGAACCTTCAGTGTCACACATCATTTCTGTAGCACAGCTGGGGCTGTTTCAGTCATTGGCAGTCCCTCAGCTCTCATCCAGACTGCCCCTTAGCCCTGCCTCCCTACCCTATACCCCTACCCAACATACCTTTTATTATTTATCTATATCCATAAAGATATAGATATATATTAGTTGTAAAGCAATTTAGCAACTATAGCAATGTGATTTAGTGAAACAAAGAAAAAAGGAAAGAAAGGGGGGTGAGCCTGTTTGGGAATAGCAAAGGGATGAGTGGGGAGATGAGGAGACTGATACCACATGACTACCCAATCTCAGGACTGCAGCTGGAGAAATTTACCTCACCAGAAGATTAATGCCATAGCATTTTCCCCCCAATGGGCAGGGACCAGAACCATCTGTGTATCCACTGGCTACACTTGCTTCTTCATTTCCTAGACACTTGCTAGGAATTAGTAGCCACTGGCTTGATGATCAGCACTTGTTGAAGGACCACCTACTTTGAGTAGTACTGCCATAGAGGATTCTAAAAGGTGCAACAGGAGCAGGTAGTGAAAACCTTCCTTCCACTAACTTTCTTCTGTTAACTTACCTTGTGCACCAAGTCACAGTCTTTTTAAAATATTGAATCTGTGCTGTTTTGCCCAGCCATCACAGATGTGTTGCTTCTAGTGGCTTCTAGTAATGGAGGCTAGCAGAAACTATACATGACCACTTAATAACCTGATTGTGTGTGAGCTTTCTGCCATTTTAGGCAAGCTACGTAGAGTTGGGTATAGTGGCACAAATTCAGTGTTCATTAGGGGTTTTAAAAGAACTTTCCATTTCAGGGAGAAGCATATGAATCCAGGAAACACAACAGATTAGTCCTGCACCTGTGAGGCAGTGTGTGAATCTGGTAAAATAAAATGAAGTACCACAAGAATAATAATCTTGATGCATCTTAAGAGCAGCATTTAAAAAATTAACTAAACTCCTTGTTAATTATCTTAATATCCCTCTTAGGGAAATTCTGGTTCTCTGAATGCACAGCATGTGTTCTGTCCTTATTTACCACCCATGCCTAGCAAGATGCTCCTCTTTATTTAAGCAATCAGTTAGTCTGTACTAGTGCCCTGGTGTTGCTGTATACCTTTTGATTTACTAGTTTTAACCTAGTCTCTCCAGAATAACTTTGACAGGTTAGAATTAGGCACATCCTTCCCATAGTACAACTGCAAGCTGTATGATTACAAAACTGCCTCCATCCATGTAATTGTTGGACTCAGTGGGAGGTTTCCCTCAACCGCTGTATCTCAGACATTCATTATAATTGAAGTCGTGGAGTCTTTGGCCAGCTGTGGTTTCTGTGCTCTGGCTCTACCATCTCCAGTGAATGTATCCCCTCTCTCATTTTTAGGAAAACCAAATGAGCAGATAACAATGGATAGCAGTCCTTCTAATTTCTTATGGTCTCTACTTAACTTACTTCATTTACCTAGTACTGATCTGTGTAAACAGACAGCTTCATCTAATAAACATGACATTAGAGGCAACCATCCCTTAATTGATACGGCATTTTGTTCCTCCCAGACACCAATGATGTTATTCCTGGCAGGGGTTTTTTTTGGGGGGGGGGGGGGTTGCGCTTTGCCTTTCTGAGCACTTTCATCCCAGGAGAAATTATTCATTGCTTTGTTTTCTGTTTGTTCAGTGGATTAAATATTTTCAGAGTAACCCTGGTGAAGGGAGTGAATGAAAGCCTGAGTGAGAGGCAGCATGTGAAGCATCTGGTGGAGATCTGTGAGCTGCCAAGCCTGTTAGCTGCTTTGTTTGTTTCTTGGTATAAAGATCATGTGGTATAAGAGCTCCAGCTGGCAGCTGGATTCTCTTGGGGAATGGAGGCTGCAGGATGCTGTAGAGGCAAAGCTGGAAAGTTAGGTAAAGATTCTGCACTGGTTCTGGAATCCAGGTTTGAAGGGTATCTGTGGCAACCCTGATGGTACTACAACATTTCTCTGGCTGTTTATAAGAAAAATGTCTGCCAGAGAAAGATTAACAAGGAACCTGGGCAGTGGAGAATCTATTGAGCTTCCTCTTGTCAACACCTGGAGACTTCTTGGGTTCCTGATTAGTACGAGATCCCATAGAACCTTCAGTATCATGGGGCAAACTGTCACTAGACATTTTGAGGACAAAATGGCTTTTTATCTGGTGTGGCGTAGGGTTTACGGTTCATGCAGTTCAGCCCATGGAGGTGTCCAGGACACCTTATGATTGGATAAGAAGTGCATTGGCAAATGGGCTGCCTGGGCCATGTCAGTTCAAGGCTGCTTATATATAAATTTATTCCTAACCAATCACGATTCCTTTCTTTTTGTCTCCTCCCCTTCAGATGAGTCCAGCCTGAAAATGAATGAGGTGGACCACGTGCCTCAGTCTCTTGCCAGCCATACCAGCAGCTACCTCTGGGGTGAATGGAGGGATGACCATGGAGCAGATATGCTGAAGCCTGACCCTCGGGATAGTTTCTTCCTTAGTAAGTAGGAGAGGATCTTCTTTTGTTTATCAATGGAGTGCAAGGTGAGGAATGCAGTAGAAGAGCTGGAAGGGAGGAGGAAGAGTGAGAAGAGGAGGAAGAGGAAGCCTTCAGGCACTTAGTTGCAGTTGTATATCTTCTCTAGTAGGGATAAGTGGTAGCAGAATGGATAAGAACCCTGGAATTTGGTCATCATGGCTTCTCTTTGCTTCTCCTAATCCTGCTCTCGTGTGCCATACTGAACAGCAGGCACAGGGAGGCAGATCTAACAGAGCTTTCCCTCTCTCATGGTCCTTCCTCTTCCCCAAAACTCTCTCCCATATAAGACAGACAGTGAGCCCATTCACACTACATAATTATAATGGTATGATTCTACTTTAACTGCCATGGTGATATCCTATGGAATCCTGGGGTTTGTAGTTTAGGGAGGCACCAGACCTCTCTGTCTCAGAATTCTAAATGCTTTTCTCTCAACTTCAAATCCCAGGATTCCATGGGATATTTCCAGGGCAGTTAAAGTGGAATGTTGTGCTTTAACTTTGCAGTGTGGATGTGTCCAGTGTGCAAGAGCAAATGAGCATTCTTAGCTTTGAAACTGCAACACAGGGCTTGTCTACACTAGCCGAAAATCTGGGGCTTGTCCAGAACATTATCCTCCAGACTGGCCCTGGATGATGGCCGCATGCGCTGGACCAAACCTGATGTGATGCCACAGCGATAGCCACATAGGCCAACAGCGCCAACCCCACATTGGTTTCATTGGCCTATCACCTGTCCACAGCTGCTGCCACAGCTTCTTTACCAGCAGGAGCTGGATGGAAACCTCAATGCAGTGCATTGTCACTTCTGCTGAGTGTCAGACAGGTGTCCATGTGATCAATGAGAGGAAAAGGCAGAGGACACTCCCCACCCCCCCAATCATATGCCTGGACATCTCAGGAAGGATGAGATGAGCTCAGGGAGTCCCTCTACTGTTTCCTCTCGTTGATCACACAGGCACACGTTCCACCCTCAGCAGATGTGACGGCATGCCACAGCCTTTCCACAGAACTGCTGGCAAAGCAGCAGCAGCTCCATGGACAGGCTGTCCCCTTTCTTTGTGCTGTTCAGGCCCAGTCCAGCTGTGCACATGCCAAACCCCCTGATGTTTTTGCTGATGTTTCCTAAGATGAACATGGTGTTGCAGTATAATTAAGAAAGGAATCATACTTCTTTCTGAGAAGTCTATATTCCTCCCCAAGTTTGTGTCTGTGTGTGTGTGTTTTGCTGATCTGACAGTGTAAATACAGGTTGAGTATCCCTTATCTGAAATGCTTGGGACCAGAAGTGTTTTGCATTTCAGATTTTTTTCAAATTTTGGAATACTTGGATATACATAATGAGATATCTTGGAGATGGGACCCAAGCCTAAATATGAAATTCATTTGTTTCATATGCACCTTATACTGAAGGTAATTTTATACATAATGTTTTTAATAATTTTGTGAATGAAACACAATTTTATGAATTCATACATTGAACCATCAAAAAGCAAAAGATTAACTATCTCAGCCATCCATGTGGACAATTTTGGAGTATTTCAGATTTTTGAATAAGGGATACTCAATCTGCAAATAGCCTAAAATATTACGAAGCCACATGTTTATTTCCCAGTGTCAAACATTCTCAAATTCTCAATTCCAGTGCTTAAGATTACTCAGGAAAAAGGATGATGTAACGCTTGCTTGATAGGCGAGTACCATGGTCCACAAATTGGGAAGCTGAACTGACCAAGCTTGTGGACTGTAGGGAACTCCTAAGAGATAGCAACTAACTGGCAAATAAAGAGGTGAGATGGAAGAACCACTCCTTTTTCATGATTACCCTAGTATCCTTCCTGTGCTCTAAAATATAGTAGAAAGACAAGGCATGGGGAGATGGGGTGTGATTTAGTACAGAATATTATTTATAGATCTAAAACCCATACAGTATGTGGAATGTCCACCTTTGTGTAATCAGCCAAACATGAGACATTTTTAATAATAGATAAGATTGCTGCTCTGCAGAGCTGAATCAGAGAGAGATCTGGCCTTGGTAGATGACCTCTTGGTACAGATTGTTCTAAATCTCCAGGAATTTTTAGCCACAGTTGGGATGAAAGGCAGATGAAAGCTGCATCCACATTACAGAAATAATCCAGACTGGCACCACTTTAACTGCCATGGCTCAGTTATGGAATTCTGGGAACTGTAGTTTTGTGAGGCATTTAGTCTTCTCTATCAGAGAACTCTGGTGCCACAATAAAGTACAGTTCCCAGAATTCTGTAGCATTTAGCCATGGAGTTAAAATGATGTTAACCTGAATTATTTCTACAGTGTCAAAGTAGCCAAATTGGCAGAACAGACCTCATAGTTTAGTCAAGACTACTTCCAGGTCTGTGTGCACTCTCTGCAATGAATCTAATCCACACTGGATACCAAGAAGATGGATTCTAATACCAAATAGTGTTTGGTGATTAGGAGTAACCATGCATATTTTTTATATTTTAAAAAATTATTCCACAATTTTAATGGTTTACATAATTTATTTTGATTTTCCTATTAATGGAGAAGAGTAAAGAGCTATGCTCAGCATTCAGACTATTGCCTTCTCTATCCCACCCCACCCTCTCCATGTGTGAATATCTTAAACCTATTTCTTGCAAACATTGGATGAGGTGATAAATTTGTGTCTGCCACTTCAGATTGTAGGCAGGAACTCACATAAATGTGCAGTACTTTTCCATGCTCACAGAAATCCATTTTAATAGATATCAGAGGAAAGCAATCTGGCATTTATCCATGGTGCAGAAGTCAAGATAGTGATTGTGTAGACAAGGCATCAGTGAAGTGAGTCCAGGTCCAGGTGGGCTGGATGGTGCCTTGTTTTGATCCTGCGGCTTCCTGTTACTGAACTGCTTTTATTTCAGCTCCCCAGATCGAGCCATCCCATGTGGAGAATGTGTTGGTGCCCTGTGCTTACAGCCCCACATACGTGGTGAAGGACTTCCCTATTGCCCGCTATCAGGGCCTGCAATTTGTAAGTGTCCTATCGGCTCTAGATCCACCTTCTCTGTACATTGAGAGGTATCACTACTCTCCTTGCCATCATAATTCAGTGTATCTAAACTCCAGTGCAAAGGGGTGTTCTGTAAACAGAATCCAAGTCATCACGATGTGGTCACCCTTGGTGTTAGCTGAAATCAAAGTATAGTGGACCCTTGTTATACACTGGGGTTTGGTTCCAAGATCCCCCGTGAATAACAAAATCCATGTATGCTCAAGTCCCATTAAATATAATGACATAGCAAAATGATGTCCCTTATAAAAAAGAAAATCAAGGTTTGATATTTGAAATTTATACTTTTTTTGAACATTTTCAAACTGTGAATGCTTGACTCTATGTATAAAAAAATCCGTGTATAAGAAGGGCTGACTGTATTTTAACAGGCACTGGAGCAAAGATGCGAGGGAGGAGTTGGTTCAAATTGGAAGAAAAATGTGGGGGTAATAAAAAAGATACATAAGGAACTTTGCTGGCTGCCACCAGAGTAAAAGAAAACCTGTTTAAGCCCTCTTTGGTTCATGGGTTTTAACAGGCCCAGCATGCTGGAATAGATGCTTGCTTCCAAATATGCACAGGTAGGTGCAATTCATATTGCACTTGGCTTTCTGAGAGAGCTTGAACCCCTATCCCAATGTAATATCTTTTACCCTAGGATTTGTCCCAGGAGCACCTGTTCCTGTGTAATTTAATTCATCCCCTTCCTCTCCCTCCACCTCCTCCACCCTCTCTGTAGAAACTGGGAACATACATATCCTTGCTGTGACTCTTCTCACCAGGTTGCCCCTCCCACAGGTCTACCTCTCATTTGTTTACCCCAATGACTTCACTCGGCTTACGCACATGGAGACAGAGAACAAGTGCTTCTACAGAGAGTCCCCACTCTACCTAGAAAAGTAAGTGTCAAAGAGGAAGGCTATCTGCCCAGTTATTAAGGGACCCATAAATTTAAGAATAAACCAATCCAGTGCCCTATGTTGAGGGTAAATGGAGAGAATGTCTATAGTTTTTTGTGGGTTTTTGGGGCTTTGTGGCCAGGTTCTAGCAGAGTTTCTTTCTGACGTTTCACCAACATCTGTGGCTGGCATCTTCAGAGAATGCTTTGCCTGGAAAAATTGGGTGTATATATACTGTGTGAGCCTGGGAATGCAGGAGTGATTTGCATGTGTATTGTTCTGTGCTGATGGCTGGCCTCAGGCTGGGAGGCTAATGCAAACCAGGATTAATGTCTGCTAATTGGTGATCATTATCTGCTGGGAAAGCCCCTGACCCTGAATGGTTTCCATTTGCATTTGCTGAGTCTTTATTTTGCTATTCCTCAGGACTGGTAGCCAAATTTTGTTCACTTTAAGGGTTTCTTCTTTCCGGTTGAAATTGTCCAGGTGTTTGTGGATTTCAGTGGCTTCCCTGAGCATCCTGACATGGTAGTGGTTGGCATGGTCCAGAACTTCAGAAAGAAATGCTGCTAGAACATGGCCACATAGCCCAAAAAACCCACAAAAAACTATGGATGCCGGCCATGAAAGCCTTCGACTTTACATCAGAGAGAATGTCCTCTCCTGGCAAACTCAGTGCATGCCTAACATATAAAATATGAATGCCACAAACATATATTTGGCCTGAGGCCTGGAGAAGACTGCTGAGGATACAGTGGACAGCAAAAATGACAAACAGTGGACAGCAAAATAGATCAAGCCTGAAATTTCCCTGGAGGCAAAGATGATCAGTTTGAGGCTGTCATACTTTGTCATACTGTCATACTTTGGCTGCATAATAAGAAGGCATGACTCATTGGAAAAGATAATAATGCTGGGAAAGAGAGGAAGATGGCACACCAGATGGCTAGATTCAGTTAGGGAGGTCACAGGCATGAGTCTGCAAAACTTAAGCAGAACAGTAGAAGAGAAGGAGTCATGGAGATGTCTAATCCACAGGGTCGCTATGAGTTGAGGTCGACTCGAAGGCAACTAACAACAACCCCCGCTAATTATAAAATTAGACAAGCTGATTGCAAAGCTGATCTGCCATCACATGGGCCTTGTTATTTGGAGATGGAATACCAAAGCCCACTTTGCAGACTCTGCTGAGGAACCACCCCAGAATAGAAGGATTAGATCCCACAGGGATATTTTAGATTAGATTAAACAGGAGTTTTCAGACATTCATTCTTTTCCTAGTCATGTTTGCACAGCTACCCTCCATCCTAATGCTCTTTAGAAGATAAAGCCCAGTGGAAGTTTCAGCTTGGTGGCAATTCAGAGCACTGGCATATAGCACTGTTTCAGGGCTAAGTAACTGTCTCTTTTCTTTTGCCTACTCCTCATTCTAATGTCACATATTTCATTCACACACATCCAGAGCCAAATATGGCTGAGGCAAAATTTGTGGCTTCTGCTCCCAAGGGACTCAAAAGATCCATTTTCAGCAATATTCTCAATCCAGAAATATCTCTGCATGTGAGTACATAGGAAACCACGTCATGCATTTGACAAAGCAGGTTCTGGCACGCAAAAGCTGGTGCTGCCAGATTTTCAGTAGTCTTTAAGTTGCCACTGGGCTTTGCTCATTTTATTATTACAGGCTACCTCTTCTGAAAGGTGGCTCTGTGAAAAGTAGCCTGGATGCTCAGGACCACAGACAACCAGTTCTGTATGTGTGTACTAGTTTTGTATCTGATATGTCATCATTTGCTGCTCCAGGTTTGGCTTTTACAAATACATGAAGATGGATGAAGAAGAGGAGGATCCACACCAGAGAGCCTTTCTTTTTCTGAATCCTGAGAGTAAGTGGTTTTGAGAGGATCTGAATTCCTCTACTTGGGAACCACTCAGATAGCTCCATTTTGTGAGCAGCCTTTTAATCCTCTGTGGTCTTGATAGGTACTCTGCTGTACCTTTTTTTTTCAGGGCTTGTATTCCCAACCCTGAGTAGTTATGTCGCTATTGTAGGGTCCTGCAACATATTGTAAGTGAGGCAGGGAGTAACTGCAGGAAATTAGAAAAGATATGGCGGGGGTGGGGAGAGAAAAAACACACACACCAAACACAGTTTGCTGAACACCCAAAGAAACTGCTGCCTCTGAATCATTTCTGTCCAGTGTCATCCTGCCTGTTCTACCTTTTGGCAGTGGCAATTCAGATTAACAAAAGTACCTGCCATTTTCTATGACTGAGCAGTATTTGCATATTCAGAACACCAGACTCTGAATTATGAATACATGTACCTGGAAACTTCCTTTTCAGTGGCCCTTTTATCCCCAACCAAACCCTGTGAGAAACTGTTTCTCAATATATCTAGTGCAATAAAGGGGGGGGGGGGTATGCCTGTGCCAATAAATATGAATGCAGCCCCTCCCCAAGTTTACAATCATTCTTTGCCTGAGCAGAAGAGTATGTGGTTCTTGCAACCCATTGTTTGAGGCAATTCTTCTATCTTCAGTAATGTATTGATCTCTGTTCCTACCTTCAGCAATAGCCCTAGGTTTACAAATGCTGACCCAAATGCTTCTGCAGTGCAAGAGCCATTTTTAAAAACTTTTTGATCCTGAGAACTACCTTGTCATTACCTCAAAATGGAATCGATACCTTTCCTATTCTAAATCTTGTGTGCATTAGCAAGGCTATTAGTCCTTTACCATTCTTTTGGCTTGTAGCCATGACTCTTCTCAGTAAATTTATGTGGCTTTGATAGTTCGTATAAGGAGATATTCCGCTAGTTGAAATTTATGAAGATCTAGGGCAGTGATGGCGAACCTTTTGAGGTGGCCATGCCAAGGGTGGCGCTTCCACCCTGCGGGGGCGGGGGCCCGTGCCAGAAGCGGGGCTTCCACCCTCCAAGGGCAGGGCTTCCACCCTCCAAGGGCGGGGATTTCCCTCGCGCCCTATGCCGGCCTCCAGCTGTCTCTGAGAGACAGCTGGAAGTCAGGGGAAATTGGAGGAGGGGTGACAGGCGCGCACCTGCTCCTCCTGTCCTTCCCTTGGCCTCCAGCTGTCTTTCAGAGACAGCTGGGGACCAGTAAGGGCCTGTGGGGGGCAGGAGCAAAGGGCCCTGCTCCTGTCCTTGGGGCTTCCCCAGGCCGGAGGTGTCCTCCGAAGGACACCTCCAGCCTGGCGAAGCCCCGCCAGCAGGAGGAGGAGGAAGCCAGCTGCCCCTGCTCCTGTCCTCGGGTCTTCCCCAGGCCGGAGGTATCCTCCAAAGGACACCTCCGGCCTGGCAAAGCCCCATGGGCAGGAGGAGGAGGCCGCCCACCCTTTCTTCCTTGGCGCAGAGCGAAGGGAGGCTGAGGGGAGAGGGACTGGGGACATGTCGCAGCCCCCTTCACTTTGGCATGGAGCGAAGGGAGGCCGAGGGGAGAGGGGCTGGGATGCATGCCCTTTCACACGGAGGGATGGGAAGCCGGGAGGGAAGAGGGCTGGGAGGAGGAGCCAGACGCGCACGCCTGTCTCCTTCTCCCAGGCACCATTTTCTGGCTTCCCGCTGTCTCAGAGAGACAGCGGGTAGGGGGGAAACGGAATGGGCATGCACATGCCCGTTCCGCCTTCTCCCTCACTCCATGCCTGGCGAAATGGCGTTGTGTGCCATCCATAGCACGTGTGCCATAGGTTCGCCATCACGGATCTAGGGCATAGCTGGGCCACCCCATATCCTAGTTCTGTCCCCAAGACACTCACATAGGGCATTTTAAAATTAGTTACTGTATCTACTCATGTATAAGTAGAAATTTTAGTCAAAAAATTGACCCAAAAAACCTACCATATATACTCGACTATAAGTCGACCTCATATATATGTCAAAAGCAGGTTTTAGGGCCAAAATTCAAAAGAGACAAAATTATGGATTTTGATATGACCCATAGATAAGTCAAGAGTGAAACTTAAGGGTGTGTAACAAAGGATGCAAGGGATGAAGCAAAGGAAAACAGTGCCAGAAAACTTACAAAATTTCCCCAGGCATAACTGTTTGTGCGCATTCTAAAGGCTTCATGGATGAGAGACTATAAAGGGGGTGTGAGTGCTTCCAGAACAGATGACACTCTTGCCTTTCACCAGGGAATGATTCCTTTTTTTAAAATAAGCATTAAAGTACAGTACAGTACTTATATTGACCCATGGATAAGTCAGCACAGGTTTTTGGAGTCAATTTTTTGACTAAAATTTCTAGACTTATACATGAGTATATACAGTCAGTCAGCTTATCCATGGGCCAATGCAAGTATTGTATTTTAACTCCTATTTAAAGAGGAACCATTCCCTGGTGAATGCTAAAGCATATCTGTCCTGGAAGCACTGAACCCCCCCCCCATCTCATCCATCCAGCCTTTAATGATAACACAAACAGTAATGCCTGCTGGAATGTTGTAAGTTCTTTTGCTTTGTTTTCCTTTGCTTCATCCTTTAAATCCTTTGCTTCATGCCCCTAAGTTTTTATCTTCGACTTAGCCACGGGTCATTTCAGAATTTGTAATTTTGGCCCAAAAACCTGCCCTTGACTTATACATAATGTTGACTTATATCAAGTATATACAGTATGCAAAATTAGTTTGTTAGTATATTCAGTTATTATTCTGTACTGAGCAGTTTGGCAGTGCAAGAGTTATAGGCATGTGGAGGTCATTAAGGATTTATAGATAAGGGGACATGACTGGAGGAGCTGCAGAAAGGAGAAATAGCTATGCAAGACCACAAAAAGTCTCCCCCACCCAAAATACTAAACCTATTAATTGAATCATAGAGTTGGAAGAGACCACATATAATCTACCCCCCTGCTGGAATACACAATCAGATCTTGTCTGTGCATTTTCAGATATATTTGCAGAATCAAGGTCTGGAATCTTTCTTTTCCTTTAAGGCTGAGTTCCTTAGAAATCTGAATTATGCACAGAATTACAGAAGTAAAATCACTCTGACTTAATGGCTCAGTTTTCCAGTCATGGCAATGGCAGTGACTAATTTCAGTAAACGGTACACTATTCATTGTACAGAGTCTTTGCCTACCAGTGCTTTATACTCACTCTGTGTATGCTTCTCTTTAAGGCCTCTTCAAACTTCCCTTACAGCCTCTCTTGCATCAAAACTTCCTTCATTGTGTCTCTATTATCTCTAGAAATTGCACACACTTGCTGAATTACTGAGATGTCACCTGCTTTGTTAATTATTGTTTTCTAGATTTTTTGGAAGAAGAGGAGGAAGGAGCTGATAGTCCTGAACCCACTGACCCACCCTCTGACACCAAGGGCAAAAGCTCCAGTGTTTTGGATCCCCATGTGTTACCTAGAATGAAACAAAATGAGAGGCCCCTAACTACAAAGGATTATGGCATTGGCATGGACCACTATCCCTTCCATCAAAAGCAAAAGAGGCTTCATGACGAGAGAGCCCTGACAAGCCAGCCTGTCCCCACAGGTACAAACACTGGTCCCAGCATGAGTCCTGTGACTCCTTCCAAGGTTTTCCAGGCATTTGAGAATAGAGCACCTCTTGGAGAACAAGTGGTCGTCCGTGGCCGGTCCCTCAGCTGGGCACAGGAGGAAGAGGTGCAAGAGAGAAGGAAGGAGGACCAGATGGAGCTATTGTCACCATCGAAGCGGGACAGCTCCCTCAGCCTTCAGCCACATTTGTCGGTACCTTTCTCTGCTGGAAAGGCCAAGCAGAGCCTTAAGGAAGTGAAGCAGACCAAAAAGGAGACCAAGAAACCCCCAGAGAAAGTATATGTAACCAGGCTACAGCCCAGCAAGAAGAAGGCCCCCTCTCAAAAGGATGTTTTTCGTGGAGTTTTCCTCTACCCCAGGCCACCAAGGAAAATGCACTTGAGCTCCAGGACCCCTCAGTGGCACCCCTCTCCCTTTAACAAACTTAGTATGGTCCCTGGCCACAGGACACCTTGGCTCACAGGCAATGCCACCACAGAAACAGAGCCTTCTAAGCGGAAGGGCCAGCGGGCCAGCCGGAAGTGGGAACAGCTGTACATTCAAGAGGCCCGCAAGGCTAGGAGTAGGCAGAGAATGCACCCCAGTGTCTCCACCCTGCCTGAAGAAGGGGTGCTCAGCAAAGAAACCTTTGAGATCACCACCCCAGCAAAGACCACCCTAGACTACAATTCCTCAGAAGTGGTGATGTCTGAAAGTGTCCGAGTAACGTCTTTCCTGCAGATGTCAGAGATGACTGAATCTCAGCAGGAAGAGGTTGAGGGCCCAGAGAAGGCCCAAGAGGAGGAGATGGAGGAGGAGCTGTCTGACTACAGTTATGAGAACTCTGAGCTTCAGCAGAGCTGGCTAGAGGATTCCATCAATTGGCAAAGGACGTTCAGCGTCAGCCCCATGGACTTTGAATTGCTACGCTCAGACTGGAATGACCTGCGATGCAATGTCTCAGGAAACCTGCAGCTGAGCGAAAGTGAGGTGGTGGATGTGGTGGCCCAGTATATGGAGAAACTCAATGAGAAGAATGGCGGGTAGGAAGAGGGAGTTGGAGGGGTGGTGTTATCTAGACTGGGAGAAGCAGCTGTTTTGGACTACAATGCCCAGAGCCCATGGCTAGGGATGATGAGATCTGTAGTCTAGCACCTCTGCAGGGAACCAGGTTGTTTACCCCAGTTAGACAGGGGATAGAGTGAGAGACCACACACATACACAGAGGAGTTGTGGGTATTT
Organism: Sceloporus undulatus; assembly: GCF_019175285.1. Lineage (NCBI taxonomy): Eukaryota > Metazoa > Chordata > Lepidosauria > Squamata > Phrynosomatidae > Sceloporus > Sceloporus undulatus. Next base: position 260,526,500 of record NC_056522.1, read on the forward strand.
TGACAGTTTACCCTTTGGTAAAAGGTTGCATTTACAGCAGGGCACTTTATCTAACATGGTGAAGAATAAGTCTGCAAATTTTGAGCTCCATTTATAGAATATTTTAATTGAAAAAGAGGAGATGTTAGTAGTGTTGGATTCGAAGTAAAAAGGGGTTTTTCATTTTGATTTGAGTTTGGGAAATTCATGGTTAGGGTTTTTGTTAATACAATTATAAATAAATGAAGAATGTAAGAAGAGAGAAACGAGAAATCAAGGTCTGGTCTATGCTGAATTTTGATGTTTTAAAGAATAAGTTGGGGTGGGTAGATGGGTTTTGTACATGTACTGGGATGTTAGTTTTTGTATTTGTTTTGCTTTATTCCGTTTTGATTTGTCTAGTCAAAGTTTTTTGGGTGGCTCAATATTGATGTTTGTGAGCTGTAAATAAATGTATAAATAAGAGGGTGTTTTAAAAACTGAATGGAATCTTTTAGGATAACTAAAGCCTATCACTTTTAGAACAGGGGTTGAAATCATGCCTGATGGGCCACATATAGCTCTAGGGACATTTTAGTGGCTCCCAAAGTCCCCAGTACCTGGGTGTTTGGGGGAGGGGGTTGGTGGGAAGAGTATGTGAAGGGAGGGAAACTATGAGTTTGAAAAGGGATGGGGGTTTTGCACATGAATTCCCAGACTCCTCCAGCAAGCATAGTCATTGGGAGTTGTAGCTCTCCAGAAATAATTTTTCCAGGATCTATTTAGGGCCGCATCAGCTTTATCTTCTCCCACCCATAGAATTTATACCCTCTTGCGGATCATCAATATGGAGAAACGGAGAGATACAGCCCGTGGCAACCGTTACCTGATGGAGCTGGAGCTGATGGAGAGAGGTCAGCGGACTGTGAGACTCTCAGAGTACATCTATGTCCTACTCCACCAGGGCAAGTCAGAGGACAGCACTGAAGTCAACCCCGAAGGGCCTGCCACTGCCTCTACTGAGTCTCAGCCACCACCTAGTGCCTGGAGCCTGCTCTATGGGAAGCCCATCCTGTGCCGACCTCTCAAGCTCAGCTGGAGGCAAGAAGTTATGGTGCATTTTGTGGTGCCAGGTGAGAGACAGACCTCTGTGTCCCAGAAGTGAAATGCTATTTTCCTAGGAAAGAATGATAGATTTTAAGCAGAAGGTAGGGGGATCAAACCACATCATTGCTGGAGGCCAACAAGGGTGAGTTTTGTTAAGAGACCTATAGATTTTTTGCACTACACAATTACGGTTCTATGATCCCACTTTACCTGCCATAGGAACATCCTATGGAAACAGCATTTGCAGTTTAGGGAAGGGCATTTCAGCACAGAATAAGTAAAGAGATAGTACAGGAATACCTGGTTAATCTAAATGAATATAAGTCTCCAGGACCAGATGAACTACATTCAAGGGTATTAAAAGAACTGGCAAATGCAAATATTGGAGCCATTGGCAATAGTCTTTGAGAACTCCTGTTCATGTTGACTTATGTTCAACTTGTGGTCTACTTGGACTCCTAGATCCCTTTCACACGTAGTCTCATTCAGCCAGGTGTCCCCCATCATATATCTATGAATTTCATTTTTCCACCCTTAAGTGCAGTACCTTATATTTCTCCGTGTTGAATTTTATTTTGTTAGCTTTGGCCCAGCTTTCTAGTCTATTCAGGACATTTTGAATTTTGATCCTGTCCTCTGGGGTATTAGCTATTCTTCCTAATTTGGTGTCATCTGCAAATTTGATAGGTATTCCCCCAATTCTGTCATCCAAGTCATTGATAAAGAACTGGAATGAGTGTACATGCCACAATCAACAATTCTTTCATACTGCTTTCATTTCTTTGAGGTGGGATATAAGGAGAGTACCTGTCTCCATCCCAAGAAGGACTGTGATTGAGACTTTGGGCCAGTCCACATGTTATACAGTGACATCTGGTTCCTTTGGCATTCTGGGAATATTTAAATTACCTGGGAAGGCACTGCATTCATCCCCCAATTGGAAAACTTTAGTGGCCTGGAACTTGTGAGGAACGTAAGATCAGACCCTCCCACAAGATTTCTTAATTCCATATGTTCTCAGAGCAGTGTGGAATGTTGGTGTGTGGAATAGTGTCTCTGCCATAGCTACTGCTGGGAAGTTTCTCCCCAATACAAGGCCATGGAGAAGGCATAGTATGGGACTGCTGAGTACAAATTGGTGCTTGGGGAAAGTAAATATAGAAAACACATGTGTATGCCATACAGAAAGAGATAGATGCAAAAGGCCATGGTGTGTGTGTGTGTGTGTGTGTGTGTGTGTGTTTTCCATGACCTAAATTAGTTGCAAAAATGTTTATTTCTGCACATAAAAAAACATATTCTGTGATCAGACTTGTGGAAGACCTGGAGTCAATAGGTGCTAAGCAAATGAAACTGGTGTTTAACTGTGTATATGTGACCTATTTTTTTATACAATCATTTCCTCTTGCTAGTTGAATGCTTATTTGCCACAATCTAAATACCTCTGACTGCATGGCACTATCTAGAACACATTCTGAGAATATTACTTTGTTGCCATAGCTGATGTGTGTCTATAGGTATCATATCAGCTTTTTTATGATGGAGAAACTCCCTTATGAATGATGTACTGTGTGTGTTGAAATGCTAATCTCTTGTAGTGAAGAACCAAGCACGCTGGGTTCAGCAGTTCATCTCAGACATGTCCAACCTATACTTGAACACCAAGGATGCCAACTTCAACATTATCCTGGTGGATTTTGATAGTGATGACATGGATGTAGAGAAGGCCCTTCGGGAGGCTCACCTGCCCAGGTAACATAAAGCAACACGGAAAGCCCTAAAATCCTTTTCACTGGTTCCCCTTCTTAGGCTTGTACAGTTCAGCCTCAAAGCTACCCAGCTGTCTGCTTTCTGATTGCTACTGCTGTCTAAACACACTTCTTTGCATTGTACAGTGGATACAGCTGGCCGCTGGGGAGATGAGTAAGACTATTTAAATAAAATCTAATTTCCTCTGCCGACTTTGCAGATCATGCATGATTACCTTGGTTGTTTTTTTTTTCCAGCTATGTGTTAGAAATATGGCATGAATAGTAAAAGGTAGCTAGAAATGGCCTAGCACATGTGGGTGTGAAAGAGTAATAGAGGGTAGGACAACTCTTGCTGAAATTAGATTTCCTTTTAAATGTGGAAAGAGAGGCATTGTGCCTAGCTACAGCCACTTTTCTAAGCAATCTGTATTTTGATGATATCTTTGCTTTATGAGTTGTTGCCAGATACCAGGCAGATTTCATCTACAAATAGCATTCTTATGGCTATGTATTTTAATCAGTTTAATTGGTAAATTAAGGCTGAAAACCCAAATGCACTCGATAGGCCCACTGAAAACAGTAAAATTTACTGCTCAGCCTACTCAGGATTGTGTTTCATTTGTTTATAGCACCCCCATTGTTTAGAAGGGGGTTGGGGAAAGCATGACCCTTGGGTTGTTTTTGAGGTCCTCTGGACCCCCATCAATTCCTCCCATTCAAAATTGTCCTCAGGGGATATGAGGGGCATTTTGCCCCATGTTGTCTCCCACACACAGTTTTGGGCCTATGGGAAACTTAAAAGAACAAACAGGTAGTCAATTCGTTCACTTCCTTTTTTAAAAAAGGCCCCTCTTGGACCTAAATCTGGGTTTGTAAAAATTGCTCTACATTTTTAAGGTTCTTTTAAAAAAACAGTTTAAAAGAAATTCAGGCTAGGCACAGCTAGGGGTTGCTGCTGTCCTCCAAAGTCCCATGGGAGAACAATGTATCCCTCCAGCCCCAGGTAGCTGTCCGCCTCTGGTTTAGGTAAAAAGGCTCCAGAGCAAACTATGTTATATTAATTTGTTTATTCAGAATAAAACCCAGAGAAGGCATTATCCTTAATATAAGCAGCAAGGAGCAAAATAACGTAACCTTTATTTTATCCAAATGTGCATACACTTAAATCCCTGTTCCAGCAGCCATGTGAATAAAGTTCAAGGAAAACAAACCCGCCCCAGAGCCAGTAGAAGCTAGAAGAATAATAGACATGACCTATTTCATAAAGCCATATTACAGGAGCCCACCTCAAGTGAAACCTGCCCTCTTATCTCAGATTAACACAGAGTGGAAAAAAGGAGATGATACTTAGTAGCTTGATGGTAAATAGGCCATGCCACCAGTAATAGTTGCAATTTTATAGTGCAGTCTGAAATTTGCACATGAAGTGGTAATGATATGCTTGCCACTCACTATGCTTGATGTTCCAGGCAGGCCTACTTGGGACTCATCTCATCTCACAAGGTGTGGGAAAGCAAACAAACAGGGGCAGGGAAAATGGCACTATCCCTTTTCTCTGCTCCTTGATCACCATGCTACCAAAGGACAGTCCCTGCAAACAGGCTTATGGTATGAAAAGGATACATGTAAGGAAAAAGGTATGAAGTGTGGAAAGTGAAATTGTGAACCAGTAGCTGGAATAGAAATGGTTCAGGAAGAAGGAAATCCAAATGTATCTAATCTCCACAGAGCTGATGGAATGGCCTGTCATAGGCTTAACATTCAGCAAAAAGATTTCACATGTTTACTTTGAAGTGGTTCAGTTACTTCAGTGGGACTTATTCCCAATTAAATATGCAGTCATAGCTGATAAATCAATAAGAGCCCATTTTAATTGGTGAGATTCTGAGATGAGGCATGGTTATTTTATGAGTTGCTTTGTTTCAGATGTGTTGCTGAAATAGGGAATGAATATAGATTCTGAATGAACTAGGTAATGAACAAATAAACATTGATGATATGGCCTTCTGTAAATATGGAACACTTTAAATTTGCTCATTCAAGTTACTTCAGCCTTATTTTTTTTTAAAAAAAAAAATCTGTTGTGTGGTTTGGTAGTATGTGAATTTATTTTAATGTATTTAAAGAGATTGATAGTTAATCAACTAAAAATTCTTCAATTGAGGGACAGCTCTTATTCAACCTGGGCTCTCTAACCTACCTTAATTGTAAAGTATAGGACGGAACATGGGAAAGCTGCTTTATATTGAGTCAAACCATTGGTCCCTCTACTGTCAACAGTGATTGGCAACAGCTCTCTCGATTTGCAGGCCCTACCTGGAGATGCCAGGTGTGGAACCCCAACATGTAAATTAATGTTCTCCTTCAGCTAACATACCTTCATTTGTCTGAAAGGTTGTAGTGGTTAGATGATCTTGTTCTCCATCATGCCTTCCTTCCCCATTATATCTCTGTCCATTTCATTCCCATCAGTTGTAATTAATATGCATCTTCTTCCCAGGTATCAGTACTTGAAGCGCACTGGGAATTTTGAGCGTTCTTCTGGGCTGCAGGCTGGGGTGGACTCCATAGAGGTGAGGACTGAAGTGCACGGACTGAGGATCTTCCTAGAACAAATAAGCATCTAATTTGCTACACAGTCAATGCCTTCTCTGCTGTTCTTGATCTTTGATCTTTCAGGATGGCAGCAGCATTGTGTTCCTGTGCGATCTGCACATCCACTTCCCTCTCAACATTCTAGACAGCATCCGGAAGCACTGCGTGGAGGGGAAACTGGCCTATGCACCAATTGTCATGAGGCTGGGCTGCGGGAGCTCCCCACAAGAACCCAATGGTGAGATCCATGTGTGCCTGGGGGAAGCCAGATTGAATGCATGAGGCAGCATGGCAGATGGACTCCTCTCACTGTCAGCTAGCATTATGCAATTGAAACAGCAAGCCTGCTGGCACCCTTATTCCCACCTTGCTCTCTTAGAAGTTTATCACACAGGGAGAATTGGAAGTTAAAAGGGCCAGAACCCGCAGTTATCCAGGGTATTAGGCACAATTGCACAAATGGTTTTCACATGATGTTGTGCGCAAACTGCTTGGAATCTGACAAGAAAGTGACATGAACCAGGAAGTAAGCATTTTCAGGAAAATATTGGAAATTCATTTCCATTTCATTCACAGATTTCCTTTTTTGTGCAATTGTTGTAGTATGAAAGCTGCTTGAGGTTTATTAATGGGATTCTCCCTGATTTTGTGTTTGTTGCCAGATTTCCCATGGTTCTTTGGGGCATGTTTACTTCCAGTGCTGCAGAATAAATACAATAATGCTTGTCTGAGTCCTGACATGCTTCTCTCTCTCAATCTCTCTCTCTCTCTCTCCACAGCTGCAGTGATCCCCAATCTGTCCTGTTTAAGGGATTTTGGATTTCAGCTCCCAGATTCCCAGGCTATTGGCCAACATGGCTGAGGCTTCTGGGAGCTGAAGTTCAAAATCTCTTAAAGGGGACAGTTTGGGGATCACTTCAGCCTTCCCTCCTAGCCAGAGCTCTTAAAGAAACAGCTATTGAGGCAAAGGCAGGGACAGAGCAAGTGAGATAGAGAAAAGTATGAGTCCCCCCTCGCTCTTTCCTGTGTATGTCTGTCTGTCTCCTGCTTCAGCCTTCCCCCATAGCCAGGGCTCTTAAAGGAACAGCTGCTGAGGGAAGGCAGGGACACATAGAGAGAGATTTCTCGCAGTCCATGTGTAAAATCATTTGCGCATTTGATCATTTTTTCAGGATGCACGCATTTTTATCATTATCGGGATTGAGGCACATTTGGTCCTGTCGTATGAAAACCATTTGCACATTGTGCACAAGTAAAGATTGATTTCAGATTCTACGTGGGATAACAGCACTTTGCACGTGAAAACCATTTGTGCAATTATGAGTTAATAACAGGTTCTTACCATTTTAAACTTCCAATTTTTCCCTGTGTGATAAACTCCTTATGGAAGTCTCCAGCCATCATTATTACAGGACAGAACATCTTACTGAGAAAGGGGGAAATCACTTTAAAACTTCACTTTCTTTTCACTTAGAAAGCAGCACAGCTTACTGCTCTTATATGAGAGCAGACTTAATACAAAGGATGTTTTCAAAATGCTGGTGTATAAACTAAGCTACTTCACACTTGACACAGCCCATGTCACCAAGGTATTGTGTCCCCACAATCCAGTGAAAGGCCTGTCTGTCTGAGGGCTCATACAGCAAGTTCAGAATAGAACCTAGAAATCATAGAACCATAGAGTCAGAAGAGATCCACAAGGGCCATCCAGTCCAACCCCATTAGGAACTCCTAATCAAAGCATCCCCAATAGATGGTCATCCAGCCTCTGTTTAAAGACCTTCAAATCTTGGCTCCAACTTCCCTGCTGGGAACCTAACTTTGTTGCTCTTATCTAAATGCTTTTGACTTGAAAAGCCCTGAATGGTAAGGCTGCCAAGTTAAGGTTTCTGACAGGAAAATGGTGAGAATTCAGCAAGTGTGTTGATGGTTTAGTAGAAAGCTATAGGGGAAAGTGTGTGTGTGTGTGTGAGAGAGAGAGAGAGAGAGAGATTATTGTACCATCTGTGAAACTATTAACTTTCCTCTGAAGTGTTTAGGGTATCGGCTTTTTCTGCACTAGCCATTCATTTTCTGCAACTTACTTGTCATAAAACTATTTCATATTTTTGACCACTGTTGAAATCATGAAGTGGAATCTCACCGGGAACTGACTGGGGTGGGTGGGCAGTGAAATGAATGCCTTCTTTTCCTTTTAATGCTCAGAGGTATGAAGAGGATGTAGACTGCCCGAGTAAGTACTACTTGACACTATAAATGGGATCTATATTGCCCCTAATCTAGACTGGGACTGCAATAGGGTTTTTTAAAAAACCCTGTTTCCTTCTACCTACTCTTGAGTCTTGAGTGCAAGGGGGAGAGAAGATATAGCTGCTAGATATATTTTTAAAGTTTGTGTTAGAGTGTTTGGATATTCAGAAGAAAAAAAATTCCTGAAGCTAGTTCCCTCCTGATTCTCATTTTCTTTTCCTTCAAGAAAACCCCAATTTTAGGCTAGGCTTTTAGGGAGGAATCCTTTCTGATCATGTTCATTGTTAAGGTGGAGATATCATCCCTACTTCACCCTCCCATCCCCAGACTGATAAGGCTATTCAAGTAGTGATTTATTAAACGTATACCATCTCGTTCCAGCACATCTGGTAGAATGGACCTAATCCACTTACATGTTGTTGGCTTGTGACATGTTATATGGTTAACATAGGTTTAAGGGAATTTCAGAATGAAAGATAATTTCTTTCTCACTATTGGGAATTGGCTTACATTAAAGTTATTGCTGTTTTGCCTTTCAAGAAAAAAGTATGTGCTTAAAAAAACTGGATTCTGTGACCTTTCACTTTGCATATTGTTTTTCCAGAAACTAAATTATTATGAATGAGAACATACACACACCTACAAGACTCAATTTGTTCATGTGCCTATAAGAGAATGAGGACAGTAATTATGTGCCCAATTCTTCTAGTTCAGTAATGAGAAACTTTTATTCTGAGGATTAAAAGACACCAAGTGGAGTGGAGACTGAATAGTGCTGTGGAAAGTGTGCATAATCTTGCATACTGTAAGGAGTCCTACTTGAGGGATTAAATCATATGAGAAACATTACTTTTTATGGGATTAATGCGATGATGAACAGACAGGACTAGCTAACATGCTTTCTTCCTCACCTGTTGATATAACCCTATAATCTCTGAACCCTATTGCTTGAATAGAGTTGTCTAATTAAAAAAAATGATCTGTGTGAGATAATATTGTTTGAAACCAGCACAATGGCTCCTATGGGTAGCAAAATGAATTGAATACCAGAACTGTCTTAAATTTGAATTTCAGCCTTGCAGCAGTTGTCAAAAATCACAGAATCACTCCTAGTTTATTTTTTTTCCCCCAGGCTACTGGGAAGTGAATGGGTTTGGCCTCTTTGGGATCTACAAGTCTGACTTCGATCGCATTGGGGGAATGAATACAGAGGAGTTCCGGGACCGCTGGGGTGGGGAGGATTGGGAACTCTTGGACAGGTAAGCCTATGGTCTATGGGAGGGGAAGGCAAATGTGGGGGGCAGTGACCAGTTCCCTCCTCATGTACCCCAAGGGGCTGCATCTCTCATAGCAAGCCCTACTGCCTCTGTTTTCCTCAGTAGTCTCTCAAATGGGAACAGGAAGTGATATTGCATTATCTCCTGTCCCCATTTTGAGAGAGGCAGCAGAGGAAAATAGAGGTATTTGGGGGTAGTACAGTGTTCTGGAATACTTGTGAGGATGTTATGGGGATATTTTCATATGCTTTCACATATTTGGAGGATTTCTTTTTTTCATGGATGTATCGAAAAGTGTGTCACTCCTTTTTTAAATAAGGGGTGAGGCTTTGGGGAACTGGTAGGTGGCTTCAATTGCCATAAAAATGGGATATAGGGCTGAATGCAGGCCACAATTTAGCCACCCCTGCTCTGTGGTGATCTAGACCTCTCAAATCCTTTCCTACTTAGGCCCAGGGTGTAGGAATTATTACTAGAAATTATTACTAGTCTAGAATTTTTTGTCAAAATTGACCCAAAAAACCTGAGTCATCCACAGATCAGTGTAAGTTCTGTACTTTAATATTTTTTTTAAAAAAGGAACCATCCCCTGCTGAAAGGCAGAGCATATCTGTCCTAGAAGTACTGACCCCTTCCCCCTACTTTCTCATCCATCCATCTCACATCCAGCCTTTAGGGTGAGCATCGGCTGATACGCCAGCTGCGACCCTACCTGGGCCGGGGGGGGGGGGGGACCTTGAAACGGTGGTACGTGCTCTGGTAACCTCTTGATTGGATTTCTGTAATGCGCTCTACATGGGGCAACCCTTGTACCATACTCGGAAGCTTCAATTGGTACAGAATATGGCAGCAAGACTGGTCACTGGATCCTCCAGGACCAGTCATATAACACCGGTTCTTAAAGACCTTCATTGGCTGCCTATTCGCTTCCGGGCTCAATACAAGGTGTTGGTTATTACCTATAAAGCCCTAAATGGCTTGGGCCCAGGGTACTTGGAGGACCGCCTCTCTCCATACAATCCGCCCCGCACACTCAGGTCGGCCGGGAAACAGTTGTTAAGAGTTCCGGAAGCGAGATATTCCACCACTACTCACAGGGCCTTCTCCATCTCGGCCCCTAAGCTCTGGAACTCGATCCCCGGCGAGCTCTGCTGGACCAATTTAAAAAGGGGCTTAAAACACACCTGTTCCAGCAGGCTTACCCCTAATACCCCGAAATACTCCCTCCCTCCCCTCCCTATTGCATTATTGTGCTAGCTGGAGATGTTAGTGTATATAGTAGTTGTTGATGTTTTATTGATTGATGTTTATGGTGTGTTTTATTGATTGTATATTGTTGAATTTTTATATGCTGTTACCCGCCTTGATCATTGGAAAGGCAGGCTACAAATAAAATTTTATTATTATTATTATTATTATTATTATTATTATTATAAACCAGGGGTAGGCAATCTTTTTGAGCCGGGGGCCGGGTTGCTGTCCCTCAGACAACTGGGGGGCCGAAGCCAAAAAATAAATAATTAAATAGCTTTTTTTAAAAAAATTAAATAAATAAACTGGGACAAATGTAGGACAACATTTTCAAATGGTGGACACTTTTTTTAAAAAAGTGGAGGACACGCAAAAAAATTTGCTGATTTTTTTAAAAAGTTAATATAAATGCATGTTTCTGAGGTGTCTATAGACAGTTGCCCCCCTTGCCCCTGCGCATGAGAGGCCAAAGGCCCTGGCGGCAATCGGCGGCAGGACCGGGCTGGGGCCGGTCCCAAGGCCGCGCCGGGCCACATCCGGCCCGCGGCCCGCAGATTGCCTACCCTTGTTATAAACAGTTATGCCTGCGGGGGGTTTGTAAGTTCTTTGGCATTGTTTTCCTTTGCTTCATCCTCTCGAGCCTTTGTTACATGCTACTAAGTTTTACCCTCAACTTACAAATGGGTCATATCAAAATCCATAATTTTGGCCCCAAAACCTGTCCTCAACTTATACATTAGGTCGACTTACAGTCAATGACATATGGTATACTTCTTATAGAACAAGGTAGACTAACCCAAGTAGATAGCTGGAGGTTTTGAAGGTGAAACATGTCTTGACAACTCCCAAGATCTCATTGCTCTCCCTACAGAATGTATGAAGGGAGTGACAGTAGGCACAGCCTATTAGCACCATACTAATGAATTCAGTGAATACATCATACTGAGATGTTATTTTAGTCTTCACTGTTCAGGAAAACATGTGGAATTTTCAAGCTACTTTTACCTCACTTTCTAAAAAGAAAGAGTGTCAAACAGAAACTGTGTTAACCTTTTCCTTCACCAGCAGCAGTGCCCTGCCATTTTGTAATTACATTCTTCATAGGTTGTGTGTTCTCCTTCTGCTATACTAGAGTGTACATCTAGTTTCTTTTCTTTTTTTAACAGAGAAGGGCAAACTCCAGTATAGCTGTCCTTACTCTCCCAAGCTATGCTGTACTGCCATCATCTATTATATGTGGGCAGGATGTTGTGCCATTGACTTTGAAAAAGCCTGAGGCTTTCATGCAAAATCTGAAAATGTGATTGCCGCCTGCTGTGGCTATGCAGAAATGCCCTTAGGCTGTCAGGCTACTTCTTTGCAAGAGGCATATTCCATTCTCCAGCTCCTCCTTGTAGCACATAAAACACCAGACTGCTTCATTCGCCTTTGATTTTAACCTCTGCTTTAAAAAGTGAAAGCAAACACTCTCAGGTTTTGCAGTTGAGATCTCTGTCCATGATCTGAACAGAAGGGGTGAAGCTTTCACAGTTTTTACTTTAGATATATCAGGGGTATGGCTACCAGGGAGCAAAATGAAGGCAGTAAACCGCCCCCCATCAAAACTCTACCCCTCCAAATGTAATTTTCTTTTAGTCTCCAAATTTCTAAAATTGCAGAGAATAAGACACTAAAAGTTATCCACACCTAGAAGTCTTACATTTGCTGTGTTCACGTCTCCTTGGTCATCTAATTAGTATTGTTTTAGAGAGATTTTAATCATGTAATGTTGTTGTTTTAGATTGTACGTCGCTTGGTAGGTTTTTGTTCTTCTCTTTTTTTAACCCTTACTATGTAAAACACTATGTAAACTTTGCAGTGCTCCATAAATACAGTAAATGTTAATAATAAATAATATTCCCTGGTGCTTTTCTTTAAATGCCTAAAGTATACAGTCACCCCTCCACATACGTGGGGATTAGGGGCCAAGGACCCCCATGAAAGTGGGAAAACAGTGAATATATTAGCCCCCCCCCAACATGAATGATCAAGAGTCCCTTTCCACCAAAAGCACCACTCATAACTCTCTTTGCAGCCTCCCCCACATTTCCAAAGTGTTTCCACTTTCAATCTGATGCTAACAGCCACAACTGCAAAGAATCCACCTTCTCTCCTCCTCATTCCCCTTCCCTCCCAGCCAGACAAAAGCAATGCTGTATTTACCCCACTTTGAGAAACTTTGCATTCTCCTCATTTCCAAAGTCTTTCACTCTGTATTTCACCAATATTTCCAGCCATCACCACAAAGGAAAGGTATGGTGTTGCTTTTGTCTGGCTGTGAGAGTGGGGAAGGAGGAGGAGGGAAGAGAAATTGGATCCTCCCAGGGTCAGCTGCAAACATTGGATTCAAAGGGAAGGTCTTTAGAAATAAGGAGGATGAAAGTCCAGCAAAGCAGGGGAATGTACGGTTTTGGTTTTTGATGGCTGGGAGGAAGGATAAGGAGGAGCGTGTGTGTGTGTGTGTGTGTGTGTGTGTGAAGAAGCTGACCTTGTTAAACAGCAGCTAAAAGGTTATGAATAGTCAAATCCACAAATCTGAAACCTGCAAATGTGGAGGGCCAACTATATTTCTAAATGCTCAACTGAAGTCTTACATTGCTGTAGTACTAGAAGATTGGGAACTGAAGGAAAATTTATTGGGTGCATTAAAAAAAGACAGATATTAGAAAAAGTTACCATCTTGAAGTCACATTCCTGCTTTAGTCAGCAGGCCTTCATGAAGAAGGATGAAGAAAACAGACTCTCCAGATCACCCCTAAGGGGCGGCAGGACACTGCCCCTTTCCTGGCCAGATTGGGACTGCGGCAACCTCATGCCATGACCCTGGTCCGGTCTTTGGAGGGCACAAAAAGGAGCCACAAAAAGCGTCTCCTTTTTGCGCCCTTCAAAGGGTGCCATAGCCACTGCAGCGTGACTGTATAGTGCCCCTTTGGGCTGTGGCATCTGAACGTAGCGCTGGAGGTGTGTCATGATGCCACACACTGTCTGGAGCAACGCACGGTATCATGGCGCCCTGGGGTTGCAATCAGGACATGCATCATCAGGACACTACACCCTGACTACACCCACAGGCTGGCCTTTCAGGCCCATCTGTATAGGGCTATAATTGCTAATTAGAGCTTTCTGATTTTTCAATCAGTTGTTAAAACACTTTCTATATATACATTCACAATATTAATTATAAATAAAATATGCACTTAACAAAGCCCTGCATATAGTTGAGATTTAACTATTTGCCCTGGTCAACAGGCCATACCTTGTTCTCTGGAATTGATTCAAGCTTAGACTTTACCAAGAAGAAATTCCAGGAACCTGGAATAGCCAGTGAAACTATCTCCCTGAATACCCTGCATTTACTCAGGTTGACTGGGCATGTTTATTCAAACACATCCTGCAGAGTTCAGTAAGACTTACTTGTGGGTGAGAAGGTATAGGATTATATCTGTAAAGGTAAAGGTTAAGGTTTCTCCTTGACACGAATGTTTAGTCGTAACCAACTGCATTATATCTGTAGTTGTTTGCATTTTTTTGCAGTCAAGAACATATTCTTAGAGATGTAAAGGGGTACATTTTAAAAGTCAGTCTCTTAAGGACATGTAAAGTTGTTTTGTACTTCAACTGCTGTACAATGCAAATTTGAAACCTATGTTAGTAGGGAGGTGCACACTATTATCTCTTCCACATTATAGTCTGGATTAGCACTCTTTGTACATAACCTAAAGAGAGTCCTTCAACTCATGTTTTAGTGTCATATATGAAAATGGTCTATGTTCCTAAGATAGCTTGAGTAGGAAGACCCAATTGATGGCCTTTTACTCTTCCTCTCTCACACAATTTTCTTCCCTTGTTCCAGGGTGCTTCAGAGTGGATTGGAGGTAGAACGTCTGCGACTCAGGAACTTTTACCATTACTACCATTCCAAACGTGGCATGTGGAACTCACGCAGCAAGAAGACGCCCAAAGACTAAACACTAGCTCTGCTGCTAGTGGGATCTCACTCTTGGCCCTCTTCAGGAGGTGAAAAGGAAGCAACAGCCACCTTTCCGTGGCTGCCATATCTCAGCATGGTTTCCATAGTGCTACAGGTGCAGTTATGGACACAGTGTTGGTCAGAGGCCTTCACAAAGGGCGCTCGGGGTTGAGAGTTTCTATGGAACTATTTAAAGAATCATGTTTACTTTGGGATTTTTGTGACTTTTCTTAAAGGATCTAATTTCTTAGTCAGAAATTACATTTATTAACTCAGTAGTGCTGACAGGTCAGGATTCCTGCTAAAGAGAGAAAGGGATGGGTCCTCCAGTGCTACTGCCAGCCAAGAAAATAACTGGAGCAGCTACACAAAATTCAGACAACTTCCAGAGAACTATCATGGTGGTTCTGTGGTTCGCTTGCTCTGTAATGGATCTCCTAGCTTTAGTCCCCGAAATAAGTTGAAGAGAATGGACAGCCAATGAGCCTACTGTGACAAGTGCTGTTCACGCTTGCAGTGCCTGAGCCTCCTGTGGTACCAATTCATGTTTAGGTGGCTCAGGAGTATTCGGATTCTTCAGAGGATTTAAAGGAGAGGGAGACACTCTTACTGGGAGGAAGGTGTTTCCATTGTTCCAGTTTAGTTTTGGATTCATGATCCAGGCTAACTCTACTTCTTTGCTCTGGCCCCTCAGCAGTGTCTCACCTTATGTAGAAACAGTCCCGGATTCAGGGGCTTGTGATTTTCTTACACATGTACCTTCCTTCTGTGGACAGTCTCCACTGCTGAGGTGAAGATAGAGAATATATTTTCCCCTGAAGCATGCATTTCTTGAGCAAGAGGAAGTGGCCGGGAAAGTGCCCTTCACAACTCTGAAACCTCTTCCAACCCTGCCAGCCACTTTGGATGCAATTCTCTTGCCAAGCGAACTGGAAGTGCCTTGGGCTTCTTGTTCTTCCTCATCTTCATCCCATGCAAAACAAAGAGATACACAGGCTCCCAATGGGAGGTCATCTTTCAGGTGGGAAATTTTTTATAGAGGTTCTCTTCCAGATGCAGTAGGATTAATAAAGGAACAGGAAGCACAAGGCACTTCTACTTCCTTTTCCTTTTAGAACACCATCCCATTTGAATCTATTATATCTTCTCATTCCCTTCCTCCCCCTGCCCCACCTATTATTTGGTGCTTACTTGTCTTTAAAAATGGGATGCAAAAACAGCTGTCTGTGGCATCTGTAACAACCACAGTGGAAGTGGGTGGGTGAGTTTCAACATAATGGTCAAAAGAGGAGAAGCAGGAATTAAGAAGAAATTCTCAGAACCTCTGAAAGCTGAGTTCCTAAGTGAGCCAAAGTTAGCTGTTATTGCCCAGTCTTCACCACTCATCCAACCAAGTCAGTGGAAAAAAGTTTGTACTCCTTTATGCTGGGAGCACACACACTACACGTTCTCATACACATATACACACAACTCTTCACATAGGCAATGGACACCAAGGAAGTGCAGGGCATGTGTTCAATGTATGGAGTCAGTAGGAGGCTTCTCATCATCTTGCCCCAAACATGGCCATTTCTGAAGCAACTTCTTCTCTTCATACACAATATCCCTAGCATGATGAGTAGGTAAGGTTTCATGACCAGCCCATTTTAACTTCAATATGCTGTGGTTGGCACATGAGAAAGGGTTAATGCAGGAATCCAAGAAGAGGAGGGCAAAACAATATTTCCAAGCTAATTTCTGTGAAATTATGAGGTAGAAAGCTGTTTTCAAAAAGTTATGTCTGGTTTTGCTTTTTATTTTTATTGATATTGTTATTAAAAATAAAATAAATGTCTCGATTCTGATTTTCTAATGCTTCAGTTTTGGTGCTTTGGAAATGCATTTCATGTCATTGTAATGGCAGCCTATGCCATTTCCTCACTTGCAAAATGTCCTTTCAGGGGGAACAACCATGAGAAAGTTTAATCTTATTCCTGCCTCCCACTTCAATAGGATGTGCTTATCTTATCTATCATCACTCCACAACTTCAATCCCTTATTTAAATTCTCTTTAAATTCCTCTTTTCTCCTTTCCTCTTCCCTTCTCTTCTACCCAAGTAACCAAACATTCTACCTAAAAATGGGATGTCTAAATTGGAAACACCCTTAATGGATGCCCCTATATCAACCTCAATAACTTCTGCCATTTACTCTAAGGATGGGGAGGGCATGGAACCTAGGAAGACTGAAGCTGCCCTTTTAAAAGTGCCTGAGATCTCTGCCCTGGCCCTAAGAGCCACAACTACCATATCGTATCCTGTAGAAAGCAATTGTTAAAGGAGATCCCTAACAATGAGAGTAAGCTCAGGAAGTATGTGAACAAACCCATGAAAGTTGCAGATGCCAAGGTGGATGTCAACCTGGATGCCATCCAGTTTAGTGCCAGGGCTCAGTTAGCATCAGTAGTGGTCAGGTGCCAGCTATGGCTCAGAAACAAGAACATGGACTTGAATTCCAAGCATAACCTCGCCTTTGCCCTTTCCTGGGCACCAAACTGTTCAGAGAGACCAAGGATGAAAAGAAGGCATAGCAGACAAGGATGATCATCCTTTTGTTCCTCTGGACTGCATTATTTCACCCAGTCCCATTCCTTCTCCTAACAGTTAGCTTTCAGGGGATACAGACCACGGTGGGAAGAGCCCAAGCTTCTACCCAAACAACAGCCACCCAACTGCAACAGACCACAGCCCTCTTGTAATGGCAAGGCACAGTGAAAGAATTTTCAGGCCTGACACCATTCAACAACAAGGGGCAGACTCCAGGATTCTTAGAGGACCTCCATATCAAACCAATGAGCACTGGACACCCTAACACATAGCTACTTAATAGAATTTCCCCACAGATCTCACAGGTTCTTCATTGTTACCTCAAAGTCCAAGAATCCTCAAGAGCTTTGCCTCCTGCTGGAAGCTATCGACTGTCTAATGAGAACTGGAGCAATAGAAAATGTGCTATCTTCACAAAGGTGCAAAGGAGCATCCTGAACCTAAGGGAAGTGTACTGTTTCATCAGAAATCTCCACTTCTGGATGGAAAGGCTGAAATATGTCCTCCAAGCCCTGCAACCAGTAGACTTCCTGTCATCTCTTTTGCAAAGCAGTTGCCAAAAATATAACAAACATAAAATATAACCAAAAAGTTTAGCATAAGCAAAATGGCAGTCAGAAAACTCATTTCAAACATAGATCATTACAAATAGGTTGGTGCAAACCATGCACAAATGGAAAATGGCAAGTATAAACACATGGTGAAAATAGCACTAAAATAAGATTTTTTAAAAAATGCAGCATACTACAAAACATCTAACTAGAGAATAAAATAATGGTCCTTGCACTGGCTGGTCAACCACATTAAACTGGGGCAAAACACAGTATTCTTATTATGTGGGATCTTTCACAAGAGAAATTACTTACTGAAAATAATAATACAAATGAGGAGAGAGTAGCAAATATGTCTTTAAGATTCACAGTCACTTCCACATTGCATTAGCATTGCTGTACCTGGCTACACAGGTTTCTTTCTGCTCTGCACAAGATGGGGATGGTCATACTGAAGTGCTGATGTGCTTTTAGAGTTATATTTAGGGCTGAAAAGAAGAATGAGGACAGGCATCCCTCTGAGAGAAGAAACAAGGGCGATAGCACATCTCAACACGTACTAGGAAAACAGTTTGTTAGGAAGAAATGTGGCCCAATGCATTCTGGGTAAAAACACTATAGGCACAATTCAATTCATTTTGTCACAAGCAGAGCTAAGAAGTACATCTTTTCCATTGAGCTATTGTAGCAACTAGCTACCTTTATTAGTAACGAAGTGGGACAGTGTTCCTTTTACAGTATAACAGAATGGTATTTCTGTCTGTTACTCATTGCTGTGTGTTTTCTGACTCAGTATGGTCAACGGAAGGCAGAAAAGGAACGGTCATATGCGTTGCTCCCTCCTATCTCTTGGTGGATTTTTGCACAGTTAGTAGGGAGCAGAGCAGGAAAATCAGCAGCCAGGAGGGAAGAAGGGAGAAACAGAAGTGGTGGGAAAGGAAACATATTGGAAACAAGAGCAGACTCAAGTAAATGCTATTTTAGCCTGCATTAACAGAAAAAATACGTCCAAAACACATTGCAGAAATAATCCAGTTTGAGACCACTTCAACTGCCCTGGCTCAATGCTAGGGAATTCTGGGAGCTATAGATTTGTGAGACATTTAGTCTTCTCTGTCAGAGAGCTCTGGTGCCAGAATAAGCAATTCACAGGATTCCTTAGCACTGAACCAGGGCAGTTAAAGCAGTCTCAAACTGGATTATTTCTGCAATATGTTTTGGACCATAGTTTTCACCTTGATTGAAACAATAGTCCCAGTATATTCTGTGCTGACCAGGCCTCATCTGGAGTACTGCATTCAGTTCTGGGTGCCTCATTTTAAGAAGAATATGGACAAGTTGTGATTTCAGAGAGCAGGAAGCTGTAGTACCAAAAAATAACATTTCCAACTTCACTATTTTATCTTATCTTATTTACAATATCCTTTTCCAGTTCTGGATAGACATGATAAGAGCCCCTTTTCTTCTTGACTGCTTGAAATATTTCAGTAAGTGAATCTATTTGTACATATTGTTGCTTGCCAACTGCATGAACAGCAGGCTTGAGTGTTCCTGCTTGAGTAAATCTGGCCTGGGAGGGAGTGAAAGGACAGACCCAACGCCTCAGTTAAGAAGAAGAGCCCTCCCTCCAGTCCATCTGCCTTGGTCCAGGCCTCAGAGGGAGAGAAGAATGCTGGACCTGATCCTCTCCCCCCCCCCCAACATTCCCTTCTCCTTTTGTGTCGTTTCTTTTTAGATTGTAAGCCTGAGGGCAGGGAACCGTCTATTATCCCCTCTGTTGTAACGCCACCCGGATTCCCAGGGATTGGGCAGCATATAAATAAATCATATTATTATTATTATTATTATTATTATTATTATTATTATTATTATTATTAAACTGTCTTGCAATTAAATGCTCAAGATTTGGGTCTCAAGTTCTGGATTTGACCTCATCTCTCACTGGCTGGTGCAGCTCTGGCAAACCCAAAGACTACCAGACTGTTTGCTTTTGGGTCTACAGCTACAGTTGTAAGAAATGTCCACCATTCCCACACCACCTCAGCTGCCTAGATACTCTGTGTTCACCACTGATCCAGGCTCATCTTGCAGTCCAGTTGACATCCTTCTTAGGGGCTGGGCCAAGTCAACCCACCCGTGCCTATGCAAGCAAAAAGTAGTTTGGACCTCTGTGGGTGGCACCTAAATCAGCAGGACTGGAAATATATCTAGAAGCCCCCTAACCATTTATTGATGATTACTGACCCATGCAATTCGCTTTGTGCTGTGAGTCCATCAGATGCTAAAGAGCATGTTTCCATTAATAATTCCACATTTTGCACTTCTACCTCCCCCACCCCCCAGTTCCTGACTGAAATGACATGATCAGTATCTCAAACCTCCGACAGCCACTGCATTGGACCTGCAGAAACCTAGTGCTGATAAAGTCTAGAGATGAGCAGAAGATAGAGCTGGACTTACTGAGAGACCTTGGGAGGCTAACAAACAAACAAACAAGCTTCATTTATATACCGCTTCATACTGCCTAAGCAGTGTCTAAGGTGGTTTACAACTGTAAGCTAATTTGCCCCCAACAATCTGGGTATTCATTTTAGCGACCTCAGAAGGATGCAAGCCTGTCGACCCTGAGCCTTTTTGCTGGTCTTGAACTCGCAACCTTATGGTTTTGAGTGAGTGGCTGCAGTACAGACATTTAACCACTGCACCACCAGGATAGCAGTAAACATTCAAGGACTGATGACTCGCAACAACAACATAACTCCTATTACCCTAATTTATATTACTAGGGGAGAAAAGGCTTGAGATTAGCAAGACAAGTATAGAAGAACTGTGGTTTTCATTTAACTGTGAAACTCAGAAGAAATTAATGAGCTTTTAAGCCAACGTTTGTGCCTTTTATAGCAAGCTTTTACATCAGGTTGGTGGATTTTGAGTTTCTGGTAAAAAAACCAAAGATTATAGATGTATGAGAAATTATTGCTTCTGCTTTAAGTTAAGAGAAGGCCTCCTCTGACAGCTTGCCTTACAGAGAGCAGGTCTTCTTGACAGTGGCACTATCTTTGTGGAACTCCTTGCCTAGGTACAGCTGTCAGATGTATTTCTTGTCTTCCTCATTTGTTGTCTTCTATAAACTAAGGCGGGTTACAAACCGCCATTAGGGACGTCATGAGGATGTCCCAGTTTGAAAAAGAGGCGTCTCTTCTAGACGCCCCTTACCCTATCACGGACTCAGTCCATACAAAATGGCAGCGCCCTGTTCATACGGGCGCTGCCATTTTGACGTAGCGGACGCTCTGCGTCCGCACGTGGCACCCTGGAAGTGACGCTGCAAGTGCGCCCTTTGGCACTCACGGCACCTCTTCCGCGCTCCTTCTCTGCAGCGTCCAGGAGCCGCGCCGTTTAAAGGCTGCGGCTCCCCAACGCTGCAAGCGGCGGCGGAGGGAGAGCACTGCAACCTGCCGGTTTGTAACCCGCCTAAGGCTTCTAATAAACAGTTGCTGTTACAGTTGGCCCTCCATATCCACGGATACTATCACCCATGGTTTGAAAACATTCAAAAAATGCATACATTCCGAAAGCAAACTTGGATTTTGACATTTTATATGAGAGACACCATTTTACTATACCATTGTATTTAATGGGATTTGAACATCCATGGATTTTGATATCCACAGGGGATCCTGGAACAAAACCCCAGTGGATACCAAGGGCCCACTGTACTTCTGACTTTGTTTTGCCTGTGTGACTGGTGAGGTTTCAAAGAGTTGAGTTTTTAAATTTAATTTTAATTCTATGGTAAGCCTCAGCAGGTTGGGCAGAAGGAATCTAAGGTTGGATACCTGTTGGTTAGGCTAAGCTAGAGTAAACCCATGGAATAAATTGTTGCATGGTGAGTCAACACATAGGAAAATGCAAGTGATTCAATGTCTCTATACTTGTAATTAGTATTCTAGTAGTTACTCTATTAACAGTAGGGGTTAGGCCTAAATGTTCAGGTAAATAAAAACCAAGAGGTATCAGCCAGTCACATGAGCTTCTCCAGCTGACCATCTTCCAATGCAGCAGAACAGCTCACTGCTATGTTGCTTTATTTACAAAGCACAACAGGTAGACAAGGCAGAAAGGTGTGAGAAGAGATACATAGAAAATAGCAGCATTAGAAACATGCTGTCTTCTAAAAAGCTGCGTCTGTCCAAGGAATTTAGATTACATACTCCTTCTGTTAGCCAGCAGGGCTCTGCAGGAACATTTGCACAGGCATGTCCAAAGCAGAGGAGAGAATAAAGTGATGGGCTATGTTGGTATTGTTGGGATATAGAGTCACAAGGAATATGTACAATGTGGGTTTTAATAGTAAGCAGGCATTAAAGGGTTACTGTGAGCCATAATGATTAGGCATTTAAACAGGAAGTGACATCAAAAAGATAGTCAACAAGTGCTGTAAAGTACTGCAGAATGCTGCCAGTCTGAATGAAAAGTCACTCAGGAGGGTTGGCTGGACTCTTGGTGGCACCAGAGGGAGAGGCAAAGCCTAGTAGGCCTCACGGAGCCTTTGCTAGAATAGTGGCGAGCATTTTACCCCAGAGTGTTACTAGTGTGGATGGTGTCAATGTATATATTGTTGTACACAGACTGTGGAACTTCTTCTAAGAATAAAAGCCTCATCTTAGAGAAGATTACAGTGTCTCTTTGCTCATTAAGAAAGGGGGAAGTGTTTCTCTAGCTCTCAAGCTGGAAAAAGAACCTGGAAAAAATGGGTTATTTTTGCGCCAAAGGTGCGACATAATGAGTGCGCCATTGGCACACTCATTGTGTAAATGCCATGCACACGAGCACCACCATTGTTACAGCGCCATGTCATGTTAGGATTATGGACCGTGCAGTTGCTGCACGTTCCCTAACCCTAAAATCGGCGCCAGTACAGCGCTTTTCTGTACCATGCCTTACACAACCTAAATTTAGTCCATTACTCCACCCTTGTTATATATGCACGCCCCTACCTACCTATTAGAAAACCCTGCATCTCCTTCCACCTATCCCCCACCCCCAAATTACCACTATGGGTGATTTGGAATGTTTCCACACTAAATGGTTATAGCAGTTTGATTCCACTTTAAATGTCATAGTTCCACCCAGTGGAGACCTGGTATTTGGTGGGAACTGTAATTTTGTGAGACATTTAGCCTTCTCTGTTACAGAACTCTGGTGCCACAACAAACTACAGTTCCCAGATTTCCATAGCATTGAGTCATGGCAATTAGTTATGTCAACCTGGATTATTTCTATAGTGCCAATGCAACCAAAGACACCCAAATCCCTTTCACATGTACTGTTGCCAAACAAGTGTCACCCATCCTATATCTGAGCTTTCAGTTTTTCTGCATAAGTACCTTGCATTACATGACATGGGAACCCTGCAACCCTCCAAATGATGTTGGCCACCAACTCCCATCAGCCCCAGCTAGCATGGTCAGTAGTCAGGGCTGATGGAGTCTGTCACCATCTGCAAGGTTGTAAGTTCTCTGGCCCTGATGTAGGTCCTGAGGTTTCTGGTCATTCTGTCTCGGACCAGCTTTATCTCGTGCACTGGCACACAAGTGTATTTGAATCCTTCTAGTATTACCACAAGGCAAACATGAAATCATATTTGCTCTAACAACTGTCCTCTGTTTCTTTGTGGCAGTTCCCCCCCCCCCCCCCCCAAACCTGGTGCCATTTCTGTTCTGTAACAGAACAAGGAAGCATGAGGAAGACAACCAGACAGAGACAAAATAGCTACTGTAGATATGACAAATTACCAGGTTGGTGATGGCACAGAAGGTGGATGTACATCAGAACAAGTGGAATTATAGTATTGAAGGAGCATGAGCCTGGTGTTTAAAAAGAGGAAATGATCAGGGGAGGGCTTTTAGGGTTTAAGTAAAGTGTTATTACTTCTCTGCCTCCACTTGAGGAAGCCCAAATGAAGAGATGAAATTTCCTTTTTGTCTGCTAACACAACCTGACAAGCCCTGGCTTGACAAAAGGCATCCGAGCATCCCCCTGAAGCCAGGAGCAACACCCAGTTTGCCACACCTGACCAGCCTGCACACACAGCCAATGGTTTCAACATTTCTCAAGACAGCCGAACCTCTCCGTCATCCTGGCCATGCCTCGCCCATTTCAGGAGCCATGCAAAGCAGTCAGAGGCAGCTCTGATAAAGAGCCTTGAATCAGAGGCCATCCTGCGCAATAGGCAGGTTCCTCTCAGCCTGTCTGCCAGGGGGAGGACAGACATTTCTCACTGATGATCCCTATCTCTGACTCACTGTCTGCAAGAGATTTTTCATTGGGGTCAACAGCCATCCCTTCACCCAGCTGTCCACTCCCTGTTTCTTCTAAAATGTCTTATTTGTATGCCTCATGTGTGTTGTCATGTGCCTTGACATTAAGGCACAGTCAAACCTAACAGTTCACTATCAAAACCAGGAAAACCATTAATTTATAGTAAGACAGCAAACAAACAACATTTAGCATCAGCCCCAACATCAATTAAATACTAATTCCTGTTTTGGGTGGTCATATTCATATGTTTTATGCATTTGACTGTTTTAATGTGCTGTTTTGTTTTTTTAAATAATCTATCCTTAGAGCTCTTGGAAACAAAAACAGATCATAAATGAAGTAACAAAACTAAAATATCTGATTATGAAAATTGGTGGGTGTTGCCCTTCTAAAATCCATAGATAGATTTTAGCACTTCAGAAAAGGAAGGAAGACACACTATGACAAAAGATGACCTCAAAAGGGAAGGATCTTCATATCTGGAAAGGGCCTCTTACAACCACATTGGGGCCTGGTCATATGGAGCTCTAGGGGGTGGACAACAGCAGCCCTCCAGATGGTTTTGGCCTAAAGTTCCCATTAGCCCTAACCAGCATATACAATGGCAAGGGCTTCTGGGGTCTAGCTTTTAAAAATTAAATCTAGAAGACCACAGTTCCTCAGCTCTAGCTTATACAACGACCTTATTGAATCTTGTTAGGGAAGAGACTGGAAACCAGTTCAGTTACTCAAGAGAAAAAAAAAGTGTATGTGTGTTTATATACATATGTATATACCTATATGTACATAGATATAACTATACCCAACCATCTCAGAAAGACAAAGTTCTGGATTCTGCACTATCTCAAGTTTCCAAGCAGTTTATAAGGGGCAGTCCTATTTAGAAAGTATTGTATAGAAATCCATCCATGAGATTGCCAAAGGCATGGATGATAGGTACAACATTCCTACCATCCAGGAGATGGCAGAGTTGGTGTATCAGATTCAAGTAGTGTCAGCTCCTGGCCCAGTGTTAGCTGGAGTTCAACTGAGCCAGGGTTCATAGTGCCAAACCCAGTATCTGTTTTCACTGTTGGATTCAGTTGTGGAACATGTGAGCCACTGATAAAGGACAGACACTCTGAGAATGGGTAGGGAACTAGCTTCCACAGTGGATAGATACCCACAACAGTTTAAAGGGTATGTTATGCCAGGGGTGTAGCAGTGGGGGAGAGGGGAGGCAAAATGAGGACATTGACTCCAAATAAGAATTCTGCCCCCCCCCCCCCCGAATACCAGGTGCTATAGGCTATATTTCAGAGTAAGGCAATGGCAAAACCACTTCAGAATATTCTTTGCAGCATTCACATTCCCTTGGTCACTTCATTTACACCTCTTCTTTGAATGCCTGCCCTAAACTATGGCTGACAACCAGTTCAGTAGTTGTGAGCTTATAAGATAGATTTACAAGCTCATATCTACTAGGGATTTATGTTTAAGGACCAAATGTAACCCAAAAAAACTTGGCTTTGCAAGCTTCCCAATCAAATGGTTTCTGAGGCAGTGCAGATCAGGTCCTGGGAAATGAGGTCGGTAGTGCTATCCTGGTCAAAGAGTGTAATGAGACAAGCAGTTCTGGAAGGACCCCAAGGGGTCTCTCCAGCTGCTTGTTGTTATAGAATCATAGAGTTGGAAGAGACCCCAAGAGCCATGCAATCCAACCTCCCTGCCATCCAGGAACTCACAATCAAAGTGCTCCTAATAGATGGCTATCCTGTCTCTGTTTAAAAACCCCTAAAGAAGGAGACTCCATCACTCTCTGAGGAAGCTATTGTTAAATAGCTCTTACTGTCAGGAAGCTCTTCCTAATGTTTAGGTGGAATCCCTTTTCCTGTAGTTTGAATCCAATGCTCTGTGTCATAGTCTCTGGAGCAGCAGAAAGCAAGCTTGTTCCATCCTCAATATGACATCCCTTCAGAGTCAGTAATTGATTCCAAAAGGTCCCTCATTTCCACTATGAAATGAGATTTTTTCATTATGCTAGTGGAATCCCTTTTTTTTTTTTTGGCATGATTATTTTCCCCATTAGTTTGTACCGATCCAAAATAAATGTCAATAATCATGGCAGCCTAGGCTCTGGGTGGGGAGGAAGGCAGGGACTCGGCAGGAGGAGGGGGATGGGGGACCCGGCAGGAGGAGGAAGGCAGGAGGAGGAAGACAGAGGACCCAGTGTGACAAAGGGAATGGAGAACACGGCATGGTTTTTTTTTTAATTAATCAATGAATCAATAGATTGGTCTAGCAACCACTTGCCTTTGCAAGTAGTTGTTAGACCAATCTATCGATTCATCGATTAATTTTATTTCCCCCAAAAAAGAGCACCTGTCACATCAACACATAAAAAGGCAGCACTGGGGATGTGTGTGAAATCTCCCAAAAACTGGGGAGGGATGGTAAACACCCCTCTGCCATTAGTCCATCCCTCCAGAATAATGTGATTCTGTTTCTGATCTTGTTGAACACTCTTCAGAATCAATTCTTTTAAAAAGAACCTCTTTCATACTAGTATCTGAAAAAATTCGGGGTTTTGCCTTTGCCTCCCTTTATCATGACAGAAATCGATCACATTGCAACAGGAACTGGTTTCAAATGGGAACGACAGTCATTTAAACTGATCGGCAATTTGCTCTATTTCATAGTGGGAACATGGCAATGGTTTTCCTTCCTTTCACCATTTGGATGGTGCTACTCTGGAAACACTCCAGTTTGTCAATATCCCTCTTGAATTGTGGTGCCCAGAACTGGATACAGTATTCCATGAAAAGTTTGACAAAAGCAGAATAAAATGGTGCTACTACTTCCTTGATCTAAAGACTACACTCCTATTGATGCAGCCTAGAATCATACTGGCTTTTTTATCTGCTGCATCACACTGTTGACTCATGATCTCTTTAAGAGATTATCACATACAGCTTTTAAACTGCATTTCTCTTGAGAAAGAAGTGGCATCAGTGATGCTGACAACACAATGTCACTGCTCTCCTCTAGCTACCCCATCCCCCAGCCATCCTTTTTCATTCATGGGGGAAACCCATGAATGAACTGCCAATCATGCAGTGCCCCGGGTGAAAAGCATGCTGAGTAAGGCATAAGGAGGGAGGGCATGGTTAAGGGAGAAGACAGGAAAAGAGCACGATGGGGGCAGCAGCTCCTGTTGCACAAATGAAAGAGATGCGGTGGTGGCTGCTCTAAAATCGGTATGCTGCCATTTTATTTTTGCTTGCATGACAGCAGTGCAAAAGGGGCTAGTGTGATAATGTCCGTAGACTCGTAGATCCATTTCACATATGCTGTTGTCAGACTAGGTGTCTCCCATCCTATTTCTAAGCTATTTATTTATTTATTTAGGTATTTATTTTGCCTAAGAGTAGTACCTTGCATTTCTCCCTGTTGAAATTCATTTTGTTAGTTTTGGCCCAGCTTTCTAATTTATTACAGTCATTTTCAATTTTGATCCTCTCCTCTGGGGTATTAGCTACTCCTAATTTGGTGTCATCTGCAAATTTGATCCTCTATTCTTTCATCCAAGTCATAGATAAAGATGTTGAATAGCACTGAGCCCGGGGCAGAAGCCTGTGGACCCCCACTGGTCACTTCTCTCTTTAGGATGAAGTGGAGCTACTGGGGAACATCCATTGGACTTGGTCAGTCAACCAATTACAAATATAGGGAAAGCTGGTGTGGTTGTTAGATTATTATGCTATGCTATGTTATGTTTTGACTATTATTATGCCATATTATGCATTTTTGTACTTTGTTTTCTTCATGATGTAATTTGGATTTTGTGTGTGTGTGTTATTATTCTATTGTTATATTATTGTGAGGTAATTGAGGGAGGGGTATATTTTTGTATTTTTCTGTTGCCTTTACTTGTAATCTGCCTTTATACCGCAATAAAAAGGCAGAATATAAATAAATTATATTATTATTATTATTACACTTACCCCCTCCCAATGCACTTCACAACCATGAGAGCACTGAAGATGTCATTTCCCAGTGCCCTGACCTGCAGCTCCTTGGAAACCCATCAGTTGAAGGGCTGTCTGGCTGAAAAGGTAGGTTTTGGGGGGAATGGCATCATCAGACATAGCTACGACAGTAGAGTTCTGTTGTCATAGTTACATCCAACAATGCAGGATCTCAGCCTGTTGTTGTTGTTTTAAAATATTCATCTGAAGTTTTCAGTTACTGCCATGCTAGAAATTTGTGGACTGGAGGACAATTGCAATGGGGGCAAGGATTTATATAGGACAGTGCCATCATTTTGACTGTTTCCTCATAGCTACACTCTCTGTGCTAGACCTGGATCTAAAAATCAAAAATGCACCTGAGACCTCCACTTCTGAAATGAAAATGTTAACAATCTAAGCTCAAACCTTCTCACCATCTCTGCCCTGGGAGATCTCTCCAATAAACCAAATATATAATGAAAACTTAATGGAAAAGGAAAGACCTGTCAATGTCTTTCACAAGTTGTATGACTAAATTGTATTGTGTAAAAGGGTTCCTGAGGCTAAATGCTGGGGATCCTTTATATTTCCAGCAAATAAACTTAGGTACTCAAAGATATAATTACTCTGGGCTGTGGAGAAGCAAATCCATGACTCCTAAATCCATGCTTTTTTCATTCTCTGCCACTGTCATCTGGCAGGTTTATTCCTGCCTTCAGCCCTGTTCTTTGCATTTTACAGCCAGGCTAATCTCTTCCTGACAAATTGCTGTAAACCTGATTTATGGCAATTTGACCAAGTGCTTCCTCCTCTGTCCCCTGCCAGATACACTCTCTCGCGCGCACACACACATACACACTTTTGCTTGTCTCCAAAAGTTCCCTTCATGACTTTCTACCTGGCCTCTTTCAGAGCCTCCATAAGAGAGAGACAAGGAGCTGCTGGAGACATTCACATAGCATGGGCATCCGTGACCTCCTTCTCTCCTTCATATCAGCACTTTATTAAGTCTGCAGTTGGATTTATTCATACTCTGTATTCCCCCAAAGCTGGGACTCAAGTAGGATTGCTAGTTCAGGCTCTGAGGTTTGTAAACCAAAACTGGAAATCTAGGGATGGCCCTTGGTTATGTCCTTAAAGGTTGTGCATTAAGTACTAACTACAGTTGCTCACAGCTTATCATTCAAACACACACATACACAAACATAACCTATGTTCTTCTTTGGAAATTAAGACAGAAATTCTTTACCAAAGGGGCCGTTCTTAGAACAGGGTGAAATGAGTGGATTATTCTTTTTATGTAGGGAGATGGGATAAGAAACATTTTTTTCAGGCGCAGTACAGACCAGCAGGAAAACGCCAGCCCTTTGTACTGTGCAGCTGTGCTGCAGAATCCAAACCACGCTGCGCAGCTGCGCAGTTTTTGCATTGTCGTAAGGACTGCTGCTGCTTCCTGTTAGAGACGTGTGGGTGCTCAGACGCCCACACTTAATCCATACCGCTCAGTAATGGCACTCCCCGCACGTAATAGGGCTTGGGATCATGCAGTTGGTGCATGCTCCGGAGCTTTACTATCTCCGCCAGGATTTCACGCCCTGGCGGTGTGTACCAGGCCTCTGTTTACACACTTCTAGCCAGAAGGTGGATGCAGACCAGTGCTACAATGACTGTGTGGGGAGCTAAGTAAATACATATATAGACGCACACCCCTCCTGGAGAATCTTTAGAAACTGCAGTTACAAATAAATTAAGCGTTGCAAACTGTAGCAAGCTTCCTCCATATTGAGCTGACAATTTGCACAGAGCACTTTGCTCTTGCTTGGAGCTGAACCTACCCAAAATGGAAAATTTGAATCTTTGCTTTCCACCTCATAGAAACTGGAGACTCAGAGCCAGGATTCGAGACCTGATAAACCTAGACTGAAGGCAGTTTACAAGAGAAGAATAAATGCAAGTAACACACATGTAGCTAAACAGACAAGAAAGGATGGCTGACATCTTATTAGTGAGTTATGATGATACGAGTATGACTTAAACTCTTGTAAACTCACTTTTTCAGTCATTGCAGAAGCTGGAATTCTCTACTGATCATGCAACAACAACCTATCCCTCCTTAATGGAGTACCAAACCCCATGGACAGAAGGATTAAGCACATTACCAATGACTAAAGAATCAGAAAAGATGATGATGATGATGATGATGATGATGATGATGATGATGATGATGATGTAGTAATGATGACTTCTCCCACCTGGACACCTGTAAAATCTAACATGAATCTGTTTTCTAGCCCATCCAAGATCCAGCTAGGGAATATTGTGGGTAAGACTAATTTGCCATCTATTCAAAATTTCTCTTAACCAAGGGGACTTCTGGTTGCAGAGCAGAGCTGAGAGGAGGTGTGGAGTGTTTATCTGTTCCTCACCCCATTCCAATCGTGGTGTTCTTGTGGGGGTTTTTTTCGAGGAAAAACACACTTTAGTACTTTCCTATTTTGATACTGAGAAAACAGTTTGCTAACTGTGGAAAAAAGACATCTGTGAGTACAAAGACTCAAGCAAACACAGCAATCACAACTGAGTGGACTTACAGAGACAGGAGAGAGAAAGAGGAACAAAGAGTAGATTCAGGAAATTTTACCACTAAATGCAAACAACAGCATAAAGACAATTAAGCCAGAATTATCTGTGGAAGTGCAAGATGATAAAAGATCATTAGAACTGTAAAAGACATTTTTGAAAGAA
>NC_056522.1:260556916-260586066 GCF_019175285.1 Sceloporus undulatus
CGGCGTTTTTATTTAATTTATTTCGAGAGTTAGACCTGCTCTTCAGCCAGAGACTGAAAGTAGTAGTTACTTATATATTAGCCCTAGATTAACTTGTGCACAACCAAAACCTCTAGGTTTGCAATAAACAATTAACTTTCAAAGGTGAGTTGGGAAAACCCATAGTGTCCCTCACCAGGAATAACAGATTTCAACAAACTGCCCAAAGGTTTAGTGCTGAGGAGGTTTCATTGACCTCTCATAGATCGAGGCAATTTTGATTAACATTTTTGAATCTTTGTGGGAAAGTGTTTTCTACTATTGAACATCTTGAAAATTGTGAAGCAACTTCCATTTTACATACAAACCATTTTACTGCATGGTAATAACAATCCATCATACTCTTTGTTGTGAACCTATTTCAGGTATAAAAACAGGGAGTGTCATTGTGTCATTTACGGTAAGAGACTATTTGCCAATTAAGGTCCAGCCGCTACATGGTTGCAACTTCGCCAGTTTGACAGACCTGGAACCAAATCTCGATGAAAAACCAAGGCTATATGGCCTTTAAATTCCATAACATTTGAAATCTCCTCAACACAGAATTGCAATCGTCAGCGGTAGTCAACTGTTTCAATTTGCCCAATTTAAGGGTGTAAATCTCAGGGGGCTAGCAGTGATCGGGTCTAAAAGGGAAGAGCATCAGGAGCAGATAGCTAGAGATACATTTATCCTGATTTGTGCGGTTCTTGGAAAAAACATACGTTTCAAGCTACGCGTTTGCTTCTTGCCTCCACTCAAAAACAGATGTCAGAGAGGATGGTCATCCGTAGCCATTGCTCAGGGGATGCCACTTAAGATCCACATACTTTTTAAAAGGATTTAGAAAAGAGTACCAAGTGCCACCATGTTTTCCTAGTTATCAGTGACAGACAAAAGAAGGTTGCTTTTTCCTCCCACCTGGAAGAATGTGATAAGCGTGTCCATCACAAGAAGCAGTGCGCCTTCCACACGCGCAGACGGCAGCATGACCTGGGCCTTAGCCCAAAACAGACAAATGCCAGTTTTAATTAGCTAGACTGAGCATCACATAATGCATGTGGAGGAGGGGGGGTGCTAGGTGGTGGGTAAAACCAATTTCATCGATGTCAAAGCAGAGTACTCCTACCAGATCAGACACCTAAAACAGTGCAAACTTAGTAAACCAACGAACTGATATGAATGTGAAAAGCGAAGGCTTGTTCATGTCCCGGGCATCGCAGATAGATTTGTTCGGGCTAAAGTTTACACCCACTCTCTCCAAGGTCATCTTCTCTGAAGATGCCAGCCACAGATCTGGCGAAACGTCAGGAAAAACTCTGCTAGGGACATGGCCACATAGCTGAAAAACGGCGACAAGAAGCTACTTATAGTGAATCCAGCTGATGCAATTAGTCTGTTAAGATTGTGACTAAACTGGGAGGTTTTTTCAGTGTACGGAAGCAGCTGTAGAGGTGTGAGTTCATCTCAATTCATCCATTAACAAACCGGTCCTGGTTGGGGGGTTTGTATGGCAGCTCCAGGGGGCTAGATCATACTGGAAGGGAAGTCTACAGATGGTAGCTCAGTCACCCCGGCCTCACCAACATGCAGCCACGCAGCCTGAAATTTAAAATTCGTTTTCAAACTCGTCCCAAAAGAAGGAGCATTTGTGTGCTACATTTTTGCCTCCTGCTGGCTTGCTTTTAGGCGCGCTAGAAGGATGCTCTTATTTTTTTGAAAACAATTCAACAAAAAAGTTGACTGGAAAGCAATGAAGAGATTTTTTCCCCTCCACAAAAAGGCGGTGGGTTATAGTAGAAGTGTGTGGGTGGGGTTGGTGTTCTAGAATCCAACAATGGCTTGGTGCGCATGTGGCCAACAATTTCCCAAATCAATTGTACACTTACAAAAGAATAGTAGTGGCCTACTTCAAAGGGGATAATGTAAAACGGAGTGGTAATGGATAAAATATGGATGTAAATTATTTGCAAAAGGAAGAACTAAAAACTTCAATGAGTAGTTATTGGGGAAAGATTTCCCAGTAAATGCACATGTTTTTTGCCTAAACCTGGGAAACACCAAAGTATAAGGAATAAGTTATGGTGGTAAGGTTGCGAAAGTGAACAGAGAGAGAAATAGGTAGCAAGCAATCTGAATGTAAAGGAGTAGTGGCTCTAACCACATAGTGACAAATTAAACAAGTCCTAACAGCAACCAACTAGTCTTTCTCAAATTTATTTGTATAACAGATGGACGGATTAAGCCAAAATATCTAATCGCCACTGTTTTCTCAACAATGTTAGAACCCAAATTTTGTTTTTGTTATTTTTATTTGACTTTAATTTTAGAATGTGTGAATTTTGAAGATTTAGAAACAACATCAGCACAAGAATTTTAAAAATTATCATTGCATCATCATGACTGCACGGGGAAGTCGAAGGCTTTCACGGCCAGCATCCATCGGTTTTTTTTGGTGGGTTTTTGCGGGCTCTTGGCCATGTGTTCTGGAGAGAGTTTATTCCTGAATGTTTGTGGCCTGGTCATCTGTGGCTTGGCATCTGTCAGAGAATCTTCAGGAACATAAACGCCGTCAGAACATGGCACAGAGTCCAAAACCCACAAAAAAAAAAAACAAAACAAAACACCCTACTGTAAAATACGGCAAGGTCCTCAGAAGATGAGAAGAGAAGGAAAGAGCGTCATAGGCTGAGGGGAACAAAAAGCTCCAGAAAGGTGAGGAATGGGAGCTGTGTGACCCTCCAGATGTTCAGAATTGCCAACTCCCGTTGGCCCCTCACCATTAATGTCTATGGCTATGAGGGCTACTTTGAAGGGCGCAATAGTTTCAAGTACGATTACCACAAGCAACTGTCACCCCATCATGGTCCCAGGGGTTGGTTTCCCACAGACAGTGGGGCACTAATTAAAATGAGACACTAATCTTTTGTATATTCTCCCACCCTTGAGTCCTTGTCCATTCAAAATAGGAACAATAAAAAGATTAACAGTGAAAAGTCAGCGTCCCAACCCAGTTCCACAATATATATATATATATAGATGATATATTATAGTATGGGGGTATGGGAGTGCACACAGCACGACACCCACGCACAACGCCCCGGTCACCTCCATGCCAGCATTCTCTGAAGATGCCAGCCAAAAATTCTGCAAGATTTCAGAAACAAACTCGTCTAGATGGGCTGGCCACACAGGGGCACAGCCGGCAAAATCTACAAAAAAACTTGGATGCTGCCATGAAAGCCTTCGAACTTCAGCATGTGGGGTAGGTTGTTTGAGCATGGTTGACTACGCAATTATCAGACAGTTGAAAATCGTGGAAGAAAAAAGCATAGTACTCGGGCAAAGGGTTGTGAGATTGGTGGCTGTGGAGTTAAGCAGGTTATCCAGTGACTCAACCCATGAAGATTGCAGGAATGGGCTCTAGCAGAAACCAGTTCTCGATCGAATTGGTTTGTTGCTGGAGCATTCCTGAATCTTCATGGTGTTAAGTCCTGGATAAGTGGTGATGGTTTAGAAAATCTTCGAGCACGAGGGGCCGCACAACTGTTGCGCGGAGGATGTTTTTTTACTCCCAGCCGGTCCGCGCCCACCACCCCCTCCCCGCTCTCTAAAATCGCCTATGAAGATGGAGATCAGGTTTTGATTCCCTATTTGTGGCCCATTGGAGGCAACTGGGTGACGGAGGGAACGACATAGTCCCTCAGTCCCAGAGATGAGGAAGAATGCAAACCCCTCAGAAAAAATTGTGTCATAAAACCCTGTGTGATAGGTTTTGGTGCCTGTTGGCCAACACGCATAAATTGGAAAGGTCTTGAAGGCACGCACACACAACAACAACAACAACAATAGGCCACTCACTGAAGCCAACTCTAGTCCCCGAAAGTCTGCCTGGCCAGTTCTTTTACCATTCCTCTCTTCAACATTCAGCATTGTGCACCTCGGACAATGTTCACATGCTGCTCTTAATCTTTTCTCCACTGACTGTCTTTCCCTCTGTGAAGGTTATCAGCTGCTGCGCTTTCTTGTGTACATTCACTGTGGAAAGGAGTCAGTGTCTCACGGGCACTGACCACATCCCCTCCTTTTGTGCTATTACGTATTTGAGTTTTAACTCAGTTTGCAAGTACAGGAAGACGAGTAAGGTGAACAACTAAACCATGCACAGCTTCCAACTCTTATCACCCCTGCTGGGACCACTGTCGTTGGCTTTTCTGTGCAAAGATTATGTTTATTTTATTTTTATCTGTAATGCCACTTTTCTCCCAGGAGAGACCAAGGCCAGGAGAAAGGAATACTGGCTAACTAGCAATCCGGCTAGACATTGTATTTCAGAAGATCTTATTTCCTTCATGGATTTCCAGTCAACGGGATCAGTCACTGGCATTTGCAGCTGCTCCTTGACCTGTGTCCTTGTTGTCATAGTTAAGAAACACAATCTTGAACTGCGACTTAAAAAGAGGGCTTGGGCCATGAAAACCCTGGGACCGTGAGTAAATCACAAATGCCGTCAGGCGTAGAGGATGTGCAAAGGCAAACTCCTCTGAAGAAGGGACATACAATAACATCCTGTGATGGGAGTGTTGCCTAAGTCAGAATTACATGAGGGCACACAACAACAATGGGAACAAGACATCTATGCTACTATGTCTCCCCTAGTCAGGGAAAAAAGAGGCAGAGTGGAATCAGCTTTTAACAAGGTAATCTGATGCTAGGTACATTTAAAAGGTTATAGATTTTGGGGTTAGCTTGGGAATTTGTGTGAAACAAATTGGAAATGTTTGTATATGTTCCTTGATAATTCCCAGTCCTTTTTGGTTTAACATTTTCAATTTGAAAAAAAAACAGACACCAACGACTGCCAAATCTCAGCACATAATCAAGAAGAAAGCATTGGGTCGATTGTCCTTAGACTCTGGAGAAGGTCCTCCTTCATTTTGCTTGGTATTGTTAGCATCTGCCGGTTGTTAGAGTAGGATATATATTCCCAACTCCTAGATTATGTTTTACCACAAAAGGGCAAAGGAAAGAGGAACCATCAGGTTGTCCGATCACTAGATGCTGCCTGATTTGTAAGGGAAGGGATGTAGATCGTTTGGTGGTTTCCAGCTGGAGGCCACCGTTACATTTTTGTGCAGTGGTAGGAGGACTGAAGTACAATTGGTTTCTTGGGTGCTGGCGGTCGCCTGTGATCTTTGGGGCACAATAGGACACCACCAGGGTTTGTCAGTGATTGGACTGTCTTTGTTTAGCTCTTGGTTCGCCGCAGGGGGGGTTCCATGTTTGTGCCAATTCAGTATTAATGAAGCAGACATGTAACATTGCCTTATGGAGGAAACAAATACGTCTTCAAACGCTAAAAGTCCAGCCTGGGATTTCCTGCTGAAGCCGATTGCTTAAATATAAATAGAAGCTCATGCAACCCAAAGGGGCAGGGAATTGGTTGTATGGGGGGTACTAGGTTGCATTATAAGGTATTGGTGGACTGGGCAATCTTCTCCCAGCAGACTAAGCCAATACCGAGACAGTGTCTAAAGGAGTGGGGCTGTGGATGTTGCAGTCCAGAAAATATCTGGTGAGCCTTCACGTGTAGTTCCCGAAGCCTGTAGCACATTAGTGGATAAGATGTGAACAATGAGGAGGCGCTTCAAACTAATTTACAAAAGGCTGTGCGGGGTGAAGCATCTTTTTTATACTCGTTGAACATAAGCAGACCATATGCCGTCCAGCAGACATTGTGCAGAAAGAGAAGGAATAGAGTAGAGAAATGGTTTGGACATAGCATGAAATGAGTAGATGATGAGAATGGTGGTAAAAGGTAGTCAACACAGTCAAAGTTGGTTGGCTACAGAATTTTGAGAGGTTGGTCGCTAACACCAAGCAATGATGTTAAGTTGTTCGAAAAGCTTGTAGTACTACGAATTGGCTGTTAGAACTAAGTAGTTGATTTATCAGTCATGGAATATGCCACTGGGTTGGCCTTGTAATGAGTTCACGTACAATCTCTCAACTCAAGAAAACCCCATCTGGTTGTCATCGATAGGGAGTTGGCGCAAGACTCAACAACAGAACAAAAACAACCACCCTACATACGTTTTGGAATTTGTAGTCCAAAAGTACAATCCGCAAAATGAGCTATGCCAAGATGTAATGGAGCTCTTGACAGAAAGGAAGGTTTCACTCATTCATTCTCTAGCAGAAATTCAAAGACTGGTGAATCTTTCACCCAGCATGGGAGATATTGTGCAGTTGTGAGAAGCAAACCACTGGCTATGCTCCGTATGTATGAGAGTATTGATTATGTGGTTAGTTTGTATTCAAGTTAAAAATCAAGTATATAATCTGTGTAAGCGTTTTACACTATACAGTGGGCCTGTTTAAGCCGCTGGGTTTTGGTTCCAGGACTCCCCAGGATAACAAATCATGGATGCTCAATTCCCATTGCAGTCCAATAGCATAACAAAAGGTGCCTCTTATATAAAATGGAAAACCAAGGTTGCTATTTTTCTGAATATTTTCAAGCTGTGGATGCGTGAATCCATGGATAAAAAAAAAAACTTGAACAAGGAGGACTGACTGTAACATGTACTGCAATATGGCTGATTTTTCAAATATATCCAGCCTGTCCCGAAAAGATAACTGCCCACCAAATCGGAACCGTCACCCGCTCGGAATCTGCTATAGCCATTGCTAAATTGTTATTTTAAAGTATGTTTGCATTGTGAATTGTTTAATTGTTATTTTAGGGGGGTGGGTGGGAAACTGGGCTCTGGAATTGTACAATTTAATCTTGTAAACTGTCCTGGTTTGTCTGGACTGAGAGGCATATTAATAAAAATTTGATTTATGTATTATTGTAAAACTCAATTTGCTGGTTCAGAATTTGGATTTGTGGGAGAATGAAGGAATTATAAATTACTATGCAGATTCGTACTTTCTGCTACCCCACAAGACCCCATAAGGCCATGCATGACTTGCCGTGCTAATTTGTTACAAAGTCAGAGTCCCATCTCACTACTGCAATTGCAAAGCTGTCTCACACTCCACCGCTCCATTAAAAGACCAATGCCAAGAGTCGACCATGTGTACCATTGTTGGCAAACCAAGCAGCTGGCCCTGCTGCTTTAAGTGCTAATCTTTCCCTACAGCTTTTATTCCTGTGTTCTACTGCGGGCCTTTAACCTCAATGTTGTGCCTGTGTCTCTCCATCCACACTTCCAGTCCTACAGTCCTTGCCAACATTAAAACAGAATTAAGCTTCGTAATTCCGCATCTTGGGATGCAGAATAAGCACAAGCACCATAGATGTACAAATGCATTATTAATTCCAGGCACAGAATTTCCTTGTGTTTGTTTGCAACATAGTTAGATACTGTGCAAACACATAGCTCTCTAAGCTGTTGGCCTGCTTTGTCTAATTCTAAAGCAGCGCCATGTTTATCCTCTCTGCATCGTAAGCATTGGTACGATCAGATGTATTTGTGCTTGGCATTTTTCAGTGAAACACAGTATCCAAGGTGTGTTCAAGCACCCTCATGCATCATATGTGCTGTCTGTCTTCATTGTCATTCATTAGTAATTTGGTTTGGATCAAGATTTATCCAGCATGATATATTGCTTCTTCCAACATTATATGAAACACTCATGGTTTGAGTAGGTATCCCCGACTCTTTCTGTTTCTATACCAAAGTGGCAAAGTGCTTCTGGCAACAGAGTTAGAATTTACATATAGACTAACAATTCCAGTAGGATACCCAGCTAAATTATTACTGCACACAAAGCTAGATTTTTTCACAATGAAAGATTTCATTGTATAGCGCACATAAGGTTGTCAACTGTAGAGCTTTGAAAGATATTTTTAAAATTAAAATTTACATACTGTCCCCAGGTATCATGGGCCAGTGTAATGCTTGCTGGGGAATTCTGGAATCTGCAATTGCATAACTTCCCCGACTCTAGTTTCATGGTCTAAAAGCTAAATGCACCAGACGCATGTCCTCAGTTGGGGCAGAGAAAAAATACTTGTGGAAGAATGTTTTATTTCTCTGCAGGTACCTAGGAAATTGCTAGAGACATGGCAACATGTTATAGGGGACTGTAGCTGGAATGCTGCTGGGGGAAACAAGCAATTTTTTACTATAGCCCTGTTGGAGCAATGATATTATGGGGTCTGTTACAGACTGCCAAAATAAAGCTGCTTGGTGTCTCTTTGGAGGTATGCTATTTAAATAGGCATGGCCCGTAAGAGTCCGGAGGTCGCTCCAAAGCCACACTCCAGTCCTAAGCACCGGAGGTGCAGCGTTTGGTGGCAGCTCCGTGATCTTAGGGGGCATGCATCATTTAAACAGCATACCTCCAAAGAGACCCGAAGCAGCTTTATTTGGCATTCTGTAACAGGCAATGTGTTTTTCACAGGCTGGTGTGGTAGGCTTGTTGTCCACAGTGGTGATAATTTACTTTTTTGATTCCAACTCACAAATCCCAAATCTAGCATAGCCACTGGTTATAGGGACCCTGGGGTTAAATCCTAAAATGTAACTTTCCATCCACAAATAGAAACATTCAGAAATTGCCAGTATGCAGTGCGCCACACTGAGACTCACCTGTATCATGGTGTGACTTCCATGGGGCGGGACTGTCTGGCATGGTTTCCGGGCGAGGGAAGTGCAATCGGAGTGCCCACTGCCCCCAAGGGAGCTTCCTGGGGGACAGAGCAGCGACCGCAGCCCAGAGGACTCCCATTGGGGATAGAACAGCAAACCGCGTGGGCCAAAACAGCACCTGCAGGGGCAGAAGCTGACCTGGTGTCACCTGGTGAGGTTGGCGGCACATCACATACACACCTGTGATGCTACTGCCAGACCTCCTGTGTATACCAACACATCACACACACACACAAAGGAACTGGGCCTATAATAAACCCAGATGCCAGCCCGCTCCTCACAGTTACTCAAGCAATACTATATACAGGATTAATACATACAGCCATGTGGAGTTCATTCATTTCCCTCGGCTTCTACAACAGTAATGTCATCACCTGCCAATATGTTTTTCTGCTGGCCTACTCAAATAAATAAATCGTCCTTCATGCAAAAGAAAAACAGACATAAAAAATAACAACATTCAGATTCCAGTGGGAGAACATTACATCCTGCTAAGACAATCTGCTGAGAATCAGCCTTTCAGGGAGAAATAAGGGAGATTCAAGGCAAATTTTATAACTAGAAGTTATCAATAAATTTTGTTTTATTCATAGTAGTTCAACTGAACCTAGAGGGTTGCCTTCTTACTATAAAGGTCAAATCAAAAAGCAAACTTAGGGAATCTAATTTATCATTGTTACATGAGTTAACACATTGAGTTATATAGAGACAACAAAATCAAATCCACAAAAGGCATGATATTTATTGGATTGGCCAACCAAAATGTACAAAATACATCAGTTAAGCTTTCAAGCTTGACTGGCTTCGTTCATCAGGCAAAAGACTCATAAACATCAAACAGGAGAAGAAAGGTGATAGGGTAGGGTAACAGAACTACATTTTGTATAAATATTGTTTCTGTTGTAGTTCAGTTGTTCTAAGAGCAGGGTAGCAACCTTTTGAAGCCGGGGGCCGGTTGCTGTCCTCAGAACAACTGGGGGGCTGAAGCAAAAAATAAATAATTAAATAATTGTTTAAAAATTAAATAATATACATAAACCAGGACAAATGTAGGACAAAATTTCAATGGAGGGTACTTTTTTAAATGAAAAATGGAGCACCAAAAAAATTTGCTGATTTTAAAAAATGTTATGATAATGCATGTTTTCAGAGGCTTCTTTAGACAATTCCCTCCTTGCCCCTGTGCGCAGACGCCACAAAGGCCATGGCGGCAATCGGCAAGCAGGACCGGGGGGCTGGGGCCGGTCCCAGGCCTCGCTGGGCCGCATCGGCCGGGCCGCGGCCGAAGGTTCCTAGCCCCTGTTCTAGAGGGAGCTCATGCGGCAAAGGACACTCCCCGTTTTGGAGCGGGGTGCCCAGTGAAAAGATCAATAAAGACAGAGAACATTACAAACCTATGATACACAGATGACCCAGTACTACCAGCAGAACAAACAAAGAATGGGAGAAATTACTGGAGAGGTCAAAGAGGAAATTGCCAAAATTGGTTTAATGCGTGAACATTTAAAAAACAAAAATTGACCATGGAAGATATACATGAATTCATGCTAGAAAAGGAGAAAAATTTAAAATTCAGAGTTCCCATAATTATTCAAATATTGACCAGAACAGAGACTACAGTCAAGAAATCAGGAGAAGACTAGGATTGGGAAAGGGCAGCTATGAAAGAACTGGACAAGATTCATAAAATTGTAATGAATAATTTCGAACACTAAAAGTGAAGATGTGTCCAATATAACTGCATTCCCCATCACCATGTACAGATGTGGGAGCGGGACAGTAAAAAAAAAGTCAACAGAAGAAAATAAATTCATTTGAAATGTGGTGCTGAGAATAGTACTGATGGTACCATGGATGACCAAGAAGACAACAAATGGGTTCTAGAACAGATCAAAGCACGAACTCTCTCTGAAGGCCAGAGATGACTAAATTGGAAGCTGTCATACTTTGGCACATCATGAGAAAATGAATCATCAAAAAAACAATGATGCTAGAAGAGGATGAGGGCAGCAAAAAGAAAGGAAAACCACATGCCAGATGGCTGGATCAATCAGAGGTCTCAGGGCCTGGCTGCAAGGACTGATGTAGATAGGCTGAGGATAGGGAGTCTTGGAGATGTGCTCATCTAGGGGTTTACCATGAGTCCAAGTCGAAAGTTAACAACAAATAACTTTTCAACTTTATTATCTTCTGCAAAGGTAAAGCTAAGAGGTAGTCCCTTGACATGGAATGTCTAGTCGGAACCGACCGTGAGGGGGTTGTGCTCATCCGGTTACTAAGCTGAGAGAGGGCCAGTGTTGTCTAAGGACTTGCTCTGGTGGTCATGTGGCCAGACAGTACTGCATTTAATGTGTTGTGTACCTTCCCACTGAAGTGTGGTACCTATCTATCAATCTACTTGCATTTGTGTGCTTTCAAATTGCTAGTGTGGCAGAAGCTGGGATTAGTGATAGGAACTCACCCATCATGCAGCACTGCGAGGCCTTGAACAGTCCAACCTTCCAATCTTCTAATCTTCAGAACTGGAAGTCTTAATCACTAGCCACTGTGCTTATATCTACAAAGCTCACACGAAAGTAAAACCAATTAGTCTTAAAGATGCTGCCACATTTCTTTTTCTTTCTCTCCTCCCCCCCCCCCTTTTCGCTTCTCCGTTTCCTTCCTTTTTTTATTTTAGCATCTTGGTAAATATTTAGATATAGTTTTATAGTTTGGTATCTATATAGAAGGTTTGTGGATAAAAATGTTACAGATCTGTAACCTTCCGGAGTTGTTCATGGAGTTTTAAATACCCACTAGTTGTTCGTCGGAAACAGATCAGCAAAATAGGGGTGTGACACTATGAGATGTGTGGCGTGTGAAGAAAGGTATGGACCGGATGGATCAAAAGATAAAGTGGCAAGACACCAGGGGGAGGGGTGCATCGTGGTGGATGGTAGTGCTAGACGACTATTGCATTGAGAGTTAAGCTAGTAAGACTACCTGGGAAAGCACCAAGCCCATGTGACGGGTAGCATAAGCAAGGTTCACAATGTGAGTAACGTGAGGGAAGACACCAGGGAATACAAGTACTTGTTAGGAGCAAGACAATGGCAAAACCACTCGACTAGCCTGTCCTTAAAAAAACTGTTAGAAATCACAGGGTCATGAAGCTCAACAGGATACGGAAGGCATATACACACACATGTTGCGGGAAAGCCACGAACTAGATTATAAGGTACCGCATGCCAAAACTAACAGCGCGTTTATAGTTTTGCTTCCAAGCGGTCAGACCATTCCACGTATGCTGAGTCCCGTATGGATGAACAGTACTGGGGTCAAAGGAAGCTGTTCTGAAGGTGCGAAGCTCTTCTGAAGCACTGTAATGCCTTCATTTGATTGTAGCTGCTGCCAGAAGAAGAAATGTGGTAAGCTAAAAAGGTCCACACGTCTTAGAACCAGCACTATATGCGGCAGCAGACCTTAAATTGAACAACTAGCAGTGAATTAGAAGTAAAGTACCAAAATGCTTTCAAGCAATAGCTGCTTTGGTAGAGCCTTCTTCTAGAAAATGAGGGAGGAACACAAAGAGTTTCTGTAAACAGCAAGCCCTTGTTAACAGACTTATGTATGAGCCAAAACTGAGAATTAATTGAAAAGACATTGTATCACTTCTTTCTACACACGCCACACACACTTCGGTGGTTCTGTTCGTTATCTTCAGTCCTTTTCTCACATGCTTTCTTCAGCCTATGTGTGGTAGAGGGGGGTACAGTCACAGTGTAAGAGCAGTGTGGACCCCCCCTCCCCGGTTGGCTGGAATAGCAAAATACAAAGCACTTGTGTCAGTAACTTGCCAAGTTGACTCTTATTGATTTTTTTAAGATACAAGCTTCAAATAACAATAAAACCTACATTTCTAAAATCTGATACAGGTGCTCCCCGGGTTACGAAATTATTCGTTCCGCGGCGCCATTGAATAACCGAAAAGCATTCGCAAGCCGAAGCCCCATAGGGGGCTAATAGCGAAAGCGCGATGTGTGCGAAAAAAGCGCGAAAAACACAAAAATAGTGGGTGTGGGCGAAGAAAATAGTGCTTGTGAATCGGAAAAGTGTTTTTT
This sequence comes from Sceloporus undulatus, assembly GCF_019175285.1. NCBI lineage: Eukaryota > Metazoa > Chordata > Lepidosauria > Squamata > Phrynosomatidae > Sceloporus > Sceloporus undulatus. The sequence continues at coordinate 260,569,698 of NC_056522.1, forward strand.
ATAAGGGGTGGAATCTGGGAAGGTGTGGGGTTTTGCGATGGTGGTGTAACCCAAAGTGTCGTAACGCGTGCGGTGTTCGAGTGTATCCCGGGGGACATGTATTAAGACAATAAACCGACGCTGCCCAGTTGACAATATTGTTCCGGGAGATAATGTTCCCACGACTACCTGCTGTGGATAGTAAAAGCTCATGTAGCCGACACATTACAGGTGCAAACGACGGGAGTGGGTGTATGATACGGTGGTAGTTAGCTAAGCGGAATCGTAGAATGTGGGGGGATTTGGATCCCAACGGCTTGGCTGAACCCCTGCTGACCCCCACTACGGACTTGGGTTAAGGAGGGGGGCACGGGGGGCGGCTTCCATGTCAGTGACTGGGGGAGGCACAGAGACTGGAGCTCTGAACGAAGTGCCCATAGCAGAGTCACTTCAATCAAGCAACACATGAAGAACGAAACGTGGTAACGGCAAGTGGAGGAGTGCACATCGATTACACACCACGTAACCATGCGATTCAATGAATCGAATTGGGACCCTGATAGCTCAATGGGGGTCTGAGCCCGTGAACCTTTGCACTCAGGGGTAAGAAGGGGGCCACTTCTGGCCACAGGAATGCTAGCCTCATGTGAAAGATTACTTCAGTTCTATGGGCTAGAGTCCGTGGCACCCGAAGTAGCACCTTTCGGGGATATGAGGTGTGGCAGCACACAGGAGCCTTTCTATGGGAGATATGGTTGTTTTGGCAGTCACACAGCACCTTTCTGAGGAGATATGGTCCGTTGCAAGCCACACAAGCAGCCTTCCCCAGTGGCATCAGAAACAGCCGCTTTCCCCCTCGCCGCCAGCATGTCGCTGTTCATGTTAAAAGTGAATACGTACATTCATTCCCAGTAGCTCTTGCTCTTTCTGCAGCGGCATCGGAGAAACATCCGCATTTCCCTCAGCAAGCAATGGAAGCGGGGGGAGTACTGAAAGCAAATGGGGCAAAATTGGCAGCACAGCAATCATGGGAAATGTGGGACTTGGAGGTTGGGGGGGGTGTACCAGACAGAAGCAAAATTGCATTCCACACCAGACCAATTTGGAGTGAAATCGAAGTGAGCTTAGAAGCAATTTTTGTGAATTCGCTTGTTACTGAATTCACCAAAATGAGGAGTCACTCTGGCTTGACTGTGGATCCGCCTTGGAACGACCCCCCATAAAAAGCAAGCAGGTATGATAAACATCACGTGTAAATGGGAATTGCATGGCTGGACCAGGATTGACTCGGATCGTGAGCGCAAAACCCCTCGTGTGATACGAGCCAAGTGAGGCTTGAAGAAACTATCCAAGGTGCTGAATTTATTTGAGGGCATAAGACATGGACACTTGGATATTAACTTCAGACTAAAATCTAGTCTGAACATGAAGCCACCAGGTGCAACAAGAGGAAAGGCAAAACCAAGCAGCATTCAAAACTCTACTGGGCCACATTTTATTTAACTATGTAGGAGCTAGATTATGATGGCTGGACGTTTGGTTTTTTTATTCCTCTTTTAGAAGTGCTCATCTGTAAGTAATGGTGGAAAAAGAAGGGGCTGCATATGGAGCTTCACACAACACTGCCTCTTTGTTAAACTGTCCCTCAGTATCAGCAGTCTGGGTGGAGTGTCCACCCACCACTAGGAGCTACGATAGCCTTGGTGTTGACAAGGGAAAGTAGCTGGTTTTGTACAGCTAAATAAAGCAGGCAGGAGAGAAGCACAGTGGCATTGGTGAGTGAAACAAGAGGCTGGCCACCATATCCTGAGCAGCTATTTGCAAGGCTGCACTAATGGAGGGGGACAAGCGAAGAAGGGAACAATCTGAAGGGCATGAGGCCAAGTCATCTACAGGCTGGCAGGGCACTAATGAAGCTTGTTGTTCCCAGCAGGACAGGCGTCAAGCTACTGAACTGGCACTGCTGAAGCAGGTCATGAAATGTGTTGAAGGAATGCATTTTAGCTAAAGGGTTGAGGAGGAAGCAGGAGACGATGAGCACTGATAGACAGAAACACCAATTCACTTCCCATCAAAGGGCATAACCTACCAGGTTTCAACAATGGTCATCCCTCTGGCCATGTGAGTTGTAGGACATCTGCTGTGCCCTGATACCCCTCCCCTTTACCACAGCTGAGGAAATTCTACAGTGAGCTTGTGGAGGGGTAGAATTAATTGTACAATTTTCATTCAATTAAGACACACCAGCAGAAATGATTAAGTAATGCCAGGGTCGGTGACAATGATCACATTAAGTCTGCATCCAATGTGGCATGAAAGGTCCACCCCAGCCCAGAGTGCAGGAGGGGTCACAGATACGAATAGTTAGTGCTCAATTCCTTTGCACAAAGACCAGACCGAAGAAAATAACTTAACTTCAAGCCTACAAAGTAGAGAGCCTCACATTTCTAAGGCTTTAACACAATCCCAAAGAAAGAGCATTTTAACATTAATATAGGCACGTTACAGACTGCCCAAATGGGTGTCTGCCACCATGTCATTTGCAGCAAGGAGGAGCCCCAGCGTCCAATCGGCGGCTCCTCCACGCTGCAAAAAGAAGCCCCAAAATGGCGCTTCTTTTTGCAGTGCGGTTATGACATTGCGAGGCGCCAAGGCACACTCGCACATCATTAGCGCCGAGCAACTCCGGGACTATCCGTGTGGATGGGCGCCGCCATTTTTGTACGTACCAGTACGTACTAGGGTTAGGGGCATCAGGAAGTGACGCCCTTCCTACCCTAGTACGTCCTGGGGACATACTATACGCCCGTCTGGAACGGGCCATAGTTTCTGGCTGTTAATGTGTAGGAGTGTGTGTGTGTGTGTCTTCAAGTCCCAGGGCGCTCTCTCTCTCTCTTTCTCTTCATTCTTCTTTTTTTACATTCACAAGTCTAGAATATCTTGTGCCTTCCAAGGAATCTCAGTTTGTGGGTTATGTTAAAGCCACCTGCAAAACACTAGGTGAAACTGAGGATTTCTAAAAAGTTGTCAGAATGCACTGAACCTACAATGTTATGTCCTTTCTAATCCATGACTTCTGGTGGGCTTGAATCTCCTTGGATGGATGGATGGATGGGTGTGTGTGTGTGTGTGTGTGTGATGTGTTGTAAACAGACACCTCTCTCTCTTCTCTCCTCTCTCTCTACGGTAACACATGTGTTAAAAAGACAGTTGCCAGGCAAAAATAATTAATGGGAAGAAAGATAATCAGCCAAAATCAAGAAAGCGCATCAAAACATACTGTCCTTGCAAAGGATATGCAAAGCTATGTTCTCATAGAAGCCGAGGTTTTCTCTTCAGCCAGACTCTGCAGTGGGAGGGGGAGGCAGGAAGCCCATACTCTCCCAACCCTACATCTCCACAAAACTCTCACTCACAGCAAGCCTTTTGTCATGCTAGCTGTGACAATGGCAATGAGCTAACTCTCTTGGTTGGAGGAGTATGTGTGTGGGGGGAGGGGTCAGTGTGGATACGGAATTGGTTACACGGTAGGGTCTAATCCAGACTTCCTGACTCCCTTAATGTATTTAACTAAAGAGACCGAGCAAATATAATGCTAACATAAACTATCACAGACAGGAAACCACAATTAGCAACATAGGTCTAGATAAAATCTGTCAGCAGTTGGCCCTGGATGTCTAGAAGACAGCTTCCTGAAACAGTCAGGGGAAGGGATTTGCATATGAAAGATGCAATACCAAATATCAAATCAACTTCCACTGATCCAGGGAGAAATTTAATATTAAAATAGTTTCTGGCTGCTATTAGTCCTGATGAAAGAATCTATACTTAGGACAAGAGGCTACTGTAAGGACATAATACAGAAAAAACAGAGTGGTTCGTAATTGGCAAAGGTGTCAGGGAGGCTGCATTTACACCCTATTTCCGGGATGGTGAACCTATGGCACATGTGCCACGGTGTGCATGCAATGCCATTTTGCCAGGCACACGGCAGTGGGAAGAAAGAAACACGTGCATGCAGGATCTGGCTCTCCCCCTGGCTTTTCCTGGCCTCCAGCTGTCTCTTTCAGGCAGCTAGAGTTGGGAAATGGGCTCTGGTAGCAGGAGCCATTGGGTGCGTGCCTCTAGCTCCTTCCACCAGTGTTTTTCGAGCCTCCACTGTCTCTCCTAGACAGCTGGTGGCAGGGGAAAGGGTGGTGGAAATCCCACACCCTGGAGGGCAGAAGCCCTGCTCCTGAACGATGGAATTCCCACCCCAGAGGGCGATGTCCCACCTCCTGGCACTGGAAAAATTTCAGTTGGGGCACAGCCCCGAAAAGGTTCACCAACACTGCCCCTATGCTGTCAGTGTGAGGCAGAAAATATCATGTAGGAGCAATCTTAAAATCAGTAGGAGGAAAGACTGAAGATGAGAGGAAAAACTAAGATAGCAGAAGAGGCCATACGATACGAGAAAGAATCATGAGACGAAACAATTAAAAGAAAGTCAAAGAAGAAAGTGACAAGGCAGCCTATTGCGAATATAAGGAAACAGAAAGTAAGAGCATTGGGAGGAAAAATTCAGGCTGAGAAATGAAGAGGTTAAGCCTGAGAGGATCTCACTATGAGTCCAAATCGACTTGAAGGAGCTAACAACAATAACAAAAAGTGTATGTGCTGTGTGTGCTTCAGACACAAGAATTTCATGGAGGTTTCTCAGGCAAGGAATACTCAGAGGTGATTTGCCAGTTTCCTTTCTCTGACATATAGCACCTGGTCCTCATGGTAGTCTCCCACCCGAGCATTGGACTACAGCTGACCCTTTGCTTCTAAGATCAGAAGGTATCTGGTGCCTTTGAGGATATTTAGGCTCCAATGTGTAGAGTGTGTGTATGTGTGTTTCAAACTGCCTATCTATTTATGGAGACCACCATGAATCATGAGGCTTTTCTTAGGCAAGGAATCCTCAGAAATTGTTTTGTCAGTTCCTTCCTACATATATCTAACAGCACTAATTGCCTAAGCACCAAATATTCATTGGCAGACTCCATCCAAATATTAACTAGGGTTGACTCTGCTTAGCTTCCAAGATGATGATGGGGATTTTGGTGACTTTAAGGTATTCAGGCACATAACTGCATGCCTATTCTCATTCTGAAAAAAAGTAACAAGCAACTAGAAGAATGGGCATTAGTCGTGGGAGAAAACTAACTAGTTCTGGCTGATTAAACAGTAACAGAAGTTGGCACTTCAAAAGGAAGCATCAAATCAGTCTAAAACGGCCACAGGAAGAGAAGGCAATCATCATGAGAATGGAAAATGGAAATGAAGCTCAGATCAGTTTTCTTTTTTCCTGTGCACGACACTTTTAAATGCTACAAGTAGTCAATTTAGTACAAGGCTGTCCTCTGTGGCCAGATGAGTTTTCGTATTCCAAGCCAACATTGTTTTTTATGCACATATCACAAGCGTTTTTGTATAATCCTGCATAGACAGACACCAGTAAAGAATAGGATGGAACAAGCAGAGAGATGATCTATGATCAGAGAACATTCAGAGCACAACCAGCAGTTTGTGTGCTTAGTACGCAACCTTTAGACCTAAGTGAAACCCGCAGTGAACAGAGATGTCCCCAAGTAAGCCTCACTGCAAATCCTAGGCTGAACTGGCTTTAAGAAGGAAGTGGACATAAAACTACCAAGCTCTGAATCTACAGTAAATATGGACTTGGCACTCCCCATAATAAGGGATAGAGAGAGTACACATAGCAGGAAGAAACACTAAAATGCCAGCAACCACAGTAAAAAAGTTGAGAATGTCCAGGATATAGACATAGCTATGGAAAAATGTATTTTGAGAGTAATAAAGACATGAGTATGCAACAGTCATGAGTGATAACCCTTGAACAGGCTGTTGATAACCAGGTCTCCCAATTATTGAGTCATCATATGTTGAAACTGACATGATTGCAAATAAAAACAGCAACAATGGTAAAATAGAATGAGCTAAACTAACAGACCCATGGCCATATGGCCTAATGGATCAAGTCCTGTGAGGAAACAGGCATTATTAACATTGCTCCCACCATCCCAATCAGGGCAAGAGGCAGTAAGCTCCCCAGACAAATGCTTGTGTAGGAAAGGGAGAATAAGTGGGCATTTTACCTGCAAATACCTTGTGACTGTGGATTTGGCTGTGTATTTCCCAGATTGTGGACAGAGATCTCTTTTCTAGGTCCCAACTTTTCTCTGAGAATGGTGAACTAGTTCCCTTTACAGTCTCCACCACCACATAAAAACTGAGGAGTCCCACTAATACAAGTGCGCCCCGCCATATGCAGCGCACTGTACGTGGCTTCCTGCTATGTGGAAGCCATACAACAATAAAAAAACAATGGTGTGCACACCCACGTGCCACACCACCATCATGCATATGCTCCATTGTTTCTATGGGGCGTGAGCATAAGCGGATTTTCCCTTACGCGGGGGGGGGGGGTTTGGAACGGATCTTCCGCATAAGGAGAAGGCCCACTGTAACAACTAACATGCTTGGTAGCAATATTCATGGTTTTTGTGGGTTTCAGGACGGGATCTAGAACAGTTTATTCCTGACATGTCGCCAGCAGCTGTAGCTGGCATTCAGAGAATGCTGGCATGGAAGAGAGTGGGGGGTATATAACTGTTGGTTGAGAGGAAGTGATTTAACAGGTTAATCTGTTGTATTGTTCAGTTGTTGAATGCAAGGCCTCTGTTTATTTAATGAATCCATTGTCTGCTGGGAAACCCCCATTACCCTGAGTGTTTTTTCATTACATTAGCTGGGTCTTGATTTTGATGTTTTTCAGGACCAGTAGCCAAACTCTGACTTCAAGTAAAATGCATCAGTATAACCAGTATCATACAAAAAAGAAGACTGTTAACATAGGCAATTGAAATGCAAAAGTAGGAAACAGAGTAGAATCAAAACGGTAAGAAATTTTGGCCTAGGATCAAGAAATGAAGCAAGAGAGTGCTGACTGAATTTGTGAGGCCAATGGTTTGTTCATCATCAAAGCACATTCTCCAAGCAACCCAGGAAGCAACTGTATACATGGACATCACCTGATGACCAATACAGAAATCAAATAAACTAAACAACTGAAATCAGAAGATGGAGATGATCCATTCCCTTGCAAAAACAGGACCAGGAGGCAGACCGTGGCACAGACTGCTAAGAATTCTACAACAATGACTTTTACCAATATGGAGTGAGATGGCAGATGGGTTCAGAAAGGAAAAGTTACAAGGGATCATATAGCAAGCATACGTTGGATAAGTTGTATACTGCAAACATACAATGGAGCATACCAAAGAATTTCAGAAGAAAATCAGCCAGTGATTTATAAATTATAGCAAAACCTTTAACTATGTAGGTCATACAAAAGTATGGATTGCTTTTAAAGAAATTGCTCTGCCACATTTAATTCTTCTGAATATAATGTATACTCAGGACATGAGGCAACAGTTAGGACAGAATCAGAGAAATTTAATTGTTTCCAATTGGCAAAGGAGTCAGGCAAGGCTGCATTTAATCATCCTATCTGCTTAACTTGTACACTGAAAATATCATACATAAATAGGATTAGACTTGAAGGAAAGACACATAAAAACTGGGAGGAAAGAATATCAGCAATTTAAGATATGCAAATAACACCATGATACTATAAAAATATTGAAAAGAATCATTATTGAAGAAAGACAAGGAAAAAAGGCAAAGGCAGTTTACAGCCAATCATTAAGAAAACAAAAATAATGGCCACAGATAGTTTACACAACTTTAAAGTAGACAACGAAGATATTGAAACATAAAGATTTTCATAACCTGGCTCAGTCATTCATTAATCAGAATGGAGACTGCAGTTAAGAAATCAGAAGAAAACTAAGACTTGGAAGCGCAGCCATGAAGGATCTGGACAAGATCCTGAAGTGCAAATATATATATAATTGAATACTAAAGTTAGAGTGGTTCATACCATTTTATTTCCAATTTCTACATATGGTTGTGAAAGCTGAACAGTGAAGAATGCTGTAGGGAGGAGAACATACAAGCCTAGAAGCCAGGATGACTAAACTGAGATGGGCATATGAAAAGAAAGGACTAACTGGGAAAGATCATAATGTTCAGGGAGGAAGAAGACAGTAGGAAAAGAGAAAGACCATAACAGATGGGTAGACTCAATCACAGAAGCCCTGATTCTGCAAGACCTGAGCAGGGCTGTTTCATGACAGGGTGACTTGGAGGTCTCTCATTCATAGGGTGGCCATCAGTCAAAATCAATGGCAGTTAAACAAAACAACAGTGTGAACCTAGGAAGCACCCTGGTCATATGTTTTGTCCTGCTAAAATCCAATCACTTGATAACCTGAAATCTGCCCTTAATCTATTGGAAAGGACAGAATGCTATGGTGTATCTCAAGGCTGTTTCCCTTCACCATCACAGATACAATCTGTGCCTACATTAGACAGTAATTATCCAAGCTCAGCAAGGAGGGGCCTCAGGAAGCAAGTCATTAGCTGTCAAGCCCTGGCAAAAGAAAGAGAAAGGGTCAGAATGAAAAGTTAGCCCAGTGTCTTAATTAGCAGTTCTTGGACCAATTGAATAGGTGCCCTTTCACTGGACCCTTTCAGAAATTTACAAAAGTGGCAAGCGGTCGGTGGCCCTTGTTAACTTCCATCTTTGGAACAACACCAAATGCCACCAAGATCCAGGGTACACAAAGACCAAAAGAAAGGTCCAGTTTCAACAACTCACTAAACTTTTTCATTGTCCATGATACTTTAGATTAGTTGGAACTGCCTTCAAACTTCACCAGACAGTTCCATTCAATAAAGCAGATAAAATAACTGTATGGTTAGGAAGCTGAAATGACAATTCCCTCCTTACCACTGATGCTGTGATCCTGGTGTCTTTAAAATACAGTTCCCTTTAACATCCCAGACCATGCTTTGATCTTGGTATAGACCTGAGCAGTAAACGAGATTCATTCTTCTTTTTCCTGTCCAGATACGATTTGTAAGTGTGATTTAAGAGGCCAGATTAACATGCCAAAAGTTGCATGCATATGTAAATAGTGAGTGACACTATCGTGGCACAGGCCTGAAACAGACGGTCCAAATTAGTGTCTTCCTGATAATAGTAAATAAATAAATGGTTTATTTATAGCCCGCCTTTCCTTGAGATCAAGGCGGGTTACAACATCTATAACAACAAACGAAAATATAAACATTAATATACAGCAATTCAACATTAAAAGCAAGAATAAAAACACAAATAAAAAAACCATACAAAAACATAGCCAAAGTGCAAGTGCAAAGGAGGGGGAAGGGAAGCATTACAACAACTGGGGGGAAAGCTTGTTTGAAGAAAAGGTTTTGAGTCTCTCCTAAGAAGGTCGAGGGAGGGGGCGAGGGAGCTCTTTGGGAAGCAAGTTCCATGACTGCGGGGCTGAGATTAGAAATGCCCTGTGCAGTCGCAGAGTGTTCGAAGGTGGAACCACAAAAGTTGCTTCCCGGCTGACCTGAGTGTGCGGGGCGGATTATGGGAGAGGCGGTCCTCCAAGTACCTTGGGCCCAAGCCATTTAGGGCTTTATAGGTTATAACCAACACCTTGTATTGCACCCGGAAGCGAATAGGCAGCAAGGTATCCAATGTAGATCATGCAGAACAGGTGTTATATGGCTGGTCCTGGAACATCCAGTGACCAGCCTGGCTGCCATGTTCTGCACTAATTGAAGCTTCCAGGTTTGGTACAAGGGTTGCCCCATGTAGAGCGCGTTACAGAAGTCCAACCGAGAGATTACCAGAGCATGTACCACTGTTGCAAGGTCCCCTCAGCCCAGGTAGGGTTGCAGCTGGCATATCAACCGAAGCTGATAACAGGTACTCCTGACTGTCGCATCCACCTGAGATGCGAGATGGAGCGACGAGTCCAGGAGCACCCCCAGGCTGCGAACAGAGTCCTTCAGGGGAAGCGTGACCCCATTCAGGACAGGTGGACAAATCTCCATCCCTGGGCCCGGGGAACCTATCACAAGCACTTCCATTTTCTCTGGATTCAGTCTGAGTCTGTTTTCCTTCATCCACTACGCTTTTGGAGCATAGTGTTTACATGACACATACCCCCAAAGTGGCCCGAAGCTGCACCAGTCCTTTGGACAGGAGCAAAGAAGAGCTGGGATAATCTGGCTCCTGGCGATGAAAATTGGGTCCTGCAGTGGCAGCCTGTTTGGGGAGCAGGTTGTGTGGTTGCCGCGTGGTTTCCTTTTACTCTACTGGTTTTCAAAGTATCTTCTGGGGAACCACAAGCTTATCATCTATGACAGTGGTTCCCAAACTGTGCACATTTTGGACTTCAGCTCCCAGAATCCCAGACTATTGGCCAACATAGCTGAGGCTTCTGGGAGCTGAAGTCCAAAATCTCTTAAAGGGCACAGTTTGGAGACCACTGATCTAGAGATTCCTCAGTGACTTCCCAATGGAGGCAGTTTGTTCAGATTTCCTAAAACTGTAAAGATACTAAGCTACACTAAATGCATTATTTAGGACTGGACCAAGTATGCTGGAGAATAGTGACTCTATAAGTCACGGGAGTGTGGGAGGGTTGAGATCTGTTCTTCAAAACCAAAAGCACGATCGGATCTTGATTGAGATCTTGGTTCAGGTGATGGGGAATCAGAGGGAGAGTGGGGGGGGGGCTTCCTGTATTGAGGTTTCCAATTAAGGTTGCCAAGCCTGGGGACCTTTCTGGCTGTCAGGGCAGCAGTGATACTGATGGGAGTTCTACCTCCTCTGTCTCTTCAGCAGCCACTACGGAGGGTGCCAGGACTGGAGAATGGACAAAGTGTGATGGAGATTAGATGATTTCACCTTAGAATGAAGAATCTGGATGGTGCCAAAGGGACCTTTAGCTGGATTGGGTAGCAGAAATGGCAGGAGAGGGAGAGATTCCCTCAACTTGTACCAGTGCAGCTTAGTGCGCCGGTGGATGTGGATGTTCCCTGTCTTCAGGGTGCCTACGCTTCTTATTCTCATGGTGTCTTTTGTCAGCCTTATTAGTAACATCCTGAACGTCAGTGGACTGGCCCAGAGTTGGGAGTCTGTACAATGTGGTTCTCATTCTGTGGAAGACTGAGTCGATACAGTTAATACCAAGGCTGCAGGTATGGAGGAGGTTGGTACTGAGGCATGCTTTTTCAGTGGAGATGCTATAAGACCAGACCACTGTAGCAACCATTTCATCACAATGAGAAAGGATGAACTCAATGGTGATGGGCCAACTGGGTTCTCATCAATGTGGATGGCTGTCTGAAGTCCGACAAGGCTTGCTTGTAAAGGAGGTCCTTGAGCCAGGAGAAGTTATTTTTGTGGGGCTGGGGAGTAAAGGCCTGACACGCAGGAAGCAACATTGTGGGTTTCTCCAAGAAGGCAGAATAAGCAGCATAAATGCCTGTCGCAATCCGATATTTTATCTCCACAAGTTGTGCACTATTTAAAAGAACCAGTGGGGGACATTGTTCTGAGATTTTGGAGACCCAAAGGTACTTACAAAAACATGGGCAGGAAAGCAGAGGTCAAACTGATACTAGTGAGAGAAACAGCATTTTTGAAAAGTGGTGGAAAGGATGCCAAAGTCAAACACATGGTGAAAACAAAAGCAAAAGCTCTAGTACAGTACTCTGTTCCTACGAAGCTGCAGCCGTGGCAGAAAGGAAGGAACTGAGGTCTCTGGGCAGGGACCGAGGGTTAAGGCTGCCTTGTGGTGGGCAGGGCCTAGGCCAATGTTTTTTTCTATAGCTCTATAGATTCCAAACAAACTGTGTGCAGGTGCAGAAAACCCATGTGTATGAGTCACAGAGACCATGAAGAAGAACGGTTACAACATTCTGCCAAGCACAGTACTTGTAAAGAATCCACCACCCACAAAAATTAGTGTTTTTAGTGCTATGTTTTGTTTCCCAGAGTTGGATTAGCCTGATTCCAGCTTGGAAACATGTCTTTTTCTTTCATGAAAAGCAGCATCTTAGACCATGGAGGCAAATGCCAGCACAACATCATTCTCCATCCTGGCATCTACCAGACACTCACATCACTCTATGGACCACAGCTAACTGCCACATCCATTTTATCTTCTTTTCAGAATAAAGGTCTGGTGATTTGTTTTTATGCAAAAGCCTTGACAGCTTTCAGATTTGTATTTCTCACTCATGTTAATCTCTATTTTCCTGGGATATGCAATTATGTTTCTGAAGACTCTATATATTTATTTTTATCTATAAATCTTATTTTACAACTGTGTAATGAAATGCAAGAGGCACTGTATAGGCATCAAAAGCTTCCACCAATACTACCAGTGAGAAAGACATTTTTCATGTTTCCTTGTAGCTTTTGTCACTATTATAAAAGTTTCCGGAATCTAAATCAACACACTGATTCCAGAAATGGTGATGTTTGTATGATTGATATCATGTTCTTCAGTAAAAATCTTACTGTCCTTTTTATTTAAGAAACTCAGGTTTTTAAACTGAAATGGAAACAAGATTCAAAATATTCAGTTCTTCTGTTTTCCAACTTTCCACCAAAGAACAAATCCTTTTGCCAACACCCATCTCCTCACAGATCCCCAACCGCATGGTGCCCATAAGACATTGCTTACCCATGCTTCTCAAGTTATGTAATTTTGGGAATCAGTAATCCCTCCTGCCTCCACCCCGCTGCCCCAGTATGCCAGGGACAGGCATCATATTTGTGTTCACTGGCTACAACTATTTCTTTCTTTCTTGGAAACATGCCAGGCAGTGGCAAGCCAATGGCTCAGGAACTGGCACTGCTCTAGAGACCAAAACTTTCAGTAGCATTACTTCCCAATATCAGCAGACATTTTGCGTGAACAATGAATGGAACAGCCTCAGTACAGCTTAAGATAATGATCACTCATATGAAAAATTCTGAGTCATATTTGAAGTGACTCAAAAACAGACACAGAAATTAGAGAATCAGCTGTGGTTAAGCCCAAGCACGATGGGGGAAGTGAGTGTGGAGAGATTAGGTTTTAGTGATGGATTGCTGCACACTTATTAATTAAATGTTTCAGCAAAACTTCCTCCACAATTTCCACACCAGTCATTTGGGTAAATTCTCACTTCTACAGAGGATTTGGAAGGGATGTGTCCTTTATCTTCTTTTGGAGGAGATCTGTAAAGTGCTCTTTATCCAGTTAAAACACAGGAAGATTCTGTACAAAAATTCTCAAATGAATATACAGACGACAATAATTAAAGTGAGAAACCAGATGTCAAGGGAAATCAGATGAGCTATCTGAATGCCACTGCATCTGTTATGGTGACATTTTCAAAATAAGAATTGAACTAATCAATATCAAGCTAACATCCTTAAATCATCTTTGAGCTAATCAATGACGATTTGGCTCCTGCTGGTTACTATCCTGGAAACAAGCATTGCCCTGTATCGGAGCATTGATCTCAAAGGCAAGGTTTCAGGTCAAGAACTCCTGGATGATTGTCACCCTTTTCCAATGTGTGCCTTTATTGGACTGAGAGAAGTGAGCATGATGACCTTTTGTTCAGTGCGTATAAAGGCTTGAGTTGTTGGTGATCACAATGGATACCAGGGGGAAGGAGAGTGGTGTGATGCAGGAATTTATTGTGATTCAACACAGAAATATCAAGGTTTAGTGCACCATCCCCCTTTTCTAGTGTTCTGCTATTTTGAAAGGTGGACAGCAAGGACAACCACTGACAGTCAGACTACCTTCTTAATTCCTTTCCAGAATTTAGAGCCATTATTTTCATAGGTGTGACACACACTGAAAAACCCAAGTCAGAGAGTTAAAATGGAATTTTCCCTTTTTCATTTCTAGCTGCTATAGAATTCTCACTCCTGTAGCTTGCCTGGGAAAATAGAGACCTAGAAAAAGGAACTGTTAGTCTATAGAAGGCGCACTGAATGGACCTATTGTTGATTCCAGTTTTCAGAGTTTTTTTAAAGACGTAGCTATTTTTTTTATATTGTATCCTTAGTCCCCTTTTTGCTAGTAAGGCAGTTTCATGACTGGAAACTCCCTGTGGATTGGGTCCAGACTGGGCCTTGTCTCCGCAAGCCAAATAAACATTGTTTCCCATTGCAGGTACCCCCTCTTCATGTTTATTGTGCATCAGCTGAAATCTGTGGACTCACATTGTCACACACCCTTGTTCATTGATTTCAGTGAGTCTGTTCTAAGCACAATGAAGTCTAACATACTGACTTTTAAGTCAGGACCTTGCATTTAAGATAAAAACAAACATTAAAAAACCATTATATTGGAAATCTCCCAATTTGAATTTGCTATAATATATTTCTTGGATATAAGTTATCAAAGGATTTGTTGTAGAACCATTGACACTAAAAGAAAAAGGTATAGCCCAGGGGTAGGCAACCTTTTTGAGCCGGGGACCAGGTTGCTGTCCCTCAGACAACTGGTGGGCCGAAGCCAAAAATAAATAATTAATAGGGAGGAGGCTGCCAGCAATCGCGGCGATCACCGGCAGCCCCGCACGCTCCTTCTCGGCCTCTGCGGAGGCTTCGACCTCCACAGAGGCCGAGACAGAGGGAGGAGGCCACCGGCAGTGGCCCTGCGCGCCCCTTCCCGGCCTCTGCGGAGGCTTCGGCCTCCACAGGACCAAGGGGAAGGGGAAGGGCGTGGTGCCGGCAACGGCCCCACAGGCCCCTTCTCGGCCTCTGCGGAGTTTTCAGCCTCCACAGGGCCAAGACGGAGGGAGGAGGCCGCTGCCGGCGCCCTGCGGGCCCCTTCTCGACCTCTGTGGCGGCTTCGGCCTCAGAGAGGCCGAGACAGAGCGGGCCCCTTCTCGGCCTCTGCAGAGCCGAGGGAGGGGGGGCTGCCGATGACGACCCCACCTCAGTTCTATGGAGGGCTTCGGTCTCCGCAGAGGCCGAGAGGGAGGGGGAGGCTGCGGGAGGGTGGGAGGGTGGCGGGCTGCATGCAGGAGGTGCCGCCTCCACCTTCGCCTCCTCCGCCCCAGGCCTCGCTGCCCTCCTCTTCCTCCACCTCCTCTGTGCGGCCATGTGCAGTGGAGGAGGAGGAGGGCAGTGAGGCCCCGTGGGCGCCTGGATCGGCTGCGGCGGGGGCGACAGGACCGGGTTGGGGCCGGTCCCAAGGCCTCGGTGGGCCTGGCATAAGCTTTCATAGACCAAAACTTCAAAAGCATTTGCTACAGCGTTCTTTCTTTCAGTTAGTCCCCATGGTGCTGCAAGATCCCTTTGCATACTGATATTCCAGACTAATGTGCTCATGATTTTGATTTTTTCTTGGCTAGTCATTTTTTGTTTAAGTTTTGTTTTGTTTTATTAGCTTGTTCCCAACATGGGAATCAAAAACTAGACGTGAAAGGGATAATTCTAGCCTTTATTTATTCACTTATTTATACCTCTTTCTGTCAATATATTCAAAGACAATTTACAATCCATAATAATGGCTTGCAGTCTAAAGACACAAAGTGTCAACAAGAAAAGGGGGAAAGGGAGGGAATAGGTACCAGCTTTTATAGTAACACTCATGGCCAGGGAGAATGTGGGAGGGCATTCTGTGAATTAGTATATGCCAGTTGGTCATAGCCAGCCAATGGAGAGGGCTTCACTGTCTTGCAGGCCCCTGAGTGTATTTGCATGCCTAAGTAGTCATCCTCTGTAATTCCGTCCTCTTGTGGTACATATCCTGTTTGGGGATTTCATTTTTGTCTCTGCTTCAGTCAGCTTGTTGTCAGAGTTTAATTGCATATCTTTAGTGTATGTAGCCTGATTATGGATGGTTTACACTATAGCTTTATAGACATATGGCCTGTTACAGACAGCCAAAATAAGTGCTTCGAGTCAGATGGAGGTATGGTGTTTCAATGATGCATGCATCCTAAGAGTCCCGAAGTCGCCCCAAAGCCACACTCCTGTCCTTAGGGCTGGAGCGTGGCTTTGGTGCGCTTCTGGACTCTTAGGACGCATGCTCATTGAACACCCATACCTCCACTCTGACTCGAAGCAGCTTTATTTTGGCTGTCTGTAACAGGCCATTATCCTTAACTTGAAACTTGATTTACAATATTGTTCTTACAGATTTCTGTGCTCTATGGGCTTTTATGGTAAATGTATATCAATACTGTATGTATATAGATTGTTGTCATTAGATTCTGTAGTAGTGCTTACATGTATTCTTTAATTGATGGTATACATTTTTGTTACATTTAAATTTTGTTTGAAATGTGAATTTCCTTCTCCTCTCTTTGTCCTCTTCTCTGGAGTGTTTTTTACACCCTTTGTTTTTGCCTCTGTGAGTGTGCGTGTGTGCATGTGTATTGCAAAGCA
>NC_056522.1:260586091-260587497 GCF_019175285.1 Sceloporus undulatus
AGAGCAGTGATCCCTCTTTTCCCTGCAATTCCTGATCCACCTGTTTACTCCTTAATGGCTCAGAGACCTCTCTCTTCTCATGATGTGAAGCCCAGCATAAAAAGATCTTCATACACCAGAATATCAAGATGCAAGGCAGAACTCACATGATGAAGAGAATGCTGTGGATATAGTATATCTTGATTTCAGTAAGGCCTTTCACAGGGTTCCAAATCACATTCTTGCAAAAAAGCTAGTAAAATGTGGGCTAGACAATATAACTGTTACATGGATTTGTAATTGGTTGACTGGCCAAACCCAAAGTGTGCTCAACAATGGCTCCTTTTCATCCTGGAGAGAAGTGACCAGTGGTCTGTCCTGGGCCCAGTGTTATTCAACATCTTTATCAATGACTTGGATGAAAGAATTGGGGGCATACTTATCAAATTTGAAGATGACACCAAACTAGGAAGAGTAGCTAATACCCAGAGGACAGGATCAAAATTCAAAATGACCTGAAAAAAATAGAAAGCTGGGACAAAGCTAACAAAATGAATTTCAACAGGGAGAAATGTAAGGTACTGCACTTAGGTCAGAAAAATGAAATGCACAGATATAGGATGAGTGACACCTGGCTGAATGAAACTATGTGTGAAAGGGATTTTGGAGTCCAAGGAGACCACAAGTTGAACATGAGTCAACAGTGTGATGCGGCAGCTAAAAAGGCCAGTGCAATTTTAGTCTGCATCAATAAAAGTATAGTGTCTAGCTCAAGGGATGTAATAATGCCACTCTATTCTGCTTTGGTCAGGCCTCACCTGGAATATTGTGTCCAGTTCTGGGCACCACAATTCAAAAATGATGTTGAAAAACTGGAGTGTATTCAAAGGAGGGCAACTAAAATGGTGAAGGGTCTGGAAACTATGCCCTATGAGGAATGACTTAGGGAGCTGGGGATGTTTAGCCTGGAGAAGATAAGGTTAAGAGGTGATATGATAGCCCTGTTTAAATATCTGAAGAGATGCCATAATGAGGAGAGAGCCAGCTTGTTTTCTTCTGCTCCAGAGAACAGGACCCGGAACAATGGATGCACACTACAGGAAAAGAGATTCCTCCTCAACATTAGGAGGAACTTCCTGACAGTAAGGGCTGTTTGACAGTGGAACACACTCCCTCAGAGTGTAGTGAAGTCTTCTTCCTTAGAGGTTTTTAAACAGAGGCTGGATGGCCATCTGTTGGGGATGCTTTGACTGAGAGTTCCTGCATAGCAGGGGGTTGGACTGGATGGCCCTTATGGTCTCTTCCAACTCTATGATTCTAGTTTGGCAGCAACTCTGAAACTATCAGTTGATTAAGCTCATAAACAACCTGGTGGCGCAGTGGTTAAATGCCTGTACTGCAGCCATTCACTCAAAACCACAAGGTTG